>NC_064812.1:64430497-64743588 GCF_023721935.1 Panthera uncia | reverse complement strand
AGAGAGAAAGAGAGAGAAAGAGAGAGAAAGAGAGAGAAAGAAAAGGAGAGAAAAGGAGAGAAAAGGAGAGAAAGAAAGATAAAGAGAGCGAGCGCGCGAGCGCGAGAGAGAAAGAGAGAGAGAAAGAAAGAGAGAAAGAAAGAGAGATAGAAAGAGAAAGAGAGAGAAAGAGAGAGAAAGAGAGAGAAAGAGAGAGAGAGAAAGAGAGAGAGAAAGAGAGAGAGAAAGAGAGAGAGAGAGAAAAAGAGAGAGAAAAAGAGAGCGAGCGAGCGAGAGAGCGAGAGCGAGCGAGGAGAGAGAGAGAGAGAAAGAGAGAGAGAGAGAGAGAGAAAGAGAGAGAAAGAGAAAGAGAGAGAGAGAAAGAGAGAAAAAAGAGAGAGAAAGAGCGAGAGAGAGTGAGCGAGAGAGTGAGCGAGAGCGAGAGAGCGAGCGAGAGCGAGCGAGAGCGCGAGCGCGCGCGAGAGCGCGAGCGAGGAGAGAGAGAGAAAGAGAGAGAGAGAGAGAGAGAGAGAGAGAAAGAGAGAGAGAAAGAGAGAGAATACACAAGTAGGGGAGGGGCAGAGAGAGAGAGAGAAGGGGACAGAGGATCCGAAGCGGGCTCTGGGCTGACGGCCCAATGTGGGGCTTGAATTCGTGAGCCATGAGATCATGACCTAAGCTGAAGTCAGAAGCTTAATGGACTGAGCCACCCAGGTGCCCCTCCCCAACTTGAAAAGGCTAAAGGCATATCCTCAGAATAGCCCAAACCCATAATTTAGTGGACCCAAGCACAAACTTGAGTGACTACATTAAAAATGGCTTTTATTATGATGTATAAACCAGAGTCAGGAGCTCCAGATTTTCTGGGGGGGGGGGGGACGGGGTCCCTGTGAGGATGGCTTTGTCAGTGGTCCTCATCTTATTATCCAGGTACACAAGATGGCACGGGGGGGAGGATTTCAATGGCATTCATACCACTAGATCAGCTTGTAGCACAGAACGCATCAAAACACACATCCTTGACAATCTGGATTCCTAGCCATATTCCCTGAAGGAGCGGTCAGTGGGAACCTTCATGGGTGAGAAGAGTTTGGAGCCTGAGGCAAAGGACCCTGCCCTACAGAACAGGGAGGGTGGAATGGGAAGGGGAAGGTTGAGACAGTTGATTTTTCCAACTGAGTTGTTTTTGTTTTTCAGCACATTTCCTCCCTTTCATCCACTGCTGAATTCAGAGTTCTCTAATTATTAAAGGCTAATGGTTCAACACAGTTTCATTTTTCCTGGTCCCTGAGCTATCATGAAGGTATTGGTGGAGGGAGTTATAATTGGCACAAGAAACTTGAAAGTAGAAGGCACCATGCTATTCTGGTAAAAAGGGCAGGTGGGAATCCTTGGTCATTTCCACATTCCCCTCTCTTCTGTGTGAGCAGCAGGAGCAGCACTGACCACATGGGTAAAGCTCCTGGGGATTAGCTACCCTCCTCCCCAGAGCCCCAAGACACAGATCAAGCATTCTGGTTTGAGGCACAGTAAGACAGTACAACTTGGCTGACAAAATTAGGAGGATATACATTATCCTTTCCTTCAAATGTTAGGACACTCATCTTTCCTCTCCACACATGTTGCTTTAATGGTATTTCCATGGGGCTAGTTTCCCACTTTCAAAAGCAGGATAAAATTAAGGAAAATAGATTAAGATGGAATAAAATGTACAATGTTCTCTCAAGCCATTGCAAATTTTGGAATGTTTTGGCAAAACATCTGGCTGGGTTGTTTGTTTTTCACTTTCCACACAGTTGGAGCCCTGAAGCCAGGATATAAGGTGAATGGCGCTGCTTAGAGCACAAACCTGTATTGCTGAAATGTCAGTGTGGCCTCACAGGTCACGGTGATGTCAGGGAGTGAGGGACGAGATCGTCTCTTCCATTTAACAAGAGTCCATTTACAGCAGGAGCTCAGCCCCACCCCCAGGATATCTGAAAAATAAGACATACGTTTCGTCAATATAAATCTGACCTCAAATATTTGAGCCTTTGAGTTTTCAGTTCTTAATTTAAATACAAACATTGACTAGCTTTGAATTGAGTGAAGTATGTGGAAATAGGCGTTTCTTGTGTAACAGCTCTGGCTTCCATTTTGTAAGCCAACCTGTTGCCTTTGGCTAGAGCATTGTCTGCCGTTTTATAATATCCTTCTGGGGCTAACAGCTAGTTCTGTTTGCTACGTAGGATTTTATCAATTGCTCTTCATGATCTCATAACCAAGTAAGATTTATTCATTTATTTTTTTCAGCTGATTAATGTATTCGCATGCCTCTTGGCTGCAAAAAAATGAAAAACAAATCACTGAGAAAAATAGTTAGTAATTAATGAAGACTTATTCCCCCCCAGCTTACAAAAATTCAGATCAAAATCTTATTTAAAAAACTTGAAATGTGAACTTAACCTTTAATCTTTAAGAACAGAAAACGAATTCTTTAGGATAAAGAATGCTTTAAAAATGGATTTTTTTTAAAAAACCTCTAGGAATTGTTAACAGGATCATGCAGCCAAATTTAATTGACATGAAGAAAGACTGAAAGAGCCTAATACTGTCACTCAGATTCTCCCAGGTCTCTAGGGACGTAATCATTTCAGAAACACTTTCCTGTGACAATGAAAAAAAAAAAAGTCTCATTTTTCTGTTCTATTGAAATGGGTCCAGCTTTGGTTAGGGGAAAGTAAAGCAGTTATCAGAGCAGGTACCTTTACTGAACTGGAAATATTTCCTTTTTTGACATTTTTCTGAACATCTCCTATGTGCCAGAACCCATGCCCTCATATAACAACATCACATTCTATTGGAGCAAATATTGCAGGATCACAGATCTAAGAGGCCACAAACACTGTCTGGAAAGATGGAGAACTATTAAGTTCTGTGCAGAATCTTGGATTTTACCCTACTTGTAAGCTAGCAACCAAGTATGGTACTATTGCATGGATTCTGATAGAAGACATGAGATTCCCAGGTCAGAGACAAATGACTGTATTACAGCACAGCTAATAGCACAAGTGTGATAACAGCACCAGTCTCTGTGGCCCCCCCCACCCCAATACGTGGGGGACACTCAGGTGGGCCTAGATGAATGCCTGTGTATCTTATGAGGAACCCAGAGTTTATGGAATTTACCATTTTTGCAGTAAGAGACAAGCAAGATGTTACTCCAGCCCTCAAGATTTCTCTCTGCAAATATAATGCTGAGAAATAGACAGGATAGTGATCAGGGCTTTGTGTTCTTGACAATGGACACTCAGGGCCCAAGATGGATTTCTTCCAATAGAAACTTCACTGAGAAGAGGATATTTAGTTTGAGATGAACAAGTATTTGGTAAGGACAAGAAGGACTCATTCCTAAGTTAGTGAGAGCATTATTTGCAAAGGCGGCACAAGAGACACAGGTTTCAGGAACAATGGAAGTCTGACATGATTGGAGCGGTGGTGATGAGGTTAAATAAGTAGACTGGCATCCAGTCGTTGAGGGCTTTGCGTACCATTGAGATTATGGAGCATGGCTTTTCATTGTAACCCAACACATTTTGGAGCATTGTTTTTTTAAATAAAAGAGTTTCCAAACGACTCTTTGTCTCTATTAGTGTTTATTTTTGAGAGAGAGAGCGCGATAGAGAGCAAGGGAGCTAGTGAGCATGAGCAGGGAGGAGCAGAGAGGAGAGAGAGGGAGAAAGGATCCAAAGAAGGCTCTGTGCTGACAGCAGACAGCCTGATGCAGGGCTTGAACTCAAGAATTGTGAGTGATCTGAGCCGAAGTTGGACACTTAACTGACTGAGCCACCCAAGCACCCCTCAGATCATTTTAAAACAGAGGTATGACATGATTGGCTTTTATTTTCTATTATCTGGTGATAATGTAGAGAATGGACTGAAATCAGAGAGAAGTTATGTGAGCCTTTTATTAAAAAGTTCTGGAACAGCTCACTTCTTTTAGTCCTGTAACCCCCTGCATATTCCCCATCTTTTTCTAAGGCTTCCCTTAGCTTACCCTATGTCCCCTTCTCACCTCCAAGAACCTCACACATCCACTTTCACGCCTGGCAGTTAGCTCCCTTCAACTCACATTGGGTGTGCTCAGAAATTTGCTGGTAGGAATATTTCTATTTAATTTACTGAATTTTACAGTACTTTTAAAGTTGTAAACATGTTATTTTCTGGGAATTCATCCACTATTTTTTTATGTCAATATACTAGTAAGAATTTTCACTTGGCAGAATATAATTTATACATCCACAGTATAAAAGGTAAATTGAGGGGCGCCTGGGTGGCTCAGTCGGTTAAGCGTCCGACTTCGGCTCAAGTCACGATCTCACAGTATGTGAGTTCAAGCCCGGCGTCGGGCTCTGTGCTGACTGCTCAGAGCCCAGAGCCTGTTTCAGATTCTGTGTCTCCCTCTCTCTCTCTCTGACCCTCCCCCGTTCATGCTCTGTCTCTCTCGGTCTCAAAAATAAATAAACGTTAAAAAAAATAATTAAAGGGGCGCCTGGGTGGCTCAGTCGGTTAAGCGTCCGACTTCAGCTCAGGTCACGATCTCACGGTATGTGAGTTCGAGCCCCGCGTCGGCCTCTGTGCTGACTGCTCAGAGCCTGGAGCCTGTTTCAGATTCTGTGTCTCCCTCTCTCTCTGACCCACCCCCGTTCGTGCTCTGTCTCAAAAAAATAAATAAACGTTAAAAAAAATTTAAAAGGTAAATTGAAACAAGAAAACCCCACAAAGTACTCTATTTGAAATAGTATTTGTGTATTCTAAAAAATCATAAGTATGATATTTTAAGAAATTAAAAATTACATTAACTATATTGAACACACACACAAAAAAACCCACAAAGATACAAGGTGTTTTATTTTCATTGTGATTTTAAGACCCTTGCAATTTTATAATGTATTCTGGGGAAGAGGTGATGGTGATTATTTTTTAAATCCCTTCTGGGAAAGTGTATTAGCTTCCTGTCACCACTGTAACAAATTTCTATAAATTTAGGGGATTAATTCAACAAAAATTTCTTCTACTATCGTTGTAGAGGCCAGAAATATGCAATAATTTTTACTGAGCTAAAAAGTCAAGATGTCAGCATTACTAGCATGTTGGTTCCTTCTGGAAACTGAAGGGACCTGTGTTGTTACCTTTTTTATGTTCTAGGGGCTCCCGTCTCTGTCTTCAAAACATATCATCCGGACCTCCACTCTCTTTATTGCAAATCTCTACCTCTGACTCTGAGCCTCCTTCTTCCCTCTTATAAGGCCCATGTGATTACATTGGGCCCACCTGGGTAACTCAGCATGCTTCCCTTATCTCAAAATCCTGAGCCTAATTACACCTGCAATGTTGCCTTAAAAAGGAACATTCACAGTGTCTCAAGATTAGAATGTAGACATATTTGGGGAGGTCATTTTTTTTAATGTTTATTTATTTTTGAGAGAGAGAGAGAGAGACAGAGCATGAGAGGAGCCAAGAGAGAGGGAGACAGAATCTGAAGCAGGATCCAGGTTCTGAGCTGTCAGCACAGAGCCCGATGCGGGACTCAAACCCACAAACGGTGAGATCATGACCTGAGCTGAGTCAGATGCTCAACCGACTGAGCCACCCAGGTGCCCCCTGGGGAGGTCATTTTTTTAAAAATATAATTTATTGTCAGATTGGCTTCATACAACACCCAGTGCTAATCCCAGCAAATGCAGGGAGGTCATTAATCAACCTACCACAATACCACTTTCCACTGAAAGCACAGTTCTTTTCTCCTTTGGATTTACTTGATTAGGGATCACAGCTGAGGGGGTCACAGTATGTTTTGGAATAAGTTTAGAAAAATATGTTCTTGGAGCTGGAAGCTTCTGAGTGAATCCTCCTTCTTCACAGAATGGCTCATCTTTGAATACATCAGGTGGGTTTGTTAGATTTATCTCTCACTAAATGCAGCAGACCTAATCTGTGCCCGACCCACACCCCCTCATCCTTCCCCCTTCCATGCATCACACCTCCAAACTGCAAAGTGCTGGTTGGTATCTGCATCTCTTTGCCTGAAAGTCACCCTATTCTTGGAGCCTGTTCTGTCTGCTCAGGGTATGCTGCAGAAATTAACTCCCCCAACCCCCCCCAGCGGCCATGACTATTGAATGGAGGTGGTTTATAAATATCCCAGGTCCCTCATTTGTTTATCGTAATTTATTTTGTTGACATATAATTCACATAACATAAAACTAGAGTATAAAATTCAGTGATTTTTTACATATTCATAATGTTGTACAATAATCACCACTAATTCCAGAAAGTTTCTACACTTAACAAAAGAAACCCATGATGGTTAACAGTTTCTCCTGAACCTCTGCTCTCCTCTCCCCTGGAACCACTAATCTACTTGCTGTCTCTATAAATTGGTATATTGTAGACATTTCCTTACATACACAATCATACAATATGTGGTCACTCATTTTTGGATGGCTGACTTCAAGGCACATGTTCAGCGCTGGTTCTCAGATATCCCCAGCAGGATTAAACCCTTGGCCACAGTGGTAATGGGTAATTAATTGGCTGCCTTTCCTTTCCTGTCTTACTTTCCTGCTTTCCCAATCCTTGCCTTTGTTAGGGTCTACTTCTGGGGGAATCCAAACTAAGATACCAAGTGTATTAACTAATCCGTTCATAAGATATACACTAAATATTTACTGTGTGCTTGGCACATTGCTCAGCACTGAAGATACAGCACAAACAAGTCTGACATCGTCCCTGCTCTCATGGTGGGTGTTTAAGCAGGGAATAAAGGCATTAAGCAAAAGTCAGATGAATGTTATGAGGGAGTGGGTGAGAGGCCTAATAAGGATGGGATCTGAGGAAGGAGAAGGAGTTAGCCAGGTGCAGAGGGTGGGGAAATGTTCCAGGCACATAGATCCACTGTAAGAGAAGTGTGAAGATGGTGCTTTGGGTACTGACAGAAATCCACATGGCTCTTGCAGAAAGACTTGGAGCATAGTTGTGCTAGGCACTCACATGTCCCTTTAAGGAGGAACTTGGTGTCCCGCTGTGGAGTGGGTGGTCAGCAGTCTACAGCTATGAGCTCCTTCAGGTGTGCCTCAGCTCCTGAGAGCCACCTTGCCCAAGGTCATGCCCTTCCTGGAGCTGCCTGCCTCTGGTGACTGGGTAAGACCGGGATATAGCAGCACAGCCATCTGGCTTGGCTGGCAACATTCCTCTGGTCAGTATTTGCCCCACAGCTCCTGGCTACGTGTGTTGTGTCTGCGTTGCAGTTCAATTACTTCCTCAGTTCAACTCTGCTTCTGCCTGCTTTCTTTCACAGGTGTTGATCCTTAATAAACATCTTACTCAAATACTGTATGCATTAGAATTTGTTCTGTTACTACTCCAGTAACAGGGAAACAGGAAGGCCTCGTGACTCAAGTAATAGTGCAAGGCTTCTCCTCGGACACCAAGGAAATGAGGATCTTTGAGACCTGATAGGGCCAGACTTCACATACGCTGAGCAGGAACAACTTTGAAGACCTCACAGAAGGATCTGCAGGTAAGTTTGCCTTTGAGAGATGCTGGAAGTCTTACAGCAACTCAGGGGGAGTGAAGATTGGTGATGATCATCAACATTTGGGGGGGTGCATTTAAAATGCATTTTATTCTTTGTATGTATTTTCCTAAATTTGTCTCAAATGTTATTTGTTATACTGCGTATATAACTTGTTATAGTACGTATATAACTATGTAAACATTGTATATATCTATGTAAACTAACCCTACTAGTAATATGTCTGCTTGGATTTACATGGTCTTTTATCCCTGGATCCCCCAGGAATGTGAGCAAAAGAGAACATCATAGAAATATTTTTTTTCCATAAAGTATAATATTAGATTACATACTGCTGGCATTTAAAATTTTATGTCCTGAGTAGTAGACTTTTAAAATGATAATTAGATGCTACTGGAGTGGGCACTTTGAGAAGCACTAAAATATTAAAAACTTAAATGTTTAACTTACATTCACTGGAACAGGGATCTACACTCCTCTGCCCTTACTTTAGGGTATGCCACTATAGTCTACTCTGTCCCCAACGTATAGAAACAGGAGCTCCTTCCCACCCTAAGGGTCCTGGCCTGCTAACAGAGATCTGCCTTCATTGCAGGTATCTTGGAACATATGGGCAGTGGGGTGACCCTGGTCCCTAAATGACTGGAGGCTTGATGGCGAGCATTGCCACGAAGGCAGGGGCAGGTGCTGAGAGGCTGACTCTGTTTTCTACCTGGCACATCTCCCAGGTGCTCTCATGGTACCTCTCACGGCCATCCCTTCCTGAGTCCCCTGGCCCCAGTGCCTCTTGACTTGGGGACCCAGGGATCCATGACCTAAAGCCTCCTTTCTTGTCCCTTTCTATAGTTACCTCCTCAGGTTCTGAAGGCTCCCCTGAGACCAGTATCCTTGTCTTCTCTTTGAGGGTGGGAGATGGGGTACTATCTTTAGGGCTTTACAGTGATTTCAGAGGAAATAAAAATACATGATAAATTCCCTGCTATATAGCAAGGTATGTTTGGAATGTGTGAAAATGAAAGCAACTTCATTTACATAAAGTTCTAGAACAAACAAAACTAAGGTGACAAAAATCAGAATAGTTGCCTCTGGAAGGGAAATTGACTGGAAAGGGACTTGAGGGTGCTTTCTAGCGTGAAGGAAATATTCTAAATCTTGCTGGGTGGGGGTATATGTTTGTCAAAACGCATTGTAGTGCGTATTTAAAATCTATACACTTAGTTTTATGGAAATTTAAAACGTATACAGGATGGCAGCTCAAAAATGAAAGAGAAATGACTGTATAAAACTAATTTAGGTAAGATTCAGATTTCAAACTTTTTGGCTTTAATTTTCTGACTTAAATGGGGACAGTTATAGGAAAGGACTCATCAGTAGCATGCAGCTCTGTTAAGAGATATAAAAGCCTTTTTTAAAAAGTTTATTTATTCTGAGCTAGCATGCAGGCAAGTTGGGGAGGGACAGAGAGAGAGGAAGAGAGACAATTCCAAGCAGGCTCTGCACTGACAGCAGAGAGCCTGATGTGGGGCTCAAACTCACAAACCTGTGAGATCATGACCTGAGCCGAAACAGAGTCAGATGCTTAACTGGCTGAGCCACAGAGGTGCCCCAAAACATTTTTATTTTATAATATGTTTATAATTAATTCTTTCTTATTAGAAATCCAGAACATTTTTAATTTTATTTTAAATTTTAATTAACTTATTCTTTTTAGGAGTATATATTTTTTACAAGTGCCGTCCCCCACTTCCAAAGATTTCTTAACATCTCCACTGTGCTCTTTTTTAAATTTTTAAATTTTGTTTAATCCAAGTTAGTTAACATATAGCATAGTAATGCTTTCAGGAGTAGAATTTAGTGATTCATTACTTGCGTATAACACCCAGTGCTCATCCCAACAAGTGCCCTTCTTAATACCCATCGCCCATTTAGCCCATCCCCCCACCCGACACCCCTCCAGCAACCCTCAGTTTGTTCTCTGTATTTAAGAGTCTCTTAAGGTTTGCCTCCCTTTCTGTTTTTATCTTAATTTTCCTTCCCTTCCTCTGTGTTCATCTGTTTTGTTTCTTAAATTCCACATATGAGTGAAATCAAATATTTATCTTTCTCTGACTTATTTCGCCTAGCATAATACACTCTAGTTTCATCCACATTGTTGCAAATGGTAATAGAAATCCAGAATCTTGCATGAAACAAAGTTGTTTGAACAGAGAGAAAAATTGTTTCTACATTTCATAAACTCAAGTTAGATAAGATTTGGTACACATTTCTCTAGCTTTTGTCTTCAGCTAACACCCAATATTTCCACCTATAGGGTGGCCACAAAGTGTGGAAATATAGGTGACTCTTTCCCCCATTGGACCATTTTAAGTGAACACTTATCAGTGTATGCTCTTGACAGTCAAGGGCAGGTCACTCAGAGACCAACCACCACATGACCACAGAGTGGTGAGAGACCAGTGGGATGATAATTTCTAAAACTGGATGAGGTGACATAGCTCTGTGGAGTATGCCAAATGCTGGCCAGATCAGAACACCCTTAAGTATGGATGCCAGAAAAACTCAGGACACAGGATGAAAAATTCAATTTGGATATCAGACAAGCAGCAAATAATCTTTTAGTATAACTATGCATGGGGATACTTCTATATCCCTTTCATAAGTGGGATGTACACACACACACACACACACACACACACACACACACATATACATGGGACATACCTGCAAGGGGCATAATTATACTACAAACTTTTTTTTAAATCTGAAATTCAAATTTAACTGGTGTCCTCCTATATTTTCATTTGCTAAATCTGGCAACCCTATGCTTGGGGTATGCTGAAAGGGCAGGTTTTTGTTTTGTGTGTGTGTGTGTGTGTGTGTGTGTGTGTGTGTGTGTTTTCTTTTTTTTTTTGGTTGGTTGGTTTGTTTTCACTGAAAATCAGAGACACAAAAAAATTTGAGCATGTGTTCCTCAAACTTGAACTTGCATCCAAATCACCTGCAGAGCTTGTTAAAATAGACTATTGAGCCCAACTTTCTGATTGTCTAGGTCTGGGGTGAGTTCCTGTAAATTTTCATTTTTAACATTCCCAGGCATTGCTGATCCCAGGAATCACATCTGAGAACAGATTGGAAGCAATACATTACAGATATATGTGCAGTGATTGCTAGAAATACTGTGTGAATGTGTCCTATTCATTGTCATTCTGTTCAGCACACTAAACTATGCATCACTAATGAGGGGTGACACATCAAACATATCATGTATTGTCATGTAGTATCAATAAACTATTTATTATATATAGTTGCCTGTGTTGCCAGGCTTTATAGCCACTCTATAGGTAAGTGCCTTTGGTGTGAGTGGATTGCCTTTTAACATGTGTGACATTAAAATTCCACATTAAAATTAGAACAGAATTAACGTTTCGATAAGCTTGTAAAATGGGAACATCAGAGAACCTTTGCTAAATTATATACCAAATAATTATTCAACAAGATGAGATCCTCAGGAGTTGTATTTGTATTTGATTAAACAGCACCACAATTTCCATAGCAAATTGTGTATTTGCATGCCTTCATAGAACCTCTGGAGTTTTGGAGTACCCACAATGGAATTTCTACATCATGACTTTTGCCAGGAACCTGGTTTTCTTGGAGGAAGATAAAAGACAGACTTGCTTGTACTTTTTGTAGAACTGGAACATAGTGAAATGTTCAAAAAGTAACTTTGAAGCTTACATTTTATATTTCTACTCTTGAAAGATTATTGGGTTTTTGTTTTTTAGCTTTCTTTTGTTAGTCTATTAAAATTGATTTGAATATCCTCTTTTGAAAGAGAGAAATACATAGGGAAAAAATGAAAGAAGGGTACTAGAATATTTTGCTGGGTGTCTGAGTTCTTTGGCCACTATTAGGAAATTGTTGATTTACCATAAATACACATAAAATGTAAGAAATACCCTAACAGATGTATATTGAAGTATATATGGGTGAAATGATATGATGTCTAGAATTTGCTTTAAAATACTGCAACAAGGGGCACCTGGGTGGCTCATTCGGTTAAGCGTCTGGCTTCATCTCAAGTCATAATCTCACATCTAGTGAGTTCAGGCCCCACATTGGGCTTGTGCTGACAATGCAGAGCCTGCTTGAGATTCTTGCTCTCTCCTGTCTCTCTGCCCCTCCCACACTTGTGTGCTCTCTCAAAAAAATAAATAAACTTAAAAAAAATACTGCAGGGGCACCTGGGTGGCTCAGTTGGTTAAGCGTCCGACTTCAGCTCAGGTCACGGTCTCACGTTCCGTGAGTTCGAGCCCTGCATCGGGCTCTGGGCTGATGGCTCAGAGCCTGGAGCCTGCTTCCAATTCTGTGTCTCCCTCTCTCTCTGCCCTTCCCCCATTCATGCTCTGTCTCTCTCTGTCTCAAAAATAAATAAACGTTAAAAAAAATTAAAAAAAATACTGCAACAAAATAAAGTTGGAGGAAAGATGAAATAAATTTGGCAAAATAAAATGTTCATAATTGTTGAAACTGGGTGTTGGGAGCCTGGGGGTTTTGATACTATACTACCTTTATAGTACAGTTTTAAATTTCCTATATTACGTTAAAAAAATCTAAGGACTTGGCTTATATTCTCAGCTTTGCCACTAATTATATAAGAAAATTGTAATCAAATTACTTAAATATTCTGTGCTTCCATTTTTACAAATGATTGGATAGCAATTAATCAGCATGTAATAATTAAGCTAGTCTTATTGTATAGGTAGCATTCAGATGTTACTATCCAAATTCCCAGGGATGTTGTCAGATTACTGGAAAGTATAACGTACTTTTAAAAACTAAAACCAGTTTTCAGGTACTATTGTCACAAAATCTATTGTTGAAATTCTTTGAGTACAAATGCTTGGAACACAGATCTGTGGTAAATGAAGGTTCCTGAAGACTTTTCTTTTGTGTGTGTTTTTGTCTGTGTTTAAGAATAGTTATTTAGGTTAGGTATCTGCTGAAATAGCAGAGTGGCTCAGACTCAAGAATACATAAAGGTAGGACAGGCAAAAAATTAAAAAGTAATATATTGCACATCTTGACTCTTTTGTGTTTTCAAGGAAAAAGCTAAGCAATCTTTAAGATTTCTAAATACCATCTGTATCTACTAACAAAGTAAAATAATTGAATTTGGACACTTGCAGTTGATTCCCCCCAAAAGGCAGGTAAATATAGAAGGAAAACTTAAAGGTCATGAATATGCAAGTTTATGTGTCTGCTGTGTGTGCACGAGCATAAAGAATTTAGAAATTTTAGAATGCAATCCAGGCATGACCATGTTCCTCATACAGAAGAGGGGAGATGGTTTCCCCCTTATTTGTGAACTTAAAGCCATGGGCATGGTTCAGGTCCAGAAATGGGCCATGGCCTGAAGGTCTGGGGCCTGGAGTGTGTGACCGCATGTCCAGCTGTCAGTGGAGTGGTACACTGAGTACCCCTGACTGGCACTGAAGACACAGGAGCAAGTGCAAGCTAGGATGGGAATATGCCTGCACCCAGGGGAGTAGGGTGTACATGGGTGCTATATGAATAGTGTAGGGTGTACTTGCCCTTCTGAATTATTAGAAATTCTTTCCTGAGGTTATTAAGCTATTATTCCCTGCCAGAAGTTGTGTTCTGTGCAAAGAGGGTTAAAATTATTTCATAGAGTGGTGTGTTTAACAGCGTTTTCTCTGTTATGGACTGAATGTTTGTGTCCTCTCCCCTCCCATATGTTGAAGCTATAACCCACTGTACAGATGTATTTGGATATGGGGCCTCTGAGGAAGCAATTAAGGTTAAATGAGGTTATAAGGGTGGAGCTCCATCCAGTAGGATTAGTGCCCCTATGAGAAGAGACACTAGGGTGCTTGTATGCTTCCTCTCTCTCTCTCTCTCTCACCATCCCCCCGTCTCCCTCCCCATCTTCCCTCCCTCCTCCCCCTCTTTCTGCCTCCCCACCTTCTGCCTCCCCCATGTGCTCAGTGAAAGGCAAGCCAGGAAGAGAGGTCTTACTAAGAACTGAATTATCTAGAAGCTCGATCTTGGACTTCCAGCTTCCAGAACAGTGAGGAAATAAATGTCTGTTGTTTAAGCCACTCAGTCTGTGGCAGTTTGTTATGGCAGTTTGAGTAGACTAATATAACCTCTGATAGCTACATGAGCACACTTCTTCCGGGTTGCACCAGAGAGGTCAATTTGGGTAGGAAGAGGTATGGAAAGGAATCTGGAGTTTGACACCTACAGCTAGCTGACCCTTGAACAATGTGGCATTGTTAGGGGACTGACCCTATTTGAAGTAAAAAATCCTCACATGGGGTGCCTGGGTGGCTCAGTCAGCTAAGCATCTGACTTTAGCTCAGGTCACGATCTCATGGTTTGTGAGTTCAAGCCCCACGTCTGGCTCTGGGCTGAGAGCTTGGAGCCTAGAGCCTGTTTCAGATTCTGTGCCTCCCTCTCTCTCTGCCCCTCCCCTGCTCGTGTGCTCTCTCTCAAAAATAAATAAACATTAAAAAAATCCTCACATAACTTTGACTCCCCTGAAACTTAACTACTAATAACCTACCATTGACTGAAAGCCTTACCAATAACAGTCAACACATATTTTGTATGTTATATGTATTATACCCTATGTTCTTACAATAAAGTGAGTTAGGGAAAAGAAAATGTTAGGAAAATTATAAGAGCAAATGCATTTACAATACTGTACTGTAAAAAATATGAGTGGACCCACACAGTTCAAATCCATATTGCTCAAGGATCAACTGTATTTGGAAAGGCAGGCCAGAGAAGGGTGCTTCAGCTGGGGATAGTGACGGAGGCTGTGGGATTTCCTGAGGAGTGAGAGGCAGCAGAGGGTAATGTCTATCCAGAAGAGACAGAGACGTCACCAGGAGAGAAGGCATTGATGCCAACTTTACCTTCTTTACCATTTTGCTTGTGGATTACCTTGGCAGGAGACACTATAAATCACAGAATAGTTGCTCAATAAATCTTTAGATAAATGCACGAACTCCTTTGGGACATGCATTTTTCTTTGGCAGATGGCTTCATCACCACATACACAGAATGGTAAATGTATCCAATAACTATTTTAATCTTGTTGGTTTAGGCTGTTAGGAATAAATCTTTACTATCCTGGAGCATTGAATTGGGATATTTCCCTCCATTAAAGCCTATATTTAAATGATTTCCTTGTTCCTGTAGGTGAGATGTTTTTTGAAAAAAATTTTTTCTGAGTTGACTTACTTTGTCAACAGTGTGCTATAGAAAAACAAACAAACAAACTGAATTTCTTGTAGTGAAACAAGGTGCCCAGTAGCTTGAGTGTGAGAAAAGTAGATCAAGGTAGAACCCTAATGATCATTTACCCATAATCAATGAAAATATCTATATGCTTTGATCAGATCAGTTTTTCCCCCAGTAAAAATATTTGCTTGTATCACTTACCCTATGTTCCTACATATTTGTAAAATTTAGAAAAATTTGATTGGTATGGATGATGTGGGGCTCAAACTCTTCGCTAATAGTTTTCATATGTTACTTTCTTTAATCCTCACAATATACTTGTAGTACAGGTCTTGTTATCCCTGTCTTAGAGATAAAACCTAAAGGATGACTCCTCTGGAGTATCACTTACAGACCCAGGTCTGCAAATCAGAACCTGTTCTCTTTTCTAGAAGTAAAGGCAAACATACTCCTTGTCTCATTCTGTCCTCTGTTTTTACAAGAGCAATTACATTTGAAAATTTAAAAACTCCTTATTCCACAGCGTGCTTATGCCGTTTTTGTTAATATTTTAGAAACAAAATACTACTTTGAATTGAAATCCAGTGATTAAAATCTACAAGTCACAGTATCCAGCAAATAATCACTGGGCTAACTATAAAATTAGAGTATAGAAAATTAAGTATGTCTTACTCAACATGTCTCCAGAGGCAAGGGAAACAAAAGAAAAAATGAACTACTGGGACCTCATCAAAATAAAAAGCTTCTGCACAGCAAAGGAAACAATCAGCAAAACTAAAAGGCAACCGACAGAATGGGAGAGATATTTGCAAACAACATACCAGATAAAGGTCTAGTATCCAAAATCTATAAAGAACTTCTCAAACTCAACAACCAAAAAACAAATAATCCAGTGAAGAAATGGGCAAAAGACATGAATAGGCACTTCTCCAAAGAAGACATCCAGATGGCCACCTGACACATGAAAAAATGCTCAACATCACTCATCGTCAGGGAAATACAAATCAAAGCCACAATGACATACCACCTCACACCTGTCAGAATGGCTAACATTAACAACTCAGGCAACAACAGATGTTGGTGAGGATGAGGAGAAAGAGGATCTCTTTTGCATTGTTGGTGGCAATGCAAGCTAGTGCAGCCACTCTGGAAAACAATATGGAGGTTCCTCAAAAAACTAAAAGTAGAACTACCCTAAGACCCAGCAATTGCACTACTAGGCATTTATCCAAGGGATACAGGTGTGCTGTTTCAAAGGGACACATGCACCCCCATGTTTATAGCAGCACTATCAACAATAGCCAAAGGATGGAAAGAGCCCAAATGTCCATCGATAGATGAATGGATAAAGAAGATGTGGTATATACATACAATGGAGTATTACTCGGCAATCAAAAAGAATGAAATCTTGCCATTTGCAACTACATGGAGGGAACTGGAGGGTATTATGCTAAATGAAATTAGTCAGAGAAAGACAAAAATCATATGACTTCACTCATGTGAGGACTTTAAGAGACAAAACTGATGAACATAAGGGAAGGGAAACAAAAATAATATAAAAACACGGAGGGGGGGACAAAGCATAAGAAACTCATAAATATGGAGAACAAACAGAGGGTTACTGGAGGAGTTGTGGGGGGGGATGGGCTAAATGGGTAAGGGCCATTAAGGAATCTACTCCTGAAATCATTGTTGCACTATATGCTAACTAATTTGGATGTAAATTTTAAAAAATAAAAAATAAAACAAGTTAATAAGATAAAATTTTAAAAATTAAAAAAAAATAAAATTCAGTATGGAAAACTGAACCATATTCTTTTTTTTAATGTTTATTTATTTTTGAAAGAGAGAGAGAGAGAGAGAGACAGAATGTAAGCAGGGGAGGGGCAGAGAGAGAGGGAGATACAGAATTTGAAGCAGGCTCCAGGCTCTGAGCTGTCAACACAAAACCTGACGTGGGGCTCGAACTCACCAGCTGTGAGATCTGACCTGAGCCAAAGAGCCAGGCACCCCAAATGAGCCATATTCTTATGTGCAACCCAATAGGAGTTTTAATAAAAGTTTTAATAAAATGCAGCACCAGAAATTGGTGCTGGTTAAGCAGGAAAAAAGTTTATTCTATAGATATTTATGAGAGAACCAACTCAAAGCTGAGTCTGGAAATGATATGACAGGCTTTAGAACTGGCTTGATGAGTTTAACCACAGCCCCCCAATGCTTCCCCATAAGCACTAGGGACACTGCTGCTGCCCCACCCCACCACTGCCATTTCTGCAACATGAACTTGCCTGCCATTTTTGCCATCACATGGATTCTGTGTGGTGCCTCTTTTCTCAGGCTGCCTTCCTCTTTTCTTCTTCCTCCTCCTCCTTGAAATTTCCTATATTGCTTTTTAAAAATTATGGTAGGGATGCCTTGGTGGCTCAGTCGGTTGAGCATCTGACTTTGGCTCAGGTCATGATCTCATGGTTTGTGAGTTCAAGCCCCATATCGAGCTCACTGCTCTCAGTGCAGAACATGCTTCAGATCCTCTGTCCTCCTCTCTCTCTTCCCCTCCCCCACTCAAAAATTTCCCTTTCTCTCAAAAATAAATAAAGCATTAAAAAAATTGGGGTATGAACATTTGATATGAGATCTGTTTTCTTAACAAATTTTCAAGTGTACAATCCGGTATTGTTAACGGTTGGCACCATATTGTACAAAAATCTCTAGAACTTATTCATCCTGTATTACTGAAACTTTATATCCGTTGAATAGCAACTCTCACTTCTGAACCTATTCTTACTCAGGGAGCCTAAATCACATGTCTGTGTTCTGCAGAAGATATTGGCAAACCACATTTTCTGGATTCTATCTTGGGAAGACAGGATTCTTAAGGCTTCATATTCCCTAGACATGGCAAGAACACACAGAGATTATAATAAATGTCTGGTACAGATTTTAATGTTTTCAAATAATGGTATATTTAAAAGAACATGCCCTAGTAATTTCAAAGACTTTGTTGAACACCACAAAAGCAATACATGATCTTCAGCAACGGTTTTAAAACTCCTTTTCTGTCCTACCCATTGTCCTACTGACTGCAGCTGCCTCCTGCCCTCAAAGTCCCTGGGAGAGTTCCCATTCCTTGTCTAAGGATCCTCTTGCCCTCCTTTTGCTTTCCATCCTAATTCTCCTTTGCAAAAGCTCAAGAACTGGTCTAGTAAGGGTCTAGAACTGTCCTTGGAGGGGGGCAGAGGAAAGAGATTAAGAGAGGCAAAACTAGAATTATCAGAATTATCTTTGGCCCTTAAGGGAAGAAGAGGAAGGGGAGAACACAGTTTTGCACTAAACATTTGTATAGTCACTTTTACTAGTGATATTTAAGAACGACTTAAAATAATTAACTGGTCTTAACAAAATATGCAGATCGCTGTAAGTTCTGTGGTTGAAATGTTGATTCTTATTCAAAGAGTCTTCTAAATGAAAGCAGTTTAGCTAAAGATAATAAATAAAAAGGAATAGACTCTCAAGTATTTTAAAGGGACGATAAAGACTAGTGTTCATATTTATGGGTCTAAAAAGAACATTATTTTGATTTCAAGTTCCCAGTACAAAATTAATTTGGTGGTGAGTGGGGTGGTAAATTCTATCAGTTATTATTATCATCACAAATGATTAGTCTATACTTGGACACTCCTGGTTAGCTCAGTGCTACCTCTTTAGGATGTCCTTATACACCTCACATGATAGTTTGTGACAGGTGCAGTGACACTTATTCCAAATATTCATTCTTTTATGAAATTCTGTTGACCCTGGCACAAAGCCATTGAATTGTCTGTTCATGTTTGCTGCTCTACCAAATGAATACCTTATACAATATTTCAGACCAATATTGCTTGAGGTAGACAGCTGGATCTAAACACATCCAGCAACACAATTTCTGCTTAGTGGATATCAGTCTCCCTTAGAATATTGAATATAGCTTTAAATTACTGAAGAATTCTACCTAGGATAGCAGGGGTCTGTGCTTCTGCCAAAAATATAGCTGTACTAGAAATTCAATAACTGAACCTAACACCGGTCATCGGTTGTTGCAAATTATTTCTTTCAGAGCATGTACATTGGACTGCTGGCTCACTTTCATGCAGGGGCTGGGTGTTCCTGTTACCTTTTAATTCTTCCCAACTGGGAAATAATTTACTTTTTTTTTTTTTAAAGTTTATTATTTAGAGAGAGAGCATGCATGCACACACACAAGTGGGGGAAGGGCAGAGAGAGAGAGAATCCCAAGCAGGCTCTGCACTGTCAGGTCAGAGCCCGACGTGCGGCTTGAACTCATGAACTGTGAGATCATGACCTGAGCCAAAACCAATAGCTGGAGGTTTAACCCACTGACCACCCATGTGCCCCAGGGGAAACATTTACTTTTGAGTCTGAAACTTAGAACGCACTGTTTCAGTGTTATGTGGGGAGCTATTCTCTTAGTTCAATTCATAAATAACCTACAAGGTGAATAGTACTCCAGAGTCTATACACTATAAAGACTTGAGTTATCATTTGATGTGCTTCCCTCACCTACCGTGGGCAGGTGGAACAAGGATGGATGCCCTAGGCAGAACCTTCCTTAGCATCCACTGAGGATAGAGGAAGCAGTCCTAAAAGGCAGAACTGCAGAAACACAGCGGGGAGACTGGCATCACATTGGAAATAAGGAGTTAGAGTCTGCTCTAGAAAATCTTCAAGTTGCCTTTATTTTCATGTGAATTAATCAGATGTCTTAGCAGTTCTCAGTGCAATTTGTTTTGTGAAATATATTAGGTATTCAGTGTGGCTGTTTTCAGGTTTATTATGCAATATTCTGATTCATGAAAATATTCCATTAAATGCAATCGCTCATGTAATTACTTTGCTTAATCTAAAGCATACTTTAATTAACATTGCACAGAATTCTGATTTAATCAATTAGATTTTATCTAGTATAACTTAGCTGTAAATACTTTTTATGATGCAGCAGCTCAAAAGAATTATTGAGAGTAAAGGTAATATATGATGCTACCTAAAACTAACAAATTTCCTGTGTTAAGAAAACTAAATCATAATTTGAGCTATAATTTTATTATTTGGAAAGTTAACTATAAAGAATAGATTATTATGTCTCCATTAATAGTATGTTAAAAACAATCTCATCAGGAGTGTTAGAATTTAAAAAATAGGCTTTATTGTTTTATGTATTCCCCAACAGTTAGGCTTGAGAACAAAAGATTAATCTCAAGCAAGACTGACCACTTTTTGGCTTTGTAAATAGGCTCATTAACATCAATATCTCATGATACTTGTCCACTCCTCATGGGTTTTGTTTCGTCCCAAAAAGATATGTTGAAATTCTAACTGCCTGTACCTCTGAATGGGACCTTATTGGAGGCACCTGGGTGGCTTAGTAATTAGGCACCTTATTGGGGGCACCTGGGTGGCTCAGCCGGTTAAGTGTCGACTTTGGCTCAGGTCATGATCTCGTGGTTCATAGGTTCAGGCCTGCATCCGGCTCTGTGCTGACAGCTTGGAACCTGCTTTGGATTCGGTGTCTCCCTTTCTCTCTGCCTCTCCCCGACTTGTGCTCTGTCTCTCTCTCTCTCTCAAGAAAGACTAAACATTAAAAAAAAAAAAAAAAAGAATTGGACCTTATCGGAAACAGGGTCACTGCAGATGTAATTCGTTAAGATGAGTTCATACTGAAGTAGGGTGGGCTCCTAATCCAATATGACTAGTGTCCTTCCAAGAACATGGCCATGTGAGGACAAGAGACACACAGGGGGGGAGGCCATGTGAGAGGAAGGCTAAGTTTGAAATTATGTAGCAGCAAGGAACACCAAAGATTGCTGGCAACCAACCAGCAACTAAGAAGAGGCAAGGAAGGATTCCCTATAGGTTTTAGAGGAGGCAGTGCCCTGACCTTCCTTGATTTTGGACTTCTAGCCTCTAGAACTGAGATGACAAATTTTTATTGTTTTAAGCCACCCAATTTGTGGAAACTTGCTAAGGCAGTCCTACAAAACTGATATACTCACTAAAATGATCTGAGAGTTACAACTTAACATAACCAGAATCTGTAAAATTGCTTTTAATAGTAGTGGGGATGGGGAAGTGTCTTGCTAAACTATTTTCAAAAATGCAGGTGCTGTTTTTAGTTTGAAGTTAACTTTTCCATTCCTAAGCAAGTATTGATATAAATAAAACACTTTTTGTTCTCAGCACCCCTCCTCACACATAGCACCTAGCAATGCGCCTTGAACATACATCATCCAACAGTACATTTTGTGACTTAGTTTTAAAAGATTAAAAATGAAAATAGCCTATAAATATTAAAATATCCACTTATAGAATTTGAGCTGTAAAATATATACAGTGCTACCGAAATGCAAGAGTAATCACTGAAAAGAATTTACATGAGGTTCATGAAGGCAAAATTTCATTCTGAATTGATGAGTGGATAATAGAGAAACTATATACCCAGCTGGTCTGTGGATTATTTAGCTTGTATATTTTCTGTTGACCTCTTTTCGGCTTTGAAAAAGAAATACTCAGCACCTGCACTATGTGAAGGGCAGAGAAAACTAAAATAATAATATAAATGTAAGTTCTTGATATTAACTTGCTAATCTATGCCATAGGGCATGGAATAGATGGCAATTAAAAATATAATACAAAATTGATTGGGGGGGTTATCTATAAGTTATTTTCTTCTTCCTGGATATTCAAGAGTTGTTTGTTGTTGGGTTGTTACAGGGGAGATCATGTTTGATGGGAAAGCATCAATAGACACCAGCAAATGGTCTGGATACAGAAAGCTAACAGACTGGGGGGAGCACAGCACGCTCGCAATCAATTGGGAGAGTTTCCTGGTGTCAAGGACTCATGATGGCCAGTGGATGACAGCAGGCAAATGTATGCCTTTTTGTCAGGTGCTTTGAGAAGTAGCACCTTTCCATTGTTGGGAGTCTTCAGATGCTTCGGGCCCTTCTGGTCATTCTGGACATTTTGGTTTTCGCCTGCTCTATGGGTAGAAATAATTAGTATAAAAACAACCCTCCAGTCCTAGGTCATGTGTGAGCATTTACCACCAGACTGGATGAACTGAAGTTAAAATTCCCAGGTATACTATTTCTTAGCAGGACTGAGCCTCAAACCTGCCTGAGATCCATTCCTACAAACATATAACTGGAACTACAAGATAAAAAGATATATTAGATTTGTAAAGCATAGAAAAGATTAGTATTTCCTGATTGTCTACTATATTCTAGGTTCTGTGCTAGGCATTTCACATATGATCTCATTTAATATTTCTCTTAAATTTAGTTTTAAATTTTTATTGAAATAATGTACATTTTATTAACATCAAAAAGACTGGGTGGCAAATAGTTGGGAGTTCACTTTAAGAAACACTTTTCCTAGGACACAGAGAAATGGAAAAACATTCCATGTTTATAAATTGGAAAAACAAACATTGTTAAAATGTCCATATTACTTAAAGCAACCTGCATATTTAATGCAATCCCTATCAAAATATCACTTTTCACAGAGCTAGAACAAATAACCTAAAACTTTTATGAAACCACAAAAGGACCCCTAATAGCCAAAGCAATTCTGGAAAAGAAAAACAGAACTGGAGGCATCACAGTTCCTGATATCAAGCTATATTACAAAGCTGTAGTCATAAGACAGTATGGTCCTGGCATAAAAACAAACACACAAATCAATGGAACAGAATAGAAAACCCAGAAATGGACCTATAACTTTATGGTCAGTTAATCTTCAACAAAGCAGGAAAGACATTAATAGACACTTTTCCAAAGAAGACATCCAGATGGCTAATAGACACATGAAAGATGCTCAACATCACTCATCATCAGGGAAATACAAATCAAAACCATGATGATGTACTATGTCACACCTGTCAGAATGGCTAAATTAACAACACAAGAAACAACAGGTGTTGGCGAGGATGTGGAGAAAGGGGAACCCTTTTAGCACTGCTGGTGGGAAGGCATATAGATGCAGCTACTGCAGAAAAGAGTATGGAGGTTCCTCAAAAAATTAAAAATAGAGTTACCCTTAACCCAGCAATTGCACTACTAGGTATTTATCTAAAGGATACAAAAATGCTGATTCGAAGGGGCACATGCACCCAATGTTTATAGCAGTGCTATCAACAATAGCCAAATTATGGAAAGAATCCAAATGTCCATCATCTGACGAATGGATATACATATTTATTACTCAGGGATAAAAAAGAATGAAATCTTGCCATTTGTAACAATGTGGATGGAACTAGAATGTATTATGCTAAGCGAAATAAGTCATAGAAAGATAAATATCATATGACTTTTCTCCTATGTGGAATTTAAGAAACAGATGAACATACAGGAAAGGGGGGAAAAAGAGGAGGGTGGAAAACAAACCGTAGGAGACTCTTAACAATAGAGAACAAACTAAGAGTTGATGGAGGAAATTGGGGGAGGGATGGGCTAAATGGGTGATGGGTATTAAGGGCATTTGTTGGGATGAGCCCTGGGTGTTATATGTAAGTGATGAATCGTTGAATTCTACTCCTGAAACCAACATTGTACTGTATGTTAACTAAAGAATAAAAAAAAGTGTTAGAAAACTTCCAAAACAAACAAAAAAACACTCTTCCTTTAAAAGGAATATACTTTGTATATTTTTCATAATTAAAAAAAAAACAAAGCCAGTCAAATAATAACAAGGTTTATATTAAAAACAGTAGTCCTCTACTTCATCCTTCCTTACTCCCAACTCCCTCTCCTTAGCCCAATAATTCTTAATCTTTTACATTGTTTCTTCTAGAATTTACTTTCTTATGTCTAGGTAACATGCGCAACCTGTTATTTCTTGATTTTTTTCTTTCAGTTTTAGATATTGTCTATTGACTTCCTGCTACAGCAGATGAAGATTTAACTCTCCTATACCCCTCCTTTCACATACAGTACTTCTTCCTCCCCTTCAAATATATTTATATCACTGTTTTTGGTTAAATTGATATTTATGGCTAAAATTATTTTAAATATATGAATATTGTTTATAGCTAAGTCATATAGTATATTATTATTTCTTCTCTTCTGTAGCCATTGTTTGCACCACAATTAACAGCTGCATTTTGTTATTATTTTCTTGGTTTCTGTGCTTTTATTACTAATCCATCCCCAGATTTTCTGATAGAAGTAAAAATTGCCTCTGAACATGTGTTCTGTTTCATGTTTATCTTGGAGAATTTCATCTGAGACTTTAGTTCTCCTTCTATTCCACTTTGGTGGTTCTTTAAGCCTGTTTTGCAGCTATTAGACTTTTGTCTTCACTGTTATCTTGAGATTTTTTCCCCATGCCTTTCTCCTGAATTCCTGATTTCTGAGATCCTATATCTTTTTCTTGGTTTAATCCCTCAGTTTGGTAGAGTAGATCCCTCAGGATTTTCCCGAGAAAGGTTAATAATTTAGGACCTCAATTCTTTGAAAATGTTTGTATTTTACCCTCACTTTTCCTTATCATTTTGCTGGGTGTAGATTTTTAGGACAGAATGGCCCCTGAAAACTAAGGCATTTCTCCATTGTCTTCAAACTTCAGTGGTGCTGTTGAAAAGTCTCATGTTACTCTAGTCCTCTTTCCTTTGTGATCTTCCCCCCAACCCCCCACTCTTTCTGGAAGTTTTCAGGCTCATCTTTTCATCCTGAGAGGATTTGCGTTTCCTTCTACCAAATTCTTGGAGGGGATAACCAATCTGGGATTAGTCTGAATGAAATTCTTGGCTAGAGGTGTATCAGACCATTTAAGTAATCTGAATTTGGCCCACAAATTGGTGAGAACTGACCTATGATTCAGCTGTAGTTTCTCCCCTCTCTACTCTTGCCAAATTTTGAAATAGTCAATTGTCCCTTGAAGACAGTATGGGGGTTTATTTATAATTTACCCTTAAACTGAAGGTATAGCCCTTTGGAATCTTAGAATTCTGGTAGGAGGAGAATCTGTTATTAGACTTCCCACTTTGGAGTAGCCTTGGGCTTTGTTCTCTGTTCCCATCCTCCAAAATGCTGTGAAAATCAAAGTCTGCACTCACCTATTTTGACAGATGCTCTCAGGATAACAGTGTACCACTTACCTTTCTAGGTTCCTGCCTTCACTCAATGCCTAACTGGAGATTTTCTTACTTTCTTGTTTGATGTCTTAAAGATGATTAAAAAATTTTATTTTGGGGCACCTGGGTGGCTCAGTCGGTTAAGTGACTGATTCTTGATTTTAGATCAGGTCATGATCTCATGGTCATGAGATTGAGCCCTGTGTTGGGTTCTGTGCTGACACTGTGGAGCCTGCATGGGATTATGTCTCTCCCTCTCTCTCTCTCTCTGCTCCTCCCCTGCTTGCACTCTATCTCTAAAAATAAATAAACATTTTAAAAAATTATATTTTGTCCAGAAGTTTTAGTTATTTCCAGCAGTCCAGACACCTGTCCTGTCACATTCTTGAAAATGGAAATATCGGGGTGCCTGGGTGGCTCAGTCGGTTGAGTGCCGACTTCGGCTCAGGTCACGATCTCGCGGTCGGTGAGTTCGAGCCCCGCATCGGGCCCCTGTGCTGACAGCTCAGAGCCCGGAGCCTGTTTCAGATTCTGTGTCTCCCTCTCTCTGACTCTCCCCCGTTCATGCTCTGTCTCTCTCTGTCTCAAAAATAAATAAACGTTAAAAAAAATTAAAAAAAAAAAAGAAAATGGAAATATCACTTAAAAAAATTTTTTTTGTTAATGTTTATTTTTTTCTTTTTTTAAAAAAAATTTTTTAACGTTTATTTATTTTTGAGACAGAGAGACACAGAACATGAACAGGGGAGGGGCAGAGAGAGAGGGAGACACAGAATCTGAAACAGGCTCCGGGCTCTGAGCTGTCAGCACAGAGCCCGACGCGGGGCTGGAACTCACGGACCGTGAGATCATGACCTGAGACGAAGTCGGACGCTTAACCGACCAAGCCACCCAGGCGCCCCTATGTTTATTTATTTTTGAGAGAAAGAGACAGAGTGCAAGAGAGAGAGGGGCAGGGAGAGAGAGGGAGTCACAGAATCTGAAGAAGGCTCCCAGGATACGAGCTGTCAGTACAGAGCCCCACCTGGAGCTCAAACCCACAAACCTTGAGATCATGACCTGAGCCAAAGTCAGATTCTAAACTGACTGAGCCATCCAGGTGCCCCATATATCACTTTTCTAAGTCTCAATTTACTCATCTGAAAAATGACGATGATAGTAGTATCTACCTCATATATTTGAGTAATAAATGAGATTATCAGTATAAAGTTCTTAACACTGTGTCTGGCACCTCAATTAATGTTTACTTCTTCTTTTTTTTTTTTTTGTAAATGGTATTCTCAGAGTCTGAACATGAAAGCTTTATCTTGCTGTATTTGTACAGGTATATGAGGCACTAATGCCAGTGATGAAGATGTGAAGCACCTGAGGTCTCGTTAAGTTGTATATTTATTAAGAAATATAGTTCATTTGAAAAGTTTCCATTTCAAATGAAAACCAAGAGATTACACAACATTAGTAGCCTAGATCTTAACTGAGAAAAGGAGATTTATTGCAGTGAAATCCTTAATGTGTACATTTCTTGAGACAATAGAGTTTGAAAATATCCCCTCTCCCCCTTAATCAAATAGAACTCTAAACGTATATAACATGGATGCTTCTCTTACAGCAAACTAGGGTATGTTCAATTTTTTTTCTTTTACCAATTTTTTATTGCCACAGAAATGTGAATTGCATGAGTAGGTCCTTTTAAAGTGCACAGATATGTTCATTCTAAGAAATTGCTCTTCTCTTTAAAAAAAATTTCCCCCACTGCCAGGTGGCTCTTGCACAGAATTAGCTCTCTCTCTGGTGGTTGCCCTGACCCTTGGGCTGTCTCAGGGACATTCCTTTAGTAGGTGTATTGTGATGTTCTTCACAGCCAGCATGGTCTCTGTACAGGTCGGTTTGATGAGCATCTCTGGGAGTAAAAATCCAAAATGTCCAGTGTCACGAAGTTCAAAAGTAAATGTGTAGGGTATTCCACTTTTGTAGGCCCAATCCATTGAGCTACCAGAGCTCACATCTAAAAAAAAAAAAAAAAAAAAAAAAAAGAAGAGCCTCACTAAAGAGTCTGCATAACTTTCAATGTTTATGTGTAGTACTTGCTTACTAAGCTATCCTAAATCCTCACAATTAAATACTGTTTCAACAAGAATGATTTAACAGTGGTTCCTTGGCAGTGGGCTCATGGAACTAAAAATCCTACCTGCCATCATCTTTGAGGATCTAGTGTAAGTAGTAATGCTTTTCTAGTGTGATGATCTCAAGATTTCTCAGCCTCAATTCCAATAACATTTATCTTCACCCACACTTCAGCCCCCACCTCTCCCCCTCTACAAACTAATCCCTGGCTCAGTTTCTTTGCTTTCACTCCTTGAGAGGAAGCTGGAGAAAGTCTTTGCTGTAAAATCACTCTAGTCACTGACAGCCTGTTCCTGGCTCCCTGGAGCCAGCTGCTCCAGGCTCCTTTTTCTAGACCTTCACTTAATGAAGTTTTCTCACGCTCTTATGGTCCTGCCCTTCACTTTACCATTGTCCCCAGGTCCACACAAGGTAATCAGCCCACCACCTCCTCTACTGACACCACAGCCCTCTGGCTTTCTTCCTTCCAGCTCAGAGGAGGAGAGGATGCTTGTTTTTTACAGGTGTCATTTTTTGATTCTATTCATCATGGTCTTCTCTGGTCTCTGGTCTTCTCTGGGACCTCGTTTCATTAATTAAACCACCCTCTCTTGCATCTGCATTGACCACAATATTCAAGCACTGATTTCCTATAGCACACTTCCTTCTTATGCTATATACCATCCTCCTTGTCTTGGTCCTTTTGCTTTAGAATGCAAAGAGACTCTATATATGTTACCTCTGTATCCTCAGCCACTTTCAATCTGGTTCTTGCCTCTACTTGTCTATGAAACCTTAGTTCTTGAAGGTCACCAATGACAGCAGGCCTAATCTCCTTTCTTGTTGTTGTTGTTGTTGTTGTTGGTGGTGGTGGTGTTTTTTTTATCCCCCCTCTCAGATGCCACTTTCAACCTCTCAACAACATTTAGCATAGCTGATAATCCACTGGCAACTCTCTCCTCTCTCTGGCTCTTGTGACCTCACATGCTTGTGAGCTTGTCGGCACAGAGGTGAAAGTGCAGGCATTAGAGGCAGACTAAGGGCTCAGGCTGTATGTGTCCCACCACCTACTGTGACTTGTCTGAACCATAATCTCCTCTTTAGAAAACGAGATTATAATACCTGCTGCATGGTGGTGTCGTGGAAATTAAATGAAATAATGTGCTAAGGGACATAAGCCCCTATTATTTTGCATCTTGACACCCCAAAGTGCCTAGTATGTCATTTTTTAGCATAACAGGCTCTTAATAATTGTTTAATAAATTTTTAATAGAAGAATCTTTATATACTTTTTTCTTGAAATCAATATGATCCAGACTGACCTAACACTATTACTATTAAAAAACTTTTCAGAGCATGTTCATCTGCTCAAATAATACCACTTTTTATGCTGCTTCTGTCAGGACAAGTTAGAGATAGATTATTAAGTTAAGACAATTAAATGACTTTGCTGTTTCTCAGGCTCCTCTTGCTTTGGTTAAGGACAAAAGGTAGGCGGTGGCTTCATTGTCCCTCTGGATTAGAGTACACTGGAAGTGCAAATAGTAGTCATAGAAGCCAAAGTCAGAGTCAATACGTGCCAAGAGTTACGTCATGGTGATGTGACAGCCTCATTTCTGTGGTAACAGATTGTTCTTGGTAAATATAATACCATGACTGTAACTTCATACCAAGCCTAAAAGGTGAAGTGTAAGATTTTTAAAAATTAATATTAAAAACTAATGTATATTATGTTGGTGATAATTAGGAATATGACTTTTAAAAAAAATGCTATCTTTCTTCCTTCAGCATGGCCGTACTGAAAAACAGTTCTAAAGAGGTCTGCATGAGACCAATGATCATAGACTTTGCAAAAAATTCTAATACATAAGACATTCTCATTATTAGGATAAACTTACATGATAAGCAATGTTAATTGACAAGCCAAGCTTTTCTTCTGAAGGCTCAAGAAAGTGAGTGGTTAGGAATATAATAATGGGTAGGTTAAAGAAATCAAGGAGAAATTTCGTACTTCACTGAAAGTGAGATTGGGTGCCACTCTCTATACATACACATACAACCTGTGTGTGTGTGTGTGTGTGTGTGTGTGTGTGCGCGTGTGCGCATATGTAGACATTAAGATGTATATGATTTCATGCTAAATTTTCCAAGTCATATAATTAATGAATTTTAGAGTTTAAAAGACCATGAGAAATGACCTTGTCCAATTCCTCACTTAAAAGTGGTGGAAACTGAGGCCCAGGATTAGTATCTTGGCCAAGATTGTATCACAGTTAGCAGCAGAATTAGGACTAGAATCCATGCCTTCTGATTCTTCAAGTTCTTTCCATATACCCAGTTGTTCTTTATTTCATATAAAGTAAGAAATATTTTAATTACCTTTTAAGGGGAAATTCAGCTTTAGGTGTTATGTAAAAAACAGAATTTCCTAACAAGAATGGTGGAGGAAAGGAATAAAAGGGAAGCTCTTTTAGAGCTGAGATATTACTTCATTACCTTCTCAAGGCCCATTTCCACCCTTATAGTAGTTACAATTGCTTAAGGAGCCCACTTGGGCACTTTCTACTGTCATAAGATCTCAATTCAGCTTTGTAGTCATTACTACATGCTTAGAATATTCTCTGCTTAGAATTTATTTAAATTGGTACAATGATTTCTGTCATGCAGTGTAAAACTAATCAGATATAAACTCCCTCCATCTTCCTTGGCTAATTTGGTTGTCAAAGATTTCTCTTTAAAGGGGAACACACTTTGTTTTTTTAAAGGGAAGTCATCATACAGGATCTTGGTTCAAGAGATGATTTTAAAACAAAATACACAGGAAACTTACACAATGTGCTGGAGGCAGGTCCATATCTATATTGTACCCCATATACCGACCGAAGTGCATTCACAGCTTTATAAGCTGCAGATTCCTGTGAGGGAAAATGGAAAACTTCTATCACTTTCCATCACTGCATTGAAACCTTTGGAAACACTGGCATGTTGTCTGAGCATTATCAGTCATCAATTTGGAGAGCAAGGTTGGGCACATTAGGTAATAGCTATGTTTAATAATAATATTATTCTTCGACACGTGCTGCAGTTTACAATGTGTTTTGGAACACATTATTTGCTTTGACTGATGCTCACACCAGACCAGTGATCAGTAATATTTCCACTTGACAGACAAGAAAAGAAAGGCTCAGCAAGGCTGGGATTACATGGCAAGGAGCGGTTAAGTACCCATATCTTCTGATGCTGATTTAGTGTTCTGTCCTCTTCATTTTTATTCAGAGGCACTTGTTTTTATAAATTACAAAATACTTGATAGGGAAGAACGTCAGTCTTCCTCAAGGCTACATATGCAGTGTTTAGCAATGTGCCTATGTATAACAGATGCTTAATCAATATTTCTTGCATGAATGTTGAATAAGCATAGCTCTGCAAGAGTATCAAGATAATCTTATTGATCCTTAAGTACATACTTCAGTGGCTATGTACAAGGTATTTAAAGCACATTTGCATCAATTAAGAAACCCTTTAGTTCAGGAAGAGTGACTTCTCATATGCTATTCATTTATCCCCAGGGGAATGGGAATACAATTTCAGAATGCTCCATGACTTCTAAGGTTACATACGCCTCTGACGGAGCTCAGGTACTGCTAAGATGTAGAAATTCTGAGGTGGAACTCTTCCAATCAATGCCAAAACTCGGAAGAATAATCAACACAACAAAACTACTAAAATGTGAATATTCTAACATGAACTGAAAGGATACGGACTACACTTCAAAACATTTTCAAATGGTATAGCAGCATTAGTTTCAATAAGGAGTCAGAGAAGTATTGTATGACCAGCAAGAGGAAAAGAAGTATGTTGAAACCAGTATACAACTCTCCCATTTCAATTTGCCTATGAATAATTTAATACATTAGTTGAAGTACTCTGGGCAACGTGGTGCCGTGTGTTGGCCTTGGCTGCAGCTTGCTGTCCTCATTCACCTCAGGGATGAATAAAGCAGCCTCTGCAGCAAATGCCACTTGTTGTGGGTATTAAGGGGCCAGGCTCCAGAACCTGGCAGACAATTTATTATTGATCTCACTGATGATGAATTTCTCCTCTCAGGAGCCAACAGAGAAGGAATGTAAACACCCTAATACCAAAAACCTTTATGGAGAATGTTCTAAGATTTTAACATCTTCTCCAATGGTTTTAGCAATATTCCATGGCAAGGGCAGATATTTCTACATTTAGAAGATTATTGCATTCTGCTGGTGGGGAGAGTTTTGTTCCTCATTATTCCGGAGGACTAAATTCCCACCCCGAAATCTACTAAGAAAAAAAAACACAACCTCTTGGCCTCTTTGCAAAAAAACCATAGGCATAGCTTTAGCCTTTTGAGCTCCCTGCACTTCTGCCACTCAGGTGCAGGTGCATGTTGGTGAGAGGTTTAGATAGGATCATTCCACAAAAAATGAAAACTTCATAACATTTTCCAAGAATTATTTTCCAGGGTTGTGTAGCTAGACACCTATTTGAAAGAGTTTAAGCAATTCCTCCTTTCTTTATTGTTTCCTCTTTCCACTTGTCCCAGGCCTCACTTATTAAAAACATTTTTTTTAATGTTTTTATTTATTTTTGAGAGAAAGAGAGAGACAGAATGTGAGCAGGGGAGGGGCAGAGAGAGAGACACACACAAGAATCTGAAGCAGGCTCCAGGCTCTGAGCTGTTAGCACAGAGACCAACGTGGGGCTCGAGCTCATGAACCGCGAGATCATGACCTGAGCCCAAGTTGGAGGCTTAACTGATGGAGTCACCCAGGCGCCTCCAGGTCTCACTTATTGAACCTCAGCTAAATAAGGATTATGTTTTTTATTCATTTTTTTCCTCTTCTTTTCTTTCTGAAAGAGAATGTGTGAGTGAGTGGGGGAAGGGCAGAGAGAGAATCTCAAGCAAGCTCCATGCTCAGCGGGTCTTGAATTTATGACTCTGAGATTATGACCTGAGCTGAAATCAAAAGTCGGATGCTTAACCAACTGAGCCACTCAGGTGTCCCCAATTATTTCCATATTTAAAGCAGCTTAATGAATGACCTAAAAATGTTAGCAGAAACACAGACTCTACCATATTGATGGAAATGTTTTTGAACAATTTATTAGAATTTAATGGTTTCTGGTTAACATTCAGAGACTACCTAGTTTCTGAGAATTTTAATCTTGGCTGTAATGACTTAGCTTATAGGTAACCTGGTAACAGGATTTCTCAACAGTGGCACTATTGACACTCTGGACTAAATAACTCTGTGCTGTGGAGGCTGTCCTATACATTTAGCAGTATCCTTGGCTTCTATCCTCTAGATGCCAATAGCATCCTCCAGCCTTGTTGTGACAATCAAAATGTCTTCAACCTTGTTCAATGTCCCGTGGGAGGCAAATTCATTCTTGGTTGTGAATCACTGATCTACTCTTTATACCACAACCTCCAACCTAAGAGAAAATTAGAATAGGCTTAACTTCTGATAGCAAGCTAAATTCAAAATATGGAGAACATTCTCATGTAATAGATTTAATATATGGCATACTCCATATTATCTGTTGTGAGACCATAAATAGACATTGTGCCCAATCCAGAAAGGGGTGAATATTTGCCTAGAGAAGCTTTGTGTGATACAGGGTGGTTAAGCTGTCAAGTTAACAACAACGACGACGACGACGACGACGACGACAACAAGTCTGTTGACACAGAGTAGCTGAAGAATAGCATTCTTAAATAGAACTACCACCTTTACAAAATTCCTCAAGAAAGAGAATTTGCTCAGAATTCTTTCTTGGAAGGCCAAGAACAAAATTCCTTTTTTGGACAGAATACGAGCCTTCCCTCAGGCCTTCTCCCTCATGTTCCCCATTCCTTCCAGGTCCTGGACATCTAGATCTGGGATTCCTGCAACTCCAACCAACTGGTGAAGGATTTAGAGTTCAAGGTATAGGAAGAAAGGGGGTGCTTCTCTTTTATCAAAGCTTTTAATTCAAGTTTAACATCCATACAGAATAATATAACAGTTTTAAGTTTATAGCTCAATGAATGATCACAAATTGCACACACTCATATAACCAGTATCCAGGCCAAAGAATAGAACGTGAACAGCAACCCCAAAGCCCTCTCCCCTTTACCTCTTCCTTCTTCCTCACTCCTCATACTATATATTAGTTTGACCTAGTTTTGAATTTTATAGACCTTTAGATGCTATTGGCTCTGAACGAGACTCACTTTACAAAGAATTTTGCCCTACAGTGGATAGCTTGTTGGGTTTCTGAGATGAGGAGAGAAAGGAACTCTGCTTAATCACTGACAAGTAATCTAATGCTTGAAGGGCTGTTCATTCTGAGTGCTAACTTGTCAAATAGATGCCCAGAGACTTAGTACCATTAAGCAAAGAGCGCTTACAAATTAAAACTTGCTTTTAATTAATGAGAGTCAGACCATAATTTATGAACAATTATTTGCTCAATAAAATTAATTATAGCCCTGAACATGTGACTGAAGCTGTAATACTAATCAAATCCATCCTGACACTTTCCGTATAACCTGTGGTAAGAATGTAAATCGGTTTGAAATGATTGCATTTGAGAAGCAGCACAGCATAGCAGTTAAAAGCGACAATGTTGGAGCTAGATTTGGGGCTGAATCCTGGCTATGGCTCTTAGTAGCTGTATGTTGTTAGTCTAATTGCTTAATTTCCATAGGTTTCAGTTTCCTCATCTGTAAAATGGGGATAATAATAGTTACCTACCTCATATAATTATGAAAAATGAGTCAATACGTAAAGAATGCTTATTAGCATAAACACAATATGTGTTTGCTATACATCATTACTGCTTAGAACCATGTTAGTGTTAGAAAAGAAGAAAGCCTGACACACACATATACATGGTCAAATACTTACCACACAGCTGAAATTGGGGATTGTTGCATATTTGTAAGAATAGGGATATAGCAACATCTGAGCATATGCATGAAAGGAGAGGTAAGCCCTAATGTGCTTCCTGTGTTTTCGGAGGAAGGTGGCTACAGCTTTCACTTCCGGCTCAGATTCTGGGAAAGGTCCACAGTAGGTATCATCGCAAGGGTGCATAGAAGCTCCTTCATCTGTAAGACAGAAAAGAAAATGGGGTGAGGGAGCGGAGAGACAAGAAGCAAGAGACACAAATGAGCATCGTTAAACTGATTTTTTTCTTTAATTTCTATCAACATATGGTACTATTAAGCAACTCATCTAATTTCTCATTTATAGGCATCAGTTTTGAAAAATCCAGGGTGGTTCAAGCTTCAATGGCCTGAATAGGAAATAAGTACTGATTTTTTAACTGAGCCTGCATAAACTACTCTAAAGGGATGCCTTTGTCAGTGAGAGACCTAATTCTTTATCATCCTCCAGAGCAGGTAAGGCTCCTGTTGTTATACCCACGACACCCTGCACTTTCCCTCTGTAACACTCGACATACTTGTAATTAGTCTGCAGGATTTACCTGTTTAGCATTCAACCAATATTTATACTGTTCTAGGTGCCTGGTATTCAATAAAAAACAATACAGAAAAAAAAACAAAACACCCTGCTCTAATAGAAACTACATTCAGTCTGAATTCTTTATTAAACTCTAGGGCTCTGTGAAAGCAGGAACTGTGTGGTCTTCAGCTTGCTGGGCACCTACAACTAGAACAGGAGTATGGCAAATGTTCAACAAATATTCGTTGGTAAGTGAATGTCAGATCAAAAGAAAAGGCTAGACATCTGCACAGGTGTCTGGTAAGATACACACATTGATTAATCAAGAACACGAAGGCAACACAGAAATAATTCCACAAAACATGCCAAAACAATTTCTATTGTATTTTTAGGCAAGCAATATCCAAACTGGTTTGTAAAATGCAAGAGGCTTCTCCAGCTATCTTGGGGGTAAGAATTTAGTTAAGAAATCCTCAACAGGGGCGCCTGTGTGGCTCAGTCGGTTAAGCACCTGACTTGGGCTCAAGTCATGATCTCGTTTGTGGGTTTGGGCTCTGCATCAGGCTCTGTGCTGACAGCTCAGAGCCTGGAGACTGCTTCAGATTCTGTGTTTCCCTATCTCTGCCCCTCCCCCACTCACGCTCTGCCTCTCTCTCAAAAATAAATGTAAAAAACCCGAAAAAAAGTTAAAAAAATCCTCAACACTTGAATTTAATAATTTTTGAATTAACAAATATATATCCCATAGGTCTATGATGGGGAGGAAGGAAAATAACATTCACTGTAACAATCACAAAGTAGTAAAGTCCCAAGACATTTTTACATTTAGAAAGAATTACCTTTTCTACAGTTATTTGCCACTGGCCATGATTAGCCCTCCCAAATGCCCTAGAAAACTGTCTTTTTCCATAAACAAATGGGAAATGTCTGGTGATTCTGTGAGATAGTCTAATTCTACTCAATATGAAAAGGTAACCAAGTCAAATCAGGATAAATCTTGAGGTGATTAAATCTTGTTTGTGTTACAGGTGAGTTAAGATGGGGAATTTATAGCAATTGTAGTTTTCCTCCTTTGAGTCTAATTCTGGACATGCCTTAGAAGCAAGTGGGATATGGATGGAACTCAGAATATAATATGAACACTATAGCTGATACTCTGAAAGGTACAGGACAAATAAAGGGACATTTGAAGAACACTGATGTAAAGCACTGGAAAGGAGAGATCACAGACTGAACAACTAATTCCAGAGGGAGCAAAACTAATGATCCAGAGAAAAAGAATTTACAATAATCCTAATAAATATTCTCAAGGGCATATAGAAGGGCATTGGATACATTAATCAGGGACAAGAAGTTAAAAGTACCAATCAGATAGAATAGAAATAGAGAACTTAATTCACGGGTTGAAAGAATACGGTTGATGAGTGAATTAATGAGATGGAATATGTCTTGAAACATTCCCAGAAGGCATCAAAAAAATGAAAGAAAAATTAAAGGAGTATGAAAAATAGAATAACTGTCAACATCTGATTAATAGAGGCCCAAATAGAGAAAGAAATAAAAGCTAAATATTTGAAGAACTGCTAATTGAAAATTTCCCACAATCAAGGAAAGGTTGAATGGAATTATTGTATACAAAACAAGAGAGATAAAGAGGAAATGTGTCAACACTTTGACACACTAGGTTGAAATTTAAGAAAAGAAAACAATTCCAGAGAGAAAGAAACAAGTCATCTATAAGAAAAAGGGATTAGATTCACATTTGACTTTTTAATAGCAACACTAGAGTAATATTTCCAAAGTATATTTATAAACACATATATACTTATTGTTCTTACATTTTTATTTATATATTTAAAATTAATTAAATGTTTAAATTGAAGTATAGTTATACATATACTATCATATTAGTTTCAGGTATACAACATAGTGAATGGACAATTATATACATTATGAAAAGCTCGCCACAGTAAGTGTAGTTACCATGGTCATCATACAGTGTTATTACAATATTACTGACTCTATTCCCTATACTGTATGTTCCATCCTATGAAACTTATTTGTTTCATAACTGGAAGTTTGTATCTCTTAATCCCCTTCACCTAGTTTGCCCATCCTCCACCCACTCCTTTCTAGCAAGGGCCAGTTCTCTGTATTTATGAGTCTCTTCTGTTTGTTTTGCTTTTTAGATTCCCCATGTAAGTGAATTCATGTTATTTGTCTTTCCCTGTCTGAATTATTTCATTTAGCTAATACCATCTAGGTTCATCCATGTTATTGCAAATGGCAAGATTTCATTTTTTTACTGGATGAGTGCTGGTTCAATGTGTATATATACCACATCTTCTTTATCCATTCATGTATGGATGAACACTTGGCTCTTTTCCATATCTTGGCTATTGTAAATAATGCTGCAATAAACATACGGGTGCATATATCTTTTTGAATTAGCATTTCCATTTTCTTTGGATAAATATCCAGAAGTGGAATTGCTGGATCATATGGTATTTCTACTTTTAATTTTTTGGGGAATCTCCATACTCTTTTTCCATGGTGGTTATTGTCTTGAATAATGTTCTAGGTGCATTTGAAAAGAATGTGCATTCTGCTCTTTTTGGATGGAATGTTCTGCATGTATCTGTTAAGTCCACCTGGTCTAACGTGTCATTCAAAGTAATTATTTCCTTATTTTCTGGGGTGTTAAACTCTCCTATTATTATGCTATTACTGTCAAATTTTCCCTTTATGTCTGTTACTTTACATAAAATCAGCTTGCTTCTATGTTGGCTGCATAGATATTTATATTAAGTGTCATATTATCTTATTGGATTATCATTATGTAATGCCCTTCTTTGTCTCTTGTTACAGTCTTTGTATCAAGGTCTGTTTTGCCTGATTTAAGTATTGCTACGGAGATTTTTTTTTTGCTTCCATTTGCATGGTCTTTTTCCATCCCTTAACTTCCAGTTTACATGTATCTTGAGGTCTGAAGTGAATCTCTTATAGATGATGGCATATAGATAGGTCTTTTTTGTTTTTTTATCCGTTCAGTTACCTTATGTCCTTTGATCGGATCATTTAGAGCATTTGCACCATTTACACTTAAAGTAATTATTGATAGACATATGATTATCATTTTGTTAATTGCTTTCTGGTTATTTTTATATTCTCTATTTCTTTCTCTTTTTCTCTTCTACTCTTGTGATTAATCACTTTCTTTAGTCTTATGCTCAGAATTTTTTCTCCTTTTTGTGTATCTATTGCAGGTTTTTGGTTTGTGGTCACCATGAGGTTCATATATAAAACATCCTAAGTATATAGCAGTCTGTATTAAGTTGATGGTTTTGAGTTTGAACACATTTTCAAAGCACTACATTTTTACTCCTCCCCTCCGCTATGTTTTACGTATGTGACATCATATTTTACATCTTTCATTTTTTGAATCCTTTAATTTTTTAAAGGTATAATTGATTTTACTACTTTTGTCTTTTAACCTTCATAATAGCTTTATGTGACTGATTTACCAACTTTACTATATATTTGCTTTTACTAGTAAAGTTTTTTCTTTTAACATTTTTTTTATATCAGTTATGGTCTTTGCTGCTTAAAGTCCTTTCACATTTCTTAGAAGGTCAATTTAATATTGATGAACTCTTTTAATTTTTGTCTGGGAAACTGTCTCTCCCTCAGTTCTGAATGATAACCTTGTTGGATAGAGTATTCTTGGTTGTAGGTATTTTTCCTTTCAGCGCTTTGAATATAGCCTGCCACTCCCTTCTGGTCTGCAAAGTTTCTGCTGAAAAATCAGCTGATAGTTTTACAGGGTTTTCCTTGTATATAAGTAGTTGCTTTTTTATTTCCATCTCAAGATTCTAATTTTTTTTAATTTTATTTTTTATTTTTAAAAATTTACATCCAAATTAGTTAGCATATAGTGCAACAATGATTTCAGGAGTAGATTCCTTAGTGTCCCTTACCCATTTAGCCTATCCCCCTCCCACAACCCCTCCAGTAACCCTCAGTTTGTTCTCCATATTTATGAGTCTCTTCTGTTTTGTCCCCCTCCCTGTTTTTATTTTTGTTTCGCTTCCCTTATGTTCATCTGTTTTGTCTCTTAAAGTCCTCATATGAGTGAAGTCCTATGATTTTTGTCTTTCTCTAATTTCACTTAGCATAACACCCTCTAGTTCCATTCATGTAGTTGCAAATGGCAAGATTTCATTCTTTTTGATTGCCGAGTAATACTCCATTGTCTATATATACCACATCTTCTTTATCCATTCATCCATCGATGAACATTTGGGCTCTTTCCATCCTTTGGCTATTGTTGATAGTGCTGCTATAAACATGGGGGTGCATGTGTCCTTTCGAAACGCATACTTGTATCCCTTGGATAAATGCCTAGTAGTGCAATTGCTGGGTCTTAGGGTAGTTCTACTTTTAGTTTTTTGAGGAACCTCCATACTGTTTTCCAGAGTGGCTGCACCAGCTTGCATTGCCACCAACAATGCAAAAGAGATCCTCTTTCTCCTCATCCTCACCAACATCTGTTGTTGCCTGAGTTGTTAATGTTAGCCATTCTGACAGGTGTGAGGTGGTATCTCATTATGGTTTTGATTTGTATTTCCCTGACGATGAGTGATGTTGAGCATTTTTTCATGTGTCAGGTGGCCCTCTGGATGTCTTCTTTGAAGAAGCGTCTATTCATGTCTTTTGCCCATTTCTTCACTGGATTATTTGTTTCTTGGGTGTTGAGTTTGATAAGTTCTTTATCGATTTTGGATACTAGACCTTTATCAGATATGTCATTTGCAAATATCTTCTCCCATTCTGTCAGTTGCCTTTTAGTTTTGCTTGTTTGTTTCTTTCGCCGTGCAGAAGATTTTTATTTTGATGAGGTCCCAATAGTTCATTTTTCCTTTGGTTTCCCTTGCCTCTGGAGACATGTTGAGTAAGAAGTTGCTGCGGGCAAGATCGAAGAGGTTTTTGCCTGCTTTCTCCTCGAGGATTTTGATGGCTTCCTGTCTTACATTTAGGTCTTTCATCCACTTTGAGTTTATTTTTGTGTATGGGGTAAGAAAGTGGTCCAGGTTCTCAAGATTCTAATTTTAATTTCTGACATTTTAGTTATTAGGGAGCTTGGGACCAACCTGCTTGGGTTCATCTTGTTTGGGGTTCTCTGTGTTTCCTGGAACCGGCTGTTTCCTTCCCCAGGTTAAGGAAATTTTCAGCTATTATTTCTTAAATGAGTTTTCTGTCCCTTTCTGTCTCTCTTATCCTTCTGGGATTCCTATAATGCAAATGTTACAATGCTTGATGTTGTCCTAGAGGTCCCTTAACCCAACCTCACTTTTAAAATTCTTACTTTTTGCTATTCAGCTTGAGTGCTTTCCATGACCCTGTCTTCCAGATTGCTGATGTGTTCTTTTGCATCCTCCTGTCTGCTGTCAATTTTCTCTAGCAGATTTTTCATTTCAGTTATTATATTCTTCAACCCTGATTGGTTATTTTTTTTCTCTTTTCTATCTTTTCACTGAAGTGCTGAGTTCATTGACTCTTAAGTCTGGTGAGCATCTTTATGAACATTACTTTGATCTCTTCATCAAGTAATTTTCTTATCTCCATTTCATTTAGCTTATTCTCTGAAGTTTTTGTTCTTTCAGTGGGAGCATGTTCCTCTGTCTCGTTTTGACTTTTGTGTTTATGTCTATGAATTAGGCAAAACAGCTACCTCTCCCAGCCTTGAAGGTGTAGCTTTGTGTAGGAAAATTCCCGTGTCACCTGTGTGTGCCTGGCACTTAGGGAAAGGGTTAGCATTGGGCAGGGAGAGATAAAGGGACCCTGGGGGAGGCAGGCTGAGGCTGTAAGTGGGAAGCTAAAGAAGGGGCAGGGTTTGGGGGGAAAAAAAAGGATAAAGGTATTCCAAACCCACCTGCGCTAGATGCCATGAGTGGGGTCTCACAAACTTTGATAAGTTCCTAATAAAAAGTCAGGGACAAAAATCTTTGTCGGCAACCCACTTGGGACCCCTCTTAGTTTTGAGAGCTTTATACTTTCTCTTGATAAACTCTATCACTTTGCTTACTGTCTGTTGTCTGTGAGATTCATTCTTTGATTCTGTGAGACAAGGACCAGTGTCTCTCCCACCCTCCTGTAACAGCAGGACAGCTTGAGCAGGCTTGGTTTGGGATGTCCTGGGTGCTCCACACTTGGGTGCCCAGGCAGGATGGCGGCAGCTGGTGGGGCATGGGCCAGGGGTGTCCCAAGGCTTTTCACATTGGGTTGCCCAAGGCTTTTTACATTGGGTTGCCCCATTGGGCTGGTGGGGCCCTGGGTGCTCTGGGACAGGGTTGTCCCAGTGGGATGGCTCCAGCAGGGGTGGGTACAGGCCAGAGTACTCTGGGTGGGGTGGTTGGAGCCGGAATGGGTGTGAATATGGGAGCTGCCTCTGGGGGGATGGTTGAAGGTGGTGTAGACTAGGACTTGCTGTGGTGGCAGGCTTCCTAGAGCACCACGATCCTGCTCCCATCTGTACTATCAAGGTGGAAAGGAAATGTCAGCAATGGTGTTAGGCAGCACCTCTGACATCAGAAAGGATTTCAGTAGCTCCCCTATTGTTTGGCTGATGTTCTAGGGTTAGGAGACGAGTTTCCTTCCCTTATGTCTAGTTGCCTTCCAGACTGTTTTTCTGCTGTGCTCCAGTTGGGTGAATCTGCAGGTGGGCCCCTCAGCGATATCCCTCTCTGCTGAAGTTCACCGCACTGAGGCTGGGGTTCCTATCATTACTATGTCTCTATCTCTCCTTTGTTGTGCAGAAGCTGTTTAGTCACCCCTCAGTTTTTCTTCAGGTGAATTACTCTATAGGTAGGCAAGAATTCAGTGTCCAACAGAGGAGCTGAGTTCAGGGTCTCCCTATGCTGCCATCTGAGACCCCTCCCTCCTTATTAAAAAAAAAAAAAACTTGCAGAGTGCCTGGGTGGCTGTCAGTTAAGTGTCCACCTCTTGGTTTCAGCTCAGATAATAATCCCAGGGTTGTGGGATCAACCCCTGTGTCAGGCTCTGTGCTGACAGAGCAGAGCCTCCTTGGGATTCTCTCTCCCTCCCTCTCTCTGCCCCTCCCCTGCTCACTCTATCTCAAAATAAATAAATAAACTTAAAAAAAACTTGCTGAACAGCTTAGGTGCTTTTTCTAGCCTGTCTTCCAGATGGTTGATTCGTTCTTTTGCATCTAATCTGCTTTGATTCTGTCTTATGTACTTTTCATTTTAGTTATTGTAATCCTCAGCTCTGATTGGTTCTTTTATATATTTTGTCTTTCTTTGTTGAAGTTCATCCACTCTTCTCTCATGTCGTGAGTACCTTTATAACCATTACTTCGATCTCTTTATCAGGTATATTAGTTCTTTTCTGAGATTTTGTCATTCTTTTTTAACATACTCCTCTGCTTCATTTTGTCTGACTTCCTAAGTTTTTTCTACATATTAGGTATGTTAGCTATGTCTCCTGGTTTTGAAAGTAGTGGCTTTATGTAGAAGGCATCCTATGAGGCCCACTGGGTCTACCCACCAGAACCAAAGCACTCCAGGGTATCTTCTGTGTGGGCTGTATGTGCTCTTCTGTTGTGACTGGGCTACAACCTCTGCCAGTGCACTGGTGGGCAGGGCTTGTCCCTGGTGTAACTGGCTGAGAGGCCCAACTGTAGCTGGTGTGGGTTTGCTGGTGGGTGGGGTTAGCTCCCTGCATATTGGGCTGAGAGACCTGGCCATAACTGCTGCAGGCATGCTGGTGGAAAGGGCCGGCTCCCTACCACCCCAAGGCAGGAGTCACTTTGAAGGGGTGCTGGCCCTGGCTGGGGCTGTCTGCCTGGTATGATGGGGGCAATAGTGGGTTTGGGGGGATGCTGGCCCCAACCAAGACTGCCTGTTGAGTGTGGTAGGGCAGAGGCTGCTTTAGAGGGATGCCTCCTGGGGCAGTTGGGTTGGGTGAAGCAGGTTTGCAGGAGAATGCTGTGGCAGGGTGAATGGTACTAGCAAATAGATGGAAAATGTCAGAATTGGCTTCTGCTGGTGTCTGGCCATCTAGGCAGAAGCTGGAACACTATTCTTGTGTAGGCAAGCCGGATGTGATCTAGCGCAAGTCCATGACTCCTGAATCTCAATCTCAAGCTTCAAACTCAGGTATATAATAACCTTCTGGACATTTCTATCTACTTGTCTCAGAGGCTCTGAAAGCTCAAGATGTCCCTAGATGAAATCATTGTTCTTTTTCTTACCCACCAAATTGATCTTTTGCTATGTTTCTTAACCTGTGTTTCCCCTCATTCATCTAGTGGCCTATGTCAAAACTTAGGTGGAACAATTCTAGAAGTTTTCTTCTCCCTTGTCCCTCCCTCCAACTGGAGAACAAATTCTTTTGATTCTATCTGCTCATCTCTCTGTGGCCAATTCTGCCAACAAAGTTCAGGCTCTTGTCATTATTCCCCTATGTTATCAGAACAGTTCCTAGCCTTCAGTCTGGCCTACCTTGAATTCAGCCCTCTCAATATCATTGTAATATAAATAAGTCTGATCTTATTTATTCTAAAAGCATAAATCTGATTTGCTGCTTAAAAGTCTTCAATGGTGGTCTTTTGGATAAAGTTCTGAAATCTTACTACCACTTAAAGGCAGAGATAGTGTGATCAAAATGTTTGAATTTGGTAGTGGTAGTTATTATAGTTTATCTTGTATGTTTTTCCTGTCTTAAAAAATTGGTGATTTTGTCCTATTGCTGTACGGATAAGTTTGTGATTGATAGTTTATCACTGACTATATAATTTCATGTGCTTTTCATGGCTTTATAATAGTTTGCAGGTTACCTAGTTCTCTCCTTCCTTGGAATTCAGGGAGTCATGCTCCTTTCCTCTGACCAAATGCTTATGGGATAAACTCCCTCATGATTTGATTTTGGTCAAAATGCTTAAAATTTCGCTATTAGTTTGCTCTAAAACTTCTGCCTTATAGGGGCACATGTACCCCAATGTTTATAGCAGCGCTTTGAACAATAGCCTAATTATGGAAAGAGCCCAAATGTCCATCAACTGACGAATGGATAAAGAAGATGTGGTTTATATATTCAATGGAATACTACTTGGCAATGAGAAAGAATGAAATCTGGCAATTTGCAGCAACGTGGATGGAACTGAGGGTATTATGCTAAGTGAAATAAGTCAGAGAAAGACAGATACCATATGTTGTCACTCATATGTGGATCTTGAGAAACTTAACAGAAAACCATGGGGGAGGCAAAGGGGGAAAAAAGTTACAGAGAGGGAGGGAGGCAAACCATAAGAGACTTTTAAATACTGAGAACAAACTGAGGGTTGATGGGGGGTTAGGGTGAGGGGAAAGTGGGTGATGGGCAATGAGGAGAGCACTTGTTGGGATGAGCATTGGGTGTTGTATGGAAACCAATTTGACAATAAACTATATTTAAAAAAGTAAAATTTCTGCTGCCTTCACTCCTACTAAAATATTGGTCATTTTCCTGAGGTTCCATATTCCCTTGCCTTTAAGACTGTACATGCTGTTCCCTTCTTTTGAAGCATCTTTTTTTTCCACAGTCTGATTTTATTTGTCCTTCAGTGTTTCAGAATTCAGTTACCACTTCCTCTTGGCATCTTCTCCAATGCCCCTATGATGGGTTAGGTGCTCCTAACACCCTTCTTTTTCCGCATTTGTCATAAAATTTAGTATCCAGTGTTAAAACTTATGCTTACCCATTTTCCGACTCAATTGAGCCTCGCACCATGTTTGACCAAGAGTGGATGCATAAAAAATAAACTATTTTATTTAATAATTATTATAAATGAGCTAAACTGTATAATATTAAGAAGGGCCACACCTCAATTTAATGCTGTTTGCCCAAGAAGCACATTAGACACTGAAATATTCTATAGCATTTTATGGTTTACTTTATAGATTGGCTTTCTGCCAATGTTATTTATTACAGATTAAGTATTGATTCAGCAGCAGAATGGAATATCACATTCAAAATTCTTTATGCCAATGTTTCTGTGTGAATTTTTGCCTTATTCATCTCTTATACCAACTTAAAAAAAAATCTAACCAGAATCCTGAATAGCAAGGCCTTTAAGATAGAAATAAATTAATTCAGGTGGAAAAAAAACCACTAAAACAATCTAATTTTATTTATAGCCTTTTGGGGGCACTATCCAGGCTTTACTAAAATGCAAAGAAACAGCTCACAAATATTACTGAATAGTAAGTCTCTTTGGGGTTTCAAGTAGCTGTGCTGGATACACAATTTGAAAGGTGCTGTCCAGATCTAGCCTCTATTACACAGATTCTGAGCAGAGATATCTGATGTACTAAAAAAGATCAAGATAGCAGAAAGCTAAAACACCAGGACACAGCATTTCAAGGAAACAAGTAAAAACCACCAAAATGATTTAATATCCAGGAAACAATGATAAAACAGATTTCTAGGGTAAAGGAACAAGAAGCATCATATTCATCCCTCTTTAGGTTTTAGAAGCATGAGAGTCCATAGGTTATTAGTTTTCCTTTAGTTTGCAGGAGCCAATATATTATTTCTAAAGCTGAGACAAAATGCTCTTTCCCCATCTTTACATGCAGAACAACTGCAGAATATATAACAGATCTCTGCAGTGCAGAATGAAGAGATTCTAGTCTTGTCAAATAAAACAGCACACATCTCTGTTCTGAACGCTTCAGCAATTTAGCTTCCATACCATACATCACCTCTTTAGTTTTTGAGTATTAAGATGCAAAACTCTACAAGGACCTCATAAATCTAGAGGCGAGACAAGATGTGCACCTATGAGGAAATTCGAGGACAAGACAATGTAGGAAATGATACCATCATAAAGTATGTGGTGCAGACTGTGCACAGGAACACAAAGGAGGGAGGGAGAGCAGGGAGGCTTAGGATCCCTGCGGAGACCGTAATGGCAGAGACTCAATGGGATTCAAGATGGATGGAACTTGAAAAAATACAATTTTACTTTAAAAAAAAAAAAAGGACAAAAAAATAAAGGCTTTGTTGCTTCTTTGAAACTTAGTCCTTCTGGGTGATAAAATGAGGTAGAACATAGTCTTAAAAATTTTTTTTTTAATGTTTATATTTTTGAGAGAGAGGGAGCACACGCAAGCCGGGGAGGGGCAGAGAGAGGGAGACACAGAATCTGAAGCAGGCTCCAGGCTCTGAGCTGTCAGCACAGAGGCCGATGTGGACCCATGAACCAGGAGATCATGACTGAGCCTGAAGTTGGACGCTTAACCCAATAAGCCACCCAGGCACCCCTGAGGTGGAAGATAGTCTGTAGAGAGGAAATGGAGAAGGATGGGATACTAGAGGCAACAATGGACTGAACATGACGAGACTGGGCTCCAGTCAGAACTATTCTACTAATGAGCTCAGGGACAGACATTTCACTGGTCTGACAGCATTTGTCCTGGAATAAGGACCCTAAGCCTGGTTCTCACGTGGTGCTATCAGTTGTGGGAGTTGTCTCGCAGTAGCTAGTTACAGGCTATAAAATTAGTGAACTAAAAAACTGGTTTGATGGTGATAAATAACTCTTAATTTATTCGAATATACTCTTGTAATGGGGGACAGAAAAGGTAAATTAGAGTGGGTGTGCTTGGACTTAACCACAGGTGGTGTGCAGTCCCCATCAATTGGGTGTGTGGTAGTAGGAAAAAAAGGCTGGGAACCGTGGAATTAGAAAGATTGCTGAGACTCTTTAGAGCATTGATAGTTTATGGTTCCAATGAAGATGAAAACAAATTCTAAATGTAATTCCATAATTACTTTTCCTAATGTCTCTAGATTCTGTGCTAAGGAAGTGAGAATAAAATTTAGTAATCAAAGTTGTGTTACTTGATTTCTGGTTTTGTTCTTAGAGGCAGTCTCCAGGAATGGATTGCAATTTCAAACTTAGTTTGCAAGTAAATTGTTTAATTCCCAGACCAAACTTCTGAGGTAAAAAGTTCCCTCCCTGCCTAAGGTCCTCCAACTACCTTCCAAATCTGCTTTTCCTTTTGTATTACAGATCTTGGTGTATGGTACCTGATTGCCAAAACCAGAAATCATTTACTCTATCCAATAGCCTGCAAACAACTGTTAGTGCCATTGTCTTAATTCCTCTTCAGTACATCTACCCCAACTACTACGGTCATATTGAAACTGTCCTGAATTATTACAAGGTTTTCACGGACTCCAGTCTCTTCTTTCACCTATATCCTCAGAAGTCCTAAATTAATTTTTACTAAAATACATATATCTTACCATGCAATTCCCATGCTTGAAACTTTTCACTGGTTCACCACAGACTTCAGGATAAAGGGGCTGGATTAGGGGCCTTCCCTCTGAACCCCTGTGGTAGGCTGAATAATGGCTCCCAAAGATTGCCAGGTCCTACTCCATGAATCTGTGAATGCTACTTTATATGGAAAAGGGTCTTTGCAGATGTATCAAGATCTTGAAATGGGGAGATTATCCTGGATTATCCAGGTAGGTCCTAGATGTAATCATAAACATTCTATAAAAGGAAATTTGACAATAGAAGAGAAGGCTATGTGACAGAAGCAAAGAGAAGCTGAGTCAGAGAGGGAAAATGCTATGCCACTGGCTTTGAAGGTGGAGGAAGAGGTCACAAGGTAAGGAGAACAGGTGCCTACTAAGAGCTGCAAGGCAAGGAAATGGATTCTCCTCTAGAGTTTCTTGAAGGACTATGGTCTTGCCACACCTCCAGCCTGGTGAAATCCATTTTGGACTTCTGGCCTCTAGAATTTAAGAAAATAAATTTGTTTTAAGCCATCAAGTTTTGGTAATTCGTAGAATGGCAACGGGGGAAGAGCCACTTGTCTGTAGCTTCCCCACTCTGACCCCAGTCAGAGTTTCTCTTTCCTTTCTCCTGTTTGTGTGACACTCATGCCTCTATTTATGAGCTTTCACTCAACGTCAAATCATAACAGGTTGTTTACATGCCAGTCTCCCTCACTGGATGCTGGTTCCCAAAAACAAGAATGGAAAATTTGTCCGGCATTGTGCTTTGCTCATAGCAGGGGCTCAATAAATGGTTGAGTGAATCAATCTGCCCTATAGCAAGGTCCCTCTTAGTCTAGCACATCAAAATTCCATTTGTGCTTTACATTTTAAGGTCAGTTTTATTATAATTTAAGGTTACAATAAAAGTTAAGACATTGCACCAGAGCCTGAACAACGTTTTTCTCTACCTTTCTGGCACACCCTTAAAACATGTGCAAATATGTACTTAAGAATTGTGCTTGAGAATGAGAATAAAAAGGGAATCCATAGGTTTGCATCATATTACTACATCTTTGATTGTTTCCCATGTACCTTCTGAATCTAGGGGATGTGAATGAGATGAATTAGTGCTATTTTCTTGTGGAACTTGCTGGAAAGCTACTCTGGAATCTCTCTTTCAGAAGTACGCAGGCTAGAATAGCATGCTACAACCTTATTCTAAATAGGTTCCAGATACTGTGTTCCAATTAAACAGGTCACATTAAAATATTTTTGCTCATTTACACTTTATATTTCTTTACATAATAAAACATGTTCTGTAAAATGTTTGAATCACTGTAAAACTCGACTTTTTCTCTCGATCTATTTCAGTCAACACCTTTAGTAGAGTTATCAAGAGAGATGATGGGGAGACCAGAGGAGTAGAGGGCAGTGCATTGGGTGTTTATTAGACAATACGTAATTAAGTGGGAACTCTGTGTTGACATTTCCTACCCCTACCCCATTTGGTAGGGGTGGTGAGTGTGGGCAATGAGGGATGGTGGTAGAAGGGTATGATTTCCTTATAAACTTATAAGCTGTCTCTTTTGGTACCACTCCCTCCTGTTTTACTAATTATAACTAAGCTAAATAAAAAAGCTAAATAATAAAGAAAGAGAAGAAGTGCTTTGAATGGTGGCAGTGCATTCTGGAGCTTGATTTTAGTTATGATTTTTAGTTTTTAAAGAAAAGAATGTTGACTTATTTTTACTGTTTCTGAAAGGCCAATGGATGTACATGGTTATGCCATGTAAATTGCTCTGTCTAGCCATCTATTTCTTTTCTCCAGAAGCAATCACTTTTACTACCTTCTTGTGTTATTCCAGGGTTAGTCTATGCATTTATAAACAAAAAGCCAGTTTTATTATCTTTTTTACACAAATAATATTCTTTATATATATTAACCTTAAAGCTTTCTTAGTTTAACTGTGTGTGTTTGTAATCCTGGAGATTTTTCCACATCTGCACATAAAATAGCTATCTAATTCTGGCTGTTTTGTCCATTTCACTGTGTAATTATAGCCTAATTTACTTTACTAGTCCTTTGTTGATGGGCATTTGGGATGCTTCTAATCTCTTGTTATTATAAAGAGGGCTACAACAAACATCCTTATACATATGTTATTTTCCACACATGTGAGTCTAGCAAGAGGATAAATTCCTAAAAGGAGAATTACTTAGTCAAAAAAAGATGTGTATTTTTAATTTTGGTAGACATTGCCAAATGTCATTGCACAGAAGTTGTACTCATTCACACTGTCAACAGGAATGTATAATATTGCCTGTTTGCCCATAGCCTTCACATTTTTATTCTTCCTGTCTTTTAAGAATATCAATAGGTCCAAGTTAGATGGTCAGAAAATGTATTTTTATCTAAAGTGTCATTTAAACATAGAGAGAAAGACATTTAAAGAAGAAAATTACAAACTATTTCTTCGATTTGAAGACACATTCCAAAGTAGCATCCAAACAGGGTACCTGAATATGTTAGGTGCTCAATAAAAACTTATTGAATGACTCCTGTGACTATATGCAGTTTTGTTAAATTCTCAGTGATACAGTAGGGTGGCCTAACTTAAAGTCTCATAGTGGCAACAAGATCATACATTTTAAATAGCATTTATCTCTGAAATTCACTTAATTATGCATCTTTTTAAAAAATCACGTCACATGATTAGTCGTTTGGCTAACCACTTGTAAGCTATTAGGAAAAAATAAAAGCAGAATACACACTATGAAAGGTAAATTTGTTCCTCAAAGTGGAATTCTAAACTCTTTTTTTTTTAAAGACTATTTATTTTGAGAGAGAGACAGAGAACACACAAGCTGGGGAGGGTCAGAGAGAATCAGAGACAGAATCCCAAGCAGGCTCCACACCATCAGCGCAGAGCCTGACACAGGGCTCGAACTCAACAAACTGCAAGATTATGACCTGAGCTGAGATTAAGAGTCGGTCACTTAACCTACTGTACCACCCAGCCACCCCAAGGTGGAATTCTAAAATTAAGTTTAGAAAACATTTAAAAGAAGAAAAAACACTCATCCTCCAGTTCTAGCATTTTAGTCTATTTTTTCCCAGTCTTTTCCCCTGTGTGTTAGTATATAAATGTATATATATCATACATGTGTGATACATGCACATATACAATAATCATATATAGAATATACAGTGAAGAAATTATGTAGCCTGAATTAGACTCAGTATTATAAGCTTTTTACTATTTTTAAACGAAACTCTTACCTATTTTTATGGCTTCCTAAAATTCATCAAATAAACATGAATCTATTTAACCATTGCCCTGTGATTCAACATTTGGATTGTACTCAATATTTTATTATGGATTACATTGTGGTCAGCATCTTTTTCTGTTTCCTTTTAATATGTTTTCAAAATGAGATGCTCATACCCAAAGGTATGCACAGCTTAAGGTTCTGCTCTGACTTTATTTTGACTGTTAGTGTGTACCGATCTGATCTGTCCCAGTAGCTTCAACTACTCCCTATGTGCTAAGGACCCACAAGTTCCTATGTTTAGACAAGGCCCTTTTCATTACTCCAAGTCTATAACCGGTTACCTATTGCACATCTTCCCCAAGATGCCTACAAACACTTCAAATCCACTGCTCCAAATTGGACGCTTATTTTCCACCAAATCCTAACCTCTTACTAGATGCCAAATCTTGGTAGATGACACCTCTATCCACCAGTCACTCTAACCAGAAATAGAGTCATCCTACTCTTCTCTTTTCCTTCTGAACGTCCTTGGCTACATCCCACAGCAGTATAAGTGAATGCTGCGGTTTCCATATTTCTCTAGTGTGCTTTTCCTCCCCATCCTTGCTAGTCCCTCCTGGATTATGGTCCTGCTGTAGTTTACTAAACTTTGGCTAAACTGGTGTTCAAGTGATTCTCAGAGACCAGTTATTTTCTTCCCAGCTTTCAGAGCTTCCAATTATTCCTCTATTTAAGGCTCCCAATTATCTACTCTTTGTCAAACTTTTCATCAAAATACCCCTAACAGGAAAAATCAACAAAGACTCTAAGTCCTTAACATTTTGAAATCTTTGTTTTACCTTAAACATTATTTAAAAAATAAACTTCATTTAGAAAATAAAATTGTTAATTGTTCGGTCCACTCAATTATGCATTTGTTTGCTCTAACATAAAATAATTTTCCTTTTGAAATCTTCAAATTACACTGATATGTGTGCTATGACTTTTTGTGACTTTCTCTGTGATGTAACTCCACATACACATAACCTTCAGTTTGACAGGCATGACTTCTAGAATAAAATTCGTGTCAGCGCAGCACTGGATTATGCTCTGGGAACTTCTCCTGCCTCGTCCCTCACCAGTCCTTCCAGTCATCCTGCCTTGCAGCCACGCAGGGCCACCTGCCACTGTCACAACACCTCATTCTATTTCATGCTGCATATTTTTCTCAGGGACACACCTGTTTCCCCTACCAGGAATGTCCTCTTGACTCTGAATCATTTCTGCTACTTACTTTTTGCCCTATAGTTTGGTCTACCCAAAGACAAATACATTTTTTATGAGACTGACCTGCTGTGCTAAGAAGGTACCTTCAAATATATGTTTTTAATATTTATATCTACTATTATTTCTTCTATGAAGATTTTCTGATTGAGTAGAATTGGCCCCTCCTTCCTTTATATCTCCACTGGACTATTTTTATGTTTGCCTATACTGTATATATTTCTACGTAATATTTAAAAATTTTTTTTCACTTTTTTATTTCCCTTCCCTGTCCCTCCTCTTTCTTCTCTTCACCTTCTCTAACCTCAATGATTTTATTTATTTTTTTAATTTTTGAAAACTTTGGAATTGAACTTTTCTTTTTTTTTAATTTCTTTTTTAATTTAAATTCAAGTTAGTGAACATAGAGTGTAATTATGATTTCAGGAACAGTATTTAGTGACTCGTCACTTAATATAACACTCAGTGCTCATCCCAACAAGTGTCCTCCTTAATGTCCCTCACCCATTTAGCCCATCGCCCCTCCCACCACCCACCAGCAACCCTCAGTTTGTTCTTTGCATTGAAGAGTCTCTTATGGTTTGTCTCCCTCTCTGTTTTTATATTATTTTTGCTTCCCTTCCCTTATGTTCATCTGTTTTGTTTCTTAAATCTCACATATGAGTGAAATCATATGGTATTTGTCTTTCTCTGACTTACTTTGCTTAGCATAATGCACACCAGTTCCATTGATGTTGTTGCAAATTAACCTCAATGATTTAAAACCCTGTAAGGACAGAATCTGTTGGATCTGTTTCTGCTTCTCAAGTGCCTAGCACAGTGCGTGAAATAGAATGCATGCAGTACTTTCTTTTCTTTTTTTTTGAATGAATGAATGGCAGAATGAATGGTGTTGTTGAAGTATCTGGTCAGGTTGCTTTCTAATGCCCCCATTAGAACACGCTGTCCCAGTTTTACTGTTACCATTGCTTAGGTTATCATATTAAGCATTTGGGGGAATAATTTAATAGATAAAATGCTATCTTATTTTAATATTGTTTTTGATTATTAGGAGGTTCCCCATTTTATCATGTTGGTTTATTTTCATGAATTATGACTTTTTAAAAAATTTTTTTTAACGTTTATTTATTTTTGAGACAGAGAGAGAAAGCATGAACGGGGGAGGGTCAGAGAGAGAGGGAAACACAGAATCCGAAACAGGTTCCAGGCTCTGAGCGGTCAGCACAGAGCCTGACGCGGGGCTCGAACTCAGGGACCGCGAGATCATGACCTGAGCCGAAGTCGGCGGCTTAACCGACTGAGCCACCCAGGCACCCCAAATAATGACCTTTACAAAATTTTAACTTCTAGAGTCTGGGAGTTTTTCTTCACATTTTATGTGGACTCTTAAAAATTATTTTTGTTATGTAAGGTTTGATTCTGAAGTGTTTATATCAAAATAATAGCAAAAACTGGGGCGCCTGGGTGGCTCAGTTGGTTGAGCGTCTGACTTTGGCTCAGGTCATGATCTCGCAGTTTGTGGGTTCGCGCCCCCTGTCGGGCTCTGTGCTGACAGCTCAGAGCCTGGAGCCTGCTTTGGTTTCTGTGCCTCCCTCTCTCTCTACCCCTCCCCTGCTCATGCTCTGTCTCTGTCTCAAAAATAAACATTAGAAAAAAATTAAAAAAAAAAATAGTAAAACCTTTCTGCTATATTTATTGCAAAATTTTTCTTGCATGGTTGCTTATCTTTACTGTGGTTTCTTTCAAAAAACAGTTCCACGTATGATAAAAATGAGGCCTTTTTGGTTTGATTCCCAAATTAGAAATATGTATTAAGATTTAGCATCAAGCTTATAATATTTGAATTTTTGACCCATGGCTGTAACTAATTTTTGTAAGTAAATATTGGGTTTTTAAGTATTAAAAATGGTGTCAGTCTCACATGCCCAGCTGGTGACAATGTGGGAAGCTGGTGGGGACTGAGGGCAGGTAGAGCTAGTAAGTGCATGAAGGTGTTCTAATTCAAAAGATGAAAAACCATTCTGTCTGCTAAACATTATATATTCTGAAGGCTGACTGTTTTGTAATCCTTGATCTGAAATTTTGGGTCTGAAACTTATAAAAGAGTTAAATTATAAAATGCTAGCTAGCTTTGCTTTATTATGAAGTAATCTGTTACTTTAACCTTTACATTTTTTTAATGTTTATTCATTTTTTTGAGTGCGCGCGCACGCGCCAGCGAGTGAGCATGAGCGGGGGAGGGGCAGAGAGAGGAGGGGGACATCCAAAATCAGGAACAGGCTCCAGGCTCCGAGCTGTCAGCACAGAGCCTGAGGTGGGGCTCAGACTCACAAACTGCAACATCATCATGCTCTGAGCTGAAGTCAGACACTTAACCAACTGAGCCACCCAGGTGCCCCTCTGTTACTTTAAAATTAAGAGGTAAGCATTAAGAAGTAATAAAACAAATACCAACCTAGTTATTATAAATGCCATATACTTAAAATAACTTGTGGTAGCTATTTTTTCTAATAAGTGGAATTTTCTTCATTATAAGTTTATTTTTATTATTTTTTATTTTTAATTTTTTTTTCAACGTTTTTTATTTATTTTTGGGACAGAGAGAGACAGAGCATGAACGGGGGAGGGTCAGAGAGAGAGGGAGACACAGAATCGGAAACAGGCTCCAGGCTCCGAGCCATCAGCCCAGAGCCTGACGCTGGGCTCGAACTCACAGACCGCGAGATCGTGACCTGGCTGAAGTCGGACGCTTAACCGACTGCGCCACCCAGGCGCCCCTATTATTTTTTATTTTTAAATGGCCAATATGGTTATGAGTAAGATTTGTGTGGTCAACTTCTGTTCTTTCATAAAACATCAGATAAAAATCGTTTTAGCTGTAACCAAAAATTGAAGTTTTTAAAAAATGGCAGATGTTAATTTAAAAACAGCATATGCTAATTTAGTTTGCTGTATGATTATGGTCTAATGGAAGTTTCGTAAGTTTTCTTTTCTCTTAACTCAGAAAAGTATACATAAGGGTTTTGGAATACGTCTTTAGCCAAGAATTTTATCCACTTACATATGTTTACCAACTTATATAAAGCAAAAAAGAATGTATGTAACTATAGTGAGCAATATAGTTTTGCTCATATTATCTGATGTTTGCCAAAAGAAGAATAAAAGATGTACGAATCAAATTAAAAAAAAAAACTTAGTTCCTTATACAATAAAGGTACATTTACATTTAGAATTTGGTATGGTTTATGCAAAGGTTGTCTAAAGATGTGGATAATAATATTTATAAGTTAGACTTTTTATATTTTGAAAGCAATGCTTTCAAATGGGAAAGTGTAATTTGAATAGAAATATCTGCCCTCAACAATCCCTTTGATACAAAGTAGCCAGAATAGTTGTCTTAAAAAGTTAGATCATGTCACCTCTCAACTCAAATTCTCATCCCATTCAGAGCAAACTCCAGAGTTCTTAACGCTGGACCTGTAACATCTGACTTCTGACCACTTCTCTGACTTCATCTCCTACTCCTCTTTCCTACCTCACTCAGCTCCAGACAAATAGCCCTCCTTGCTCTTCCTTAGATACATTAAAGATGCTTCCAATTTGGAGCCTTTACACAATCGTTCCCTTTACCTGCTCTTTCCTCAGACCCCCTTTGCTCTCAAGTCTCGTATCATCAGAATGTTCTTCCTATGCCACCTAAAAACACCTAACCCACACCTATCCCTGGCCCTCTCTATTACTTGCTTAGTACTATATATTTTCCACAGCATGTATAACAACCTGAATTTGTTTTGTTTAATGCAGTTTTCCCAATAACCAGCTCAGTAAATAGTAACCGAATAAATGAATGAATGAATTTAGTCATGCATCTGATAACTTTTGAGATAACTCTATAAAATGTATTTGGCATTTTTTCTTACACTGTAAAAGTTTTTCTTACAACTTAAAAATAGTGCCATCATTAGTATTAGTTATTGCTACAGTTTGAATTCTTGTGTCCTCTCCAAATTCATATGTTGAAATACTAATGCCCAATGTGATGGTATTAGGAGGTGGGGCCTTTGGGAGGTAGATAACAAAGGTAGAGCCCTCATGAATGGGATTGGAGATCCTAGAGAACTCCCTACACTTTCCACTATGCACGAACACAGTGAGAAGGTGTTATCGATGAACCAGGAAGCCCTCACTGGACCCCAGAACTATTGGTGCCATGATCCTGGACTTCCCAGCCTTTGGAACGGCCAGAAATGAATGTTTGTTTTTACAGGACACCCAGTCTTTGGTGTTTTGTTATAGCAGCCCAAACAGACTAAGTTATTTTCCAGGCACCTAATAGCTTCTCCTGGACTGCTCAGGTGCTGCAGTTCACTAGGATTGTCTGTGGCTTGGGAAATGACAGTATAAAGGCAAGGTAACTGCCCATGAGTCTCCTGTCATCATTGAGCATAACAGAGCTTTTCAAACAATTACAGAAAGTGGTAGATAAAAAGAGTATCATTGCTTTTCTATTTCTGCATGTAAGAATAGCATTTAGAAGAGATTGTTTAAACACTTTTTTTTAAAAAAAGATTGTTTTAATAACAAAAGTGACTTCAAAAGGAGCTTGGATTAATAATAAGCATATGGAGTGAAAGGAATTGAGAATCTGATAACAAAGAAAATATTTAATAACATTAGTGACCCGTAAGGAACAAAATGCAATAATGCTTATGAGATGTTAAAAACAGTAATGAGGACTGAAAAATTCAAGGCAGCTAGATATAAATGAAATTTATGAAAAAAAAAATAACATGACTTGCCAAATGCAAATGATACAGCTGGAGGAAAATTATCAGAGAGATGTAGTTTGTTTTTGGTGAGCTCAGAAATTAAATAATGCTAAAAAGCAACCAGCATAGTAGAAAAAGAATTAGTAGATAAAAGCTTTAAAAACCTTTCTTGTATGTATGCCCAAGGCAAGACTAGAGGCCTCCTAAAGATGGAGCAGCATGGGAGGGTCACCTGGTGAAACAGATGCGATAAAATTACTGGACTTAAAAAATCAGTACAAATGAGGGGCACCTGGGTGGTTCAGTCGGTTAAGCGTCCGACTTCGGCTCAGGTCATGATCTTGTGGTTTGTGGGTTGGAACCCCATGTCGGGCTCTGTGCTGACAGCTCGGAGCCTGGAGCCTGCTTGTGATTCTGTGTCTCCCTCTCTCTCTCTGCCCCTCCCCTGCTTGTGCTCTGTCTGTGTCTCTCTCTCAAAAATAAACAAACATTAAAAAAAAATCAGTACAAATGAAAAAAATCAGTATCTCAGGAACTGAGGGAGTTATTCTGCCACCTCCATCATGCCTCACTTTAAAAATGTCATTTTTGGGTCACCTGGGTGGCTCAGTCAGTTAAGCGGCCGACTTCGGCTCAGGTCATGATCTCACAGTCCGTGAGTTCGAGCCCCGCGTCGGGCTCTGTGCTGACAGCTCAGAGCCTGGAGCCTGCTTCTGATTCTGTGTCTCCCTTTCTCTGACCCTCCCCCGCTCATGCTCTGTCTCTCTCTGTCTCAAAGATAAATAAACGTTAAAAAAAAAAAATTTTAAAAAATGTCATTTTTATATGCTACTTAAGTGACTTTCAAAAAAATAAATTATTTGTAAATGGCTTTTACATTTTGTTTGTAACATCATTTTAAAAATTCAACAAAGATATTTACTTATGATGTTGGAATAGATTTATAAATAAACTGAGATATTGTCCCTCATATGCAAATTCTTATATATTTACCCACAAGAATGATCAGAAATAAAAATATATCGTTTTGTGTGTACACACTATCAGTACTAAACATTATTTAATCTGTGGTTACAAAAGCTCGTGGGTGGGTCTTGTTTCAGGAGTGAGAAGGGTAAAATAGGGAGGTGGAGTTTTGCATATAATCAATATCTAGATTAGAGAAAAAAAGGATGTAAGGATAAATTCACAAATGATAAAATAGCTCTTTTAAGTGGGTGTATTAACTGGAAAATATATGTTTGAACAGCAAGAGAAGAAGATAAGAGCTTTTTGTGTTCTAAGTCTTAGAAGGATTTTCAGTTTAGCTTTTTGATTCTCTATCCTAGAAAGAAGGAAGTTTGCAAAAACATGTTTAAGGTTGATGAGTTAAAGGGGCACTGAAAGGAATCGACACTGCCTTCTTCATACAAGTATTACTAAGGAAATAGAAATAATACGCTAATAGGTCTATTAGGCACATTATTTTAAAAACCAAAATAGTATGAATGGTAAATGACTATGACAAGGTGGTGTAGTACCAAAAATGAAAACAAAGAACAAGAAAAATTGCACTGAATATCAGAAAAAGCTTATGAAATAATAGAATTTTTGGCCAAGGTAATAGATGGGGACTAGGAAATGAAATGACTAGAAAACCCTGTGCTGGCCAGGGTTTCATGAAAGGGCACAGAATCCACTTCAGCTAGTTTAAGCTGAAGCTGGTTTAATTTTTTTTTTTTTTTAAATAAGGTGCTAAATGACTTTCAGAACCATCAGCAAAGAAACTCTAGTTTGAGCCACCTTGGATGACTTCAAGAGGTATGATGCAGGTTACCAGGACTCCTCCCTTTTCAAAGAGGAGGAAGCAGTACATTCAGGTAAGAGTCAAGATGGGGAAGCTGCCTCAGATAAACCACAGACCTCCACAATGGTGCACGACAGCAGGAACAACAGAAGCCACAACAAAATGACCTCCATCTTACTTTCCACATTCTAAGTTTCACATGAGGGCACCAAAAGTGTAGAACCTAAATCATACTCAGATAGGGATCTATCTTTAAGTGGGTCTAGGAAATGCAGTCTATCTTTGTGGTCTCAACAGTGCAGGAAGTCTCTAGAAAGAGGTTGGAATGGATGGATGGACAGTGCCTATCCATGACACTTACTAAAGATTTCATTATAAGAGAAACTTAGAAAACATCTGAAGTAACAACAGAGAGCTGGATCAAGATAGTGGAACAGAAAAATCCCAAGTTCACCTTCTTCCGTGGAAACCTGAAAACTACAGCTACATATAGAACAACCCCTTTCTGAGGATAACCTGAGGACTAGCAGAACATATTTTATATAACTAAGTGTATAAAGAAAAAGCAACATTGAGGTGGGTAGGAGGGGTGCAGATGCTGTCTAGTTGGGGCCCACACCTCTGACCCAGTGGTCTGCAAATGGGAGAGATATCACAACTGTAGAAGCCCTCCCTGAGACATGGGGGGTCTGAGCCCCACATTTGTCTCCCAGATTGGAGGATCTGCATTAGGAAAATGAGCCCCCATAGTGTCTAGCTTTGAAAACCAGTGAGCCCTATTTCCAGGAGAGCCAAAGGACAGTAAGAAATTAAGATTCTGCTTTAAAATGTCATGTGCACAATCTCACTCCAAGGCTCAGCCCAGAGGTAGCAGTTTGAAGAGCTCATGGGTTATATGTAAAGGAGATTCGCTGACTGTGTCGGGGAAGGGCAGAGATATGTTGTGACTTTCTTCAGGGATGGAAGTGCTAGTGGATGCCTTTTTCCCCCCACTCCCTTCTACCTAGCTATCCTGGTGCTGGTGGGCACCATTTTTGACACTCTCCATCTACTACTGGCACCACTCACCCCACCCCAGTTTTCCATTGCAGACTCACCCTGCCCAACCTGCCTGGTCAGCGCTCCCCTAAGAGGCTCTCTGCCCTGCCACACTCAGCAGGCAGCCTTAGTCAGTACCGGTACCCCTCCCAAGAAGCCTCCATGATGATGGGCCAGCCTCCACACACTAGAGCACCTGCAACAGTTCTGATCATATCTCACAGATACATAGCCAGAGGCCTGCCCCCCCCCAACCAATGCACCTGCAGCTGTGGCAGCCTACCTAGCTTTACAGCCAGCTGCCCTGGGGGCCAATCATACACACACCAGTGTACCTACAGCCACTGTGACTAGACCTCACAGACAGCCACACTAGGGGACAGCCCCACACACCAGCATGCTCATAACAAATGCAGCCCAGCCACAACAGGAGGGTGCATGCAGCCTACACAGGGAATACCCTTGAAGTACCTGGCTTAAGTGACCGGGGGGGTTGCACAGCTGGGCCCTATAGGACACCTTCTACCTAAAGGCACGCCTTCATGACTGGGAGATGTAACTGATCTACCTAAAACATAAAAACAGAGAATTTGACACAATGAGGAGACAGAGGAATGTGTTCCAAATAAAAGAATAAGACAAAACTGCAGAAAAAAGGCTAACCAACATGGAGGAAAACAATCGATCAGATAAAGAGTTCAAAGTAATTTTTATAAAAATGCCCACCAAACTCAGGAGAATAATGGATAGACACAGTGAAAAATTCAACTAAGAGATAGGAGACATAAAAAAAGAAAAAATCAGAACTGAAGAAAACGGTAACTGAAATGAAAAATATGTAAAGAGAATCAATAGCAGATTAGATGATGTAGAATGGATCAGCAATTTGGAAGACAGGATAGTGGAAGTCACCCAACTGGACCAGCAGAAAGATAAAAGAATTAAAAAAATGATAGTTTAAGATACCTATGGGACAACAGCAAGTATAATAACGTCTGTATTATAAGAGTCCTAGAAGAAGAGAAAGAGGGAGAGAAAATCCATTTGAAGAAATAATAGCCAAAAATTTCCATAACATGGCAAAGAAAATAGACATACAAGTCTAGGAAGTACAGAGAATCCCAAATAAAATGAGCCCAAAGAGACCCACACCAAGACATATTAGAATCAAAATGTGAAACATCAAAGATAAAGAATCATAAAAGCTGCAAGTGAAAAACAACCAGTTATGTATAAGGAAAACCCCACAAGAATATAAGTTGATTTTCAGCAGAAACTTTGCAGACCAGAAGGGAGTGACACAATATAGTCAAAGTGCGGAAATGAAAAAAATTTACAACTGGGAATACTCTATCCAACAAGGTTATCACTCAGAATTGAAGGAACAATAGTTTCCCTGGCAAGCAAAAATGAAAGGAATTGATCACCATTAAAATTGGCTTTACAAGCAATGTTACAGGGACTTCTTTAAATGGGGGGAAAAAGCCATGACTAGAAATAAGAAAATTAATAAAGGAAAAATTTCACCAGAAACAGCATACATAGTAAAGGTAGTAGATCAATCATTTATAAAGCTAGTATGAAGGTTAAAAGACAGAATTGGTTATATCTATGATAATGAGTTAAGAGATACCCAAAAAGATGTAATATATTATGTCACATATACAAAATGTGGAAGGGGGAGTAAAAATTTAGTGTTTTTAGAATATGTTTGAATTTAGGTGACCATCAGCTTAAAATAGACTGCTATAGACTGAGGATATTATATATGAATCTCATGGTAATCACAAGTTAAAAACCTATGATAGATACACAAAAAATAAACATAAAGGAATCCAAAGATAACATTAAAGAAAGTCATCGAATCACCAGGGAAGAGAGGAAAATAAGAACAGAGAAGAACTACCAAAACAACCAGAAACCAAGCAACAAAATGACAATAAATATGTATTTGTCAATAATGACTTTAAATGTAAATGGACTAAATACTCCAATCAAAAAGCATATAGTAACTGGATGCATTAAAAAACAAGACCCATTTCTGTGCTGCCTATAAGAGACTAACTACAGGCCTAAAAAACATACAGACTGAAAGTGAAAGAATGGAAAAAGATATCCCATGCAAAAGGAAGTGAAAATCTGGGGTAGCAATATTTATATCAGACAAAACAGACTTTAAAACAAAGGTTGTAATATGAGCCAAAGAAGGGCATTACCTAATGATAACAAGATTAATTTAACAAGAGGGGATAACACTTGTAAATATCTATGTACTCAACATAGGCGGACCAAAATACATACAGCAAGTACTAACAGAGAGAGAATGACAATAGGATATAATAGCAGCAAACTTTAATACCATACTTATGTCAGTGGATAGATCATCCAGATAGAAAATCAATAAGGAAAATTGGCTTTAAATGACACATTAGACCGGACGGATATATGGATGGACACACACACACACACACACACACACACACACACACACGGAACATTCTATCCAAAAACAGTGGAATACACATTATTTTCAAGCTCACATAGAACACTCACCAGGATAGTTGACATTAGTCTACAAAATGGGTCTCAATGAATTTAAGAAGACTGAAATCATACCAAGCATCATTTCTGATCACAGTAGTATGAAAGTAGAAATCATTCACAAGAGGAATACTGGAAAATAACATAACATGATACTAAACAACCAATGGGTCAATGAAGGAATCACAGAGAAAATAAAAAAAAAAAAATACCTGGGGACAAATGAAAATAGAAACACAATGTTCCAATATATATGGAGCAAACAAAAGCAATTATTTTTATTAATTATAATTTTTAAATGTTTTATTTATTTTTGAGAGAGCATAAGTGGGAGAGGGGCAGAAAGAGAGGGACAGAGGATCTGACGTGGGCTCTGAGCTGACGGCAGCAAGCCCCATGTGGTCATGGGGCTGAGCCGAAGTTGAATGCTCAACTGACTGAGCCACACAGGTGCTCCACAAAAGCAATTCTAAGAGGGAAGTTTATAGTGACACAGGTATACTCCAAGAAACAAGAATAATCTCAAATAAACAATCTAAATTTACATCTACAGAACTAAAAAAAGAAGAAACAAACCTCAAAGTTAATAGAGTGGCAGTAAATAAAACAGAAACAAACAAACAAAACAGAAAAAATTCAATGAAACTAAGAGCTAGTTTTTTGAAAAGATAAAATTTATAAAACTTTAGCCTGACTCATAAAAAAAAAAAGATGGCCTAAATAAATAAAATTGGAAGTGAAAGAGAAGTCACAATGAATATTATAGAAATACAAGGGAGAAGAGGCTACTAGAATAATTATACACCAACAAATGGGACAATCTAGAAGAGATGGATAAAAACCATACAATTTCTAAAAATATATGGTGTTATAAGACTGAAGCAGGAAGAAATAGAAAATGTGAACAAACCAATTACTAGTCATGAAATTGAATCAGTAGTCAAAACCCTCCCAACACACAAAAGTCCAGGACCAGACTGCTTCTACCAGGTGAATTCTACCAAATTTTAAAGAAAAGTTAACATTTATTCTCAAACTATTCCAAAAAATTGAAACTATACAAACTCATTCTATGAGGCCAACATTACCCTGCTGCCAAAATCAGACAAATACATGACAAAAAATAAAATTATAGGCCAATATTCCTAATGAACATAGATGCAAAAATTGTCAACAAAATATTAGCAAACCAGAGTCAACAATACATTAGAAGGAATATACACTATGTTTAAGTGGAATTTATTACAGGGATGCAAGGATGGTTCAATATCCACAAATCAATCAACATGATACACCACATAAACAAAATGAAGAATTAAAATCATGGTTATCTTGGGGTGCCTGGATCGCTCAGTTGGTTAGGCATCCAACTATTGATTTCAGCTCAGGTCATGAACTCACAGTTCGTGAGTTTCAGCCCCATGTTGGGCTCTGTGCTGACAGTGTGGAGTCTGCTTGGGATTCTCTCTCTCTCTGCCCCTCCCCCTCTTTCTCTCTCAAAATAAATAAACTTTACCAAAAAAATCATAATTATCTCAATAGATGATGAAAACCTGTCTCATGACATTAAACATTCATTTATGATAAAAACTCTCAACAAAGTGGGTTGTAGTGGTGACATACCTCAAAAAATAAAATCCATACATGAGAAATCCAGAGATAACATTATACTTAATGGTGGAAAGCTGAAAGCGTTTCCTCTAAGATCAGGAACAAGACAATGATGCCCAATTTTAGCACTTTTATTTAACATACTAGTTGAAATTCTAGCCACAGCAATCTGACAATCAAAAGGAATGAAAATCATCCAAACTGGAAAAGAAGTAAAACACTCACTATATTTGCAGGTTCCATAATACTATATTTAGAAAACCCTAAAATCTCCTCTAAAAATAATTAGAACAAATGGAGTCAGTACAGATGCAGGATAAAAAATTAACATACATAAAAATAGCATTTCTATACATTAATAATGAACAATCAGAGAAATTAAGGAAATGGTCCCATGTACAATTGCATCAAAAAGAACAAAATACCTAGGAAAAATTTAATCAAGGAAATAAAAGACCTATACTCTGAAAACTATAAAGACACCAAAGAAAGATATAGAAGATATCACAAACAAATGGAAAGATAATCTATGCTCATGGATTAGAAGAATTAACATTGGTAAAATATCCATTCCTTTCAAGGCAATATACCGATTTAGTGTAATTCCTATCAAAATTCCAATGACCTTTTTTTGCAGAACTAGAACAAATAATTTTAAAATTTGTATGGAACCATAAAAGACTGGGTAGCCAAAGGAATCTTGAGAAAAAAGAACAAAGCTGAAAGTATCATGCTCCCTGATTTTAGTAAAAGGTGAAAGATTTATGCGATCTAAAGACAAACCAGAGTATCTCCCTGATTTTAAACTATATGACAAAGGTATAGTAATCAAAACAGTGTGGTACTGGCACAAAAAAAAAAAAAAAAAAACATAGATCAACACAATAGAGAGTTCAGAAAAACCCATGCTTATCAATCAGTCTTTGACAGAGGAGGCCAAAATGAACAATGGGAGGAAGACAGTTTCTCCAATACATGTTGTTGGAAAAACTGGACAACTATATGCAAAAGAATGAACTGCTTTCTTGCACCACATATAAACATAAACTCAAAATGGATTAAAGAGTGAAGCGTTGGTGGGATAGTGGTGAGCATCGCTGTCTTCCAAAATAGATTGAAGACTTAAATATAAGACTGGAAACCATAAGTCTTCTAAAAGAAAACGTAGACAGTAAGGTCTTGACATTAGTCTCAGCAATAGTTTTTTGGATTTGTGTCTGTAGACAAAGGTAACAGAAGCAAAAATAAGCATATGGGACTATATCAAGATAAAATTCTTTTGTATAGTGAAGGAAACCATAAACAAAATGAAAAGGTAACCTACTGGATAGGAGAAGATATTTGTAGATATATCTGTGAAGAGGCTAATATCTAAATATACAAAGAACTGACATAACTCAGTACCAGAAAAATCTGATTAAAAACATGGGCAGAGGACCTGAATAGACATTTATCCAAAGAAGACACACAGACGGCCAAAAGGCACATGACAAGTGACTCAACATCATTTAATCATGAGGGAAATACAAATCAAAGCTGTAATATATCACCTCACATCAGTCAGAATGGATATTGTCAAAAAGATAGGAAATAATAAGTGTTGGCCAGAATGTAGAGAAAAAAATGGAACCCTTGTGCTCTCTGACGGGAAAGCAAATTGGTATAGCCACTATGGAAAAGAGTATGGGGGTCCTCAAAAAATTAAAAACAGAAGTACCATAGTTATCCAGCAATTCTGATTTTGGGAATTTATCTGAAGAAAATGAAAACACTAATTTGAATATATATATGCACCACTATGTTCACTGTAGCATTATTTACAACAGGTAAGGTACAGAAATAATCAAAATATCCATTGATAGATGAACGGATAAAGATGTGGTATGTATATTCATATATATAATGAATTATTACTCAGCCATAAACAAGAATGAAACCTTGCCATTTGTAAGAGCATGGATGGAGCTAGAGAGTATTATGCTAAGTGAAGTAAGTTAGGGGAAGACAAATACTGTGTGACTTCATTTCTATTTGGAATATAGAAAACAAAACAAATGAACAAACAAAACAAAGCAGAAACAGACTCATAGATATAGAGAACAATCTGGGGGGGTTCCGGAAGATGGCGGCGTAGGAGGACGCGGGGCTCACAACGCGTCCTGCCGATCACTTAGATTCCACCTACACCTGCCTAAAGAACCCAGAAAACCGCCAGAGGATTAGCAGAAGGGAGTCTCTGGAGTCAAGCGCAGACTAGAGGCCCACGGAAGAGGGTAGGAAGGGCGGCGAGGCGGTGCGCGCTCCACGGACTGGCGGGAGGGAGCCGGGGCGGAGGGGCGGCTCGCCGGCCAAGCGGAGCCCCCGAGCCTGGCTGGCAAAAGCGGAGGGGCCGGACAGACTGTGTTCCGACAGCAAGCGTGACTTAGCGTCTGGGAGGTCATAAGTTAACAGCTCTGCTCGGAAAGCGGGAAGGCTGGAGGACAAAGGGAGGGAGAGCTGCTGAGCCCCCGGACGGCAGAGCTCAGCTTGGCGGGGAACAAAGGCGCCAGCGCCATCTCCCCCGCCCATCCCCCAGCCAAAATCCTAAAGGGAACCAGTTCCTGCCAGGGAACTTGCTCGCTCCGCGCAAACACCCAACTCTGTGCTTCTGCGGAGCCAAACCTCCGGCAGCGGATCTGACTCCCTCCCGCTGCCACAGGGCTCCTCCTGAAGTGGATCACCTAAGGAGAAGCGAGCTAAGCCTGCCCCTCCACCCCCCCGTGCACCTTGCCTACCCACCCCAGCTAATACGCCAGATCCCCAGCAACACAAGCCTGGCAGTGTGCAAGTAGCCCAGACGGGACACGCCACCCCACAGTGAATCCCGCCCCTAGGAGAGGGGAAGAGAAGGCACACACCAGTCTGACTGTGGCCCCAGCAGTGGGCTGGGGGCAGACATCGGGTCGGACTGCGGCCCCGCCCACCAACTCCAGTTATACACCACAGCACAGGGGAAGTGCACTGCAGGTCCTCACCACACCAGGGACTCTCCAAAATGACCAAACGGAAGAATTCCCCTCAGAAGAATCTCCAGGAAATAACAACAGCTAATGAACTGATCAAAAAGGATTTAAATAATATAACAGAAAGTGAATTTAGAATAATAGTCATAAAATTAATCGCTGGGCTTGAAAACAGTATACAGGACAGCAGAGAATCTCTTGCCATAAAGATCGAGGGACTAAGGAACAGTCACGAGGAGTTGAAAAACGCTTTAAACGAAATGCAAAACAAAATGGAAACCACAATGGCTCGGCTTGAAGAGGCAGAGGAGAGAATAGGTGAACTAGAAGATAAAGTTATGGAGAAAGAGGAAGCTGAAAGAAAGAGAGATAAAAAAATCCAGGAGTATGAGGGGAAAATTAGAGAACTAAGTGATACACTAAAAAAAAATAATATACGCATAATTGGTATCCCAGAGGAGGAAGAGAGAGGGAAAGGTGCTGAAGGGGTACTTGAACAAATTATAGCTGAGAACTTCCCTGAACTGGGGAAGGAAAAAGGCATTGAAATCCAAGAGGCACAGAGAACTCCCTTCAGACGTAACTTGAATCGATCCTCTGCACGACATATCATAGTGAAACTGGCAAAATACAAGGATAAAGAGAAAATTCTGAAAGCAGCAAGGGATAAACGTGCCCTCACATATAAAGGGAGACCTATAAGACTCGTGACTGATCTCTCCTTTGAAACTTGGCAGGCCAGAAAGGCTTGGCACGATATCTACAGTGTGCTAAACAGAAAAAATATGCAGCCGAGAATCCTTTATCCAGCAAGTCTGTCATTTAGAATAGAAGGAGAGATAAAGGTCTTCCCAAACAAACAAAAACTGAAGGAATTTGTCACCACGAAACCAGCCCTACAAGAGATCCTAAGGGGGATCCTGTGAGACAAAGTACCAGAGACATCACTACAAACATAAAACATACAGACATCACAATGACTCTAAACCCATATCTTTCTATAATAACACTGAATGTAAATGGATTAAATGCGCCAACTAAAAGACATAGGGTATCAGAATGGATATAGAGAACAATCTGGTTGCTGGCAGAGGGGAGGGGGTGGGGCTGGGGGAAATGGATGAAAAAGGTGAAGGGAATTAAGAGGTACCAACTTCCATGTATAAAATAAATAAGTCATGAGGTTGTAATGTACAGCATAGGGCATATAGTCAATAATGCTGTAACAACTTTGTATGGTGACCAATGGTAGCCAGACTTATGGTGATCACTTTGTAATGTATATAAATGTTGAATCACCATATTGTACACATGAAACTAATATTTCACGTCAACTACACTCCCCTCAAAAGCAAGTTCACCAAAGTGATGACATTTGAGAGGAAAAATAAAAACAAAACCAAACCAGAAAATTCAGTAAGAAAGAGTTCTTCCCACATTTTAGCATTCATTGTCAGCCCTCCCTAAATATCAGAAGAACTATTACAGAAAGTATTTAAACAAGAACATCTGGGAAAAGAGGTAGTAATACCTTAAAGCTACATACTTTATTTTGAAACTTTCATTTTGAAACTGTGATAGTACTGCTTTTGTGGTATGATTACTTGTAGGAGTCAGCAAATAAGAAAGTAAGTTGCCTGGTAGTGTGGTTGGTTCTATATGAGCAGGTACAGGTAGGATTGTTACAGAGAATCAGAGTAATGATAGAAGGTCTTAAAACCGTCATCAAGAATTGAGGCCTAAACTAACTCCAACTGTGTTAACGTCTAAAATGATAGTTGGGTTTTCTGGCAATATGACAGAATTGTGACAGACACTGTGATAAAAGCTCCTGCTAGAAACCCCTCTGAATGTTCAATCAATCAATTTAAATACACATGAGAGTTCTGAAAAATACTCCCACGGGAACAAACATGAAGAGGGGGCTGGAATGACGAGAGCTGAAGCAAAAGCTGCAGCTGTTCTTGGGGTATCTGTTGGCTCAGAGTCTTGTTTCATTCATGTGGTAGAGGCGGGGGATCAGGATTTGGATCTTTAATATGCAGGAAAGGGGAATAAGGCCCAGGCATTCACCTGGGACCTTCAAAGGGTAACACTTTCAATGAAAGTTGCAAAAAAAAGTCTGCCTCCATGGGAAGATACCAAGTTCTACCTGGAGGAAAATGTCTTCCTGGAGAATTCATAATCATATACTCGATATCACATGTAAAGTCAAACTACCTGCATGGTATGAAGTGGCCCAACATCAAAAATAGCACCTGGGAAGCTTCTTCTCCTCTCTTACCATATATTCCCAATTTCCCTGTTGTCTCTGTTGCATAATTGTGGTTAAAATAGTCCCAGTCTTATTATTATTTTGATACCTAAACTATTCTTTGCAACCACACATTGTTTAACTTTTTAACAAAGTGAAATGACCATTCACGACAAGCTGATCCCTAAAAGGTCAGATGTAATGGCTTAAAACAGAGGTCACTGGAGTCAGTCAGACTTGGCTTCTCACTGTGGCTCAACGTGTGTATAATCTGAAGTGAGTTTCCCAATTTCTTAGAACTTTAGTTTCTTCATCAGTTAAATAGGGATAATAATAGCATCTACCAATGAAAGAATAATCTTGAGCACTTAGCACATGCTTGGCTCATAGTGAATCATTAATAAATGTTAGGCATAATAGATATAAATAATAACAATTATATTAAAAACCAGTGAGCAAACCCCATATGATCTAAATTTCTAAATCTCTAGGATTCTATACCCTTAACTTTCTTTATAAGAAACACAACTAAGCATAATGACTTATATTAATAGATTCCCTAATTCTGAGCCAATCTTGCATTATTGGGATAAATCTCACTTGGTCTTTTAATTTTTTATTATTATTTTTTTAATTTTTAGAGAGAAAGAGTATGTATGTGCGAGCAGGAAAGGGGCAGAGGGAGAGAGAGAGAATGCCAAGCAGGCTACATGCAAAACCCTGATGCAGGGCTTGATCCCACGACCCTGGGATCATGACCCGAGACAAAATCAGGAGTTGGACGCTAAATCAACTGAGCCACCCAGGTGCCCCAGCAGTCACGTTTCATTCCCCTCTCTCCCTAGCCCTTGGCAACCACTAATCTACTCTTTGTCGCTATGGATTTACTTATTCTAGACATTTTATGTAAAGAAAATCTATAATATTATTTGTGAATGGGTTACTTCACTTACAATGTTTTAAGTTTTATCCATGTTGCAGCATGTTTCAGTACTTATTCTTTTTATGGCCAAATCATATTCCATTATATGGGTATACCATGCTTAACTATTCATTGCTTGATAGACATTTGAGCTGTTCCCACTTTTTGGCTATTATAAATAGGGCTGTTATAAACATTTGTGTACACATCATTGTATGGATGAATGTTTTCACTTCTCTTAGATATATATGTAGAAGCAGAATTGCTAGGTCATGGGGCAACTCTGTATTTAAAATGTGACTGATTTTAAGCAGTTTTCCATAGTGGCCACATAATTTTACAAGCCTACCAGCAAGTATTAGAATTCCAAATTTTCCATACCCTTACCAACATTTGTTATTGCCCATCTTTTTTATTATAGCCATTGTAGTGGGTGTGACGTGGTACCTTGAAGTGCATTTTCCCGATGGCTAATGATGTTGAGCATCTTTTTATGTGCCTTTTCCCATTTGTATATCTTCTTTAAAGAAATGTCTGTTCAAATCATCTGTGCATTTAAAACCGAGTTGTTTCTTTATTTTTGAGTTGTAAGAGTTATTTTAATATTCTAAATAAAAGGTTCTTATTAGATATATCATTTGCAAATACATTCTCCCATTCTGTAGGTTGTCCTAATAGCAATTTATGTTTAGGCAACACTTGAATTACTCAGGGAAAAAGCTTAGGTATGGATGTCATCCAAACTCTTTACCTCTCTTCTGGATTTATTCCAGTTTGGAAGTAGTGCTCACAACATTCTCTATAAGGAGTGGATAGAGGAAGGAAAAAAAAACCCACAATGCCCAGTAGAGAGTATGTGCTCAATTAACTTTGGCAAATGAATGAATAAAATTTATGTATTTATTCTTGGTTCCTACCACTGTTCTGACTAATTGAATCCTTTTGCTGGATCCACTTTTAGAGCAATGATATTCATTTCATGGCCTGAAGGGGGAGCTATGAGGTATTGAAAAGATGTACCTGTTTCCATGTGGATGCTCTCAGCTGTCTGTCTACTCTACATTAAATGCACTGAAGTGTAACACTGTCATATGGGAGTCAACAGATTTTTCATGGTAAAAGGCAGTTTCATGTTCTACTCTTTAAGTTTGAGACTCATGGGCTTAAGAGAAAGAAACAGCTGTTTTTGTCAGTTCAATGTTGACTCTATAGTGTTTTCAATAGTCCTGGGCATTCTTATGTCATTTATACTGTGATTGTTTATTTGGAGCTTCATTTAGGGACTTCACTTACTTCTAGACTCTCGACCTAAGAGTGGTTCCCTCAGTGAGGTTCACTGTTCCTTGGGCCAGGCAAAAAACTGTGGGGAAATGGTTCTGATGCTGTGAGGGAAGAAGGTCACATCTACCTACTTGTCATATCAGTTGAATTCCCTTGGGACACCTTGGGGGAAGAGATGATCCCAGCCAGGCTGTCTGCATTCCCACATCACTTACAACTATCTATCAATGTCATTTTGCAACTTACATTTGACATAATCCCCTTGTACATCTGGAGTGTGGATTCACAGGAAGAATCATAATGATTCAAAAATGGGAAGAATCAAAGGAATTCTAGTTAGGACTGTGGGTAAAACTAAGAAATCAATGAAGGCATATGTATGAAGGAAACAAGCTGAGTAAAGGAAAAAGAACAATGTTTTTTGTAACTGGATATAAACAAGAGTCTAACTTTACACAGGCAGAGTTGGCTGACCTGCTAGTGTAACTGAGCTTAGCTACCCATCTAGTGCACTCACTCGGATGGGGTGACTGTGGGCATTATTTGTACGACACACATATGTATGCAGATACCTGCCAACTAATGAAATAGGACACACTTGGGGCACCTGAATGGCTCAGTTGGTTAAGCATCTGACTCTTGATTTTGGCTTATGGGTTCTGGTCCCATGTGGGGTTTTGTGCTGACAGGACAGAGTCTGCTTGGGATTCTCTCTCTCCTGCCCCCTCTCTCTGTCCCTCCCCCACTCATGCTCTCTATCAAAATACATAAACTTAAAAAAAAGAAATAGGACACAGTTATGAGCATGCAAAGCTGTCACATCAGAGAGGGGGGAAAAAGAGTTTGTTTGTTTGTTTGTTTGTTTGTTTTAAATAGTGGTCTTAGGGAGTTAATGTGAAAGAGCTTTTTGTCTCAGTCCAGATTGAAGAAAAAATTTTTTCATTGAAACATCCACCAATAATACCATTTTATAGTATTCATGTGATGCTTTTTCTTCTCTCATAAGTGGGAACACTTTTAAGGTTACCTTATGGCTCTTCATAGCAAAATCCTCCTGAAGGAGAGAAGTACTTTAACAAACAATGGTCCTGCGGTTCAGAGGTCAATAGACTGTTCTGCAGTTTTGGGGAGAAGAGATAGGTCACTGATAATTAGATCTCTGTTTGGAACCAGGACTGAATTAGGCATTAAACATATGTAAATTCCCTTAATTCCTGTAAGAATGCTATGAGGTAGGTGTTATTGTTATAAATTGATGGGTAAAAAAAATCACCCTAATCATTGAGTTAATAATGGTAGAATCAAACCATATCTGTCATATTCTAGAGTCATGCTCTTAATTGCCAATTTTAATTGATTAAGGGAGGTTGCCTGGAGAGGATATGTGGAAGGAGTCTAAGACCATGCCCAGTTGCTCTGTCTAACGTGAGTAGGATGGGAGGAGTGGTATCTAATGCAGAACCCAAGGCATCATAGAATGAGTGATTTGGGGGGACAGGCCTCACTTCTAAGGGACTAACAGAATACTTTCTGTTACACAGTGGTCTATTATTTGAGGGAGCTAAGGAAGGACTCTGTGAAAGGAGAGTTCTTTACAACTGTCTTTTTTTTTTTTTTAATAAAGTAGGCTGCGTGCCCAACCTGGAGTTCGAACTTACAACCCTGAGATCAAGAGTCACGTGCTTTACTGACTAAGTCAGTCAGATGCCCCTACAACTGCCTTTTGATAATACGTTTCCGTTTCCGTTCCCTCTCTCCTAGCGAAGGAAACCAGAATGTCACACCCCAAAGTACACCTCTTTGACATACAAATTGTTTTGAGCTAAAGGCAATTAAGCAGCAGCGAATGCAGAGAAAGCTCTCTACCTTGCTCTTTTCTGCCTAAAGAGAGGATATGAATTCTCCTTTCATTGGAGACAGACTCTTATCATCCCAGAGACAGCACCACAAGAATCTGCCAATAAACCCTACTCCGTTAGTTGCCTCCCATAAATTTACCTTCCTACAGCTTGCTGCTTTTGCAAAGCTCAAGGGCTTCCTTCGTCCTGTCATCTCTACAAATTTACTGAAGATGCTATATAAGCCGGAGTTCTAAGTTGCCACTTCCAGTTACCTTTCATGAGTTTTTTTCCCATGTGACATACGCTGCACATGTTAATAAACTGTTTTTCTCTTGCTAATCTGCCTTTTTAACAGCTTCAGCTGGAAACCCAAGGTGAGTAGAGGTAAAGTTTTGCCTCCTCTATACTAGCTATGGCTAATTATCTCCCTCTTCTCCCCCTCTCTAGTAGTACCTACATGCTTCTGAATTTTCCAAGTTTCCTTCCTTAAAATGACATTCTCTCTTTTCTTGAAACGTATTAGTGAAGCATGGAATGTAGCAGAAATATAATTGCCATGTGAGTGATCAATCGATGTATGATAGGTAGATTCTAGACAAGGATTGGTAGTTTTGATTGTCATAGACAGATGAAGGCAGGATCAGAGTAACTCTCTCAATGAAAGGATGAAAACATTTAACCAGAGTTATATTACAAACCACAGTTTCTGTTTTAGTTTCTGAATGTCAAATATTCCTCAGTTTTCTGCTTTTACATCTGTGTTTAAAGTTTCAATTTTCAGGATTGGGTGGAGAGATTTAAATTGTGATATTTGCATAAAAATCACTTTCATTTTCTTTTGTAAAGTATAGCTACCATGTGTATATCTGTGTTTTTCTCTATTAGATTTTCACATAAAGAAAAACATTAGCCTTACACTGGAATCCTAATGGGCTCATCATTTTTGAGAGTGAAAGCTGTAGAAACCTCTGGATCTGAATCCCAGTTAGTTTCCAACTTACCGCACCATTTCACTTTCCAGTTACGATTGGCATCAACTCCACGGCAGCGAAACCTTGAGTTCCTTGACCTTGTTTTTCTCCAAAATCGATCCTAGATGCAATTAAGAAAACAGGTGCAGAAAAGAATACTTAAAAGGCTATCCACATACATTTAGTAGCTGTGAATGAATCACAGCACTGCAGGGAGAGTTCCTTGGGAACAGACAAATCCAGGGAGAAGAAAGAGGACTGAATTAGCAACAGAGACCCAGGTTCATGCTCCAATTTCTGTCACACACTTGTTAGCTTCTCTTGGCCTATTTCTTCACAGGCAAAACTGAATAAGCTGGACTAGTCTAGTGATTTTTCACAATTTCTTTGGAAGGAGAAATCTTTACTTACGTGAAATCTTATGCACAGACAAACATATAAACAGAAGGTTGTTTCTATGATGGGAGAGAGAGTGGAGGTCCCTTTTGTAGTTCTGGAATCATTAGGCTGCCTACCAAGCTTCCTTCCTCTTCTATGACTGTTTTCTATTTATTCCATTTCTCTTTTCAATTGGATAGGCAAAGTGACTTACACTGGTCCAGCTAAAGTGGTATCCATCAACGTTAAATACAGGCATGATATAGAAATACAGATGATTCAACATTTTTCTCATGATTGGGTCACTCCTATATGTTAGAAGAGCCTAAAAGACAAAGGTGATATTTTTCTTACAAACTGATCTCAAATACAGATTTAAAAAAAAATATGAAAATCCTCCCATGGGAAATACCAAATATGCTGGGTTAAAAAGTAAGGAGCTAGGGGTGCCTGGGTGGCTCAGTCAGTTGAGTGTCTGACTTCAGCTCAGGTCATGATCTCATAGCTCATGAGTTCAAGCCCTGGGTCAGGCTTTGTGCTGACAGCTCGGAACCTGGAGCTTTCTTTGGATTCCTTGTCTCCCTCCCTCTCTGCCCTAACCCACTCTCATTCTGTCTCTGTCTCTCTCAAAAATAAATATTAAATTTTTTTAAAAAAATAACAAGCTAATTGAACTGTATATACTCTGTGACATCATATACTTTTTTTTTTCTAATTAAAAAATTTTGTTATTTTTAAAAAGTTTTTATTTAAATTCTAGTTAGTTAACATACAGTGAGATATTAGTTTTAGGTGTACAATACAGTGATTCAACACTTTTAAAAAATTTTTAATTTTGAGAGAGAGAGAGAGAGAGAGAGAGAGTGAGGAAGGGCAGAAAGAGTGAGACACAGAATCTGAAACAGGCTCTAGGCTCTGAGCTGTCAGCACAGAGCCTGATGCAAGGCTCAAACTTGGGAACAGTGAGATCATGACCTACACCAAAGTCAATGCTTAACCAACTGAGCCACCCAGGTGCCCCATGATTCAACACTTTCATACAGCGGCTGATACTCATCACAACAAGTGCCCTCCTTAATCCCCATCACCTGTTTAACACATCCCACACCCACATCATATATTCTTTATTGAGATTTTTGTCCCAAACTTTTTGTTACTTATACATTTTAGCAAAGGTAGGTAAACAGATTAATTGGGTAGCCTCTAACAGTATTTCAGAACTGGCTAAATTTTAGGCTGATGAAGAAAGCAATTATTCAGATATGCTTTTGTATAATCAGTTTTTTTTAAATATTACATTCCATTTTGGACAAAATAATTACCCAAATATTTTGGTGTCCTTACATGATATTTCATAACAAAAGCTATTTATATATGTCACTTAATTGCTTATGTCTAACTGGGACCAGACTCAAGTCTTCAAATTTATTGCACTGACACTGTTCTCTCCTGATTTAAAAAACTTTTTTTTAAATGTTTATATTTGAGAGAGTGACAGAGCCCGAGTGGGGCGGGGGGAAGGGGACAGAGAGAGAGAGAGGGAGGGAGACACAGAATCAGAAGCAGGCTGTAGGCTCTGAGTTGTCAGCACAGAGCCTATGAACCATGAGATCATGACCTGAGCCAAAGTCAGATGTTCAACAGAGTGAGCCACCCAGGCGCCCCACTATAAAAAGTTTAATAAACATTATAACATCTCTATCATTCTTATCATGGCTGTTTTGAAATCTTGCTCTTATGATTGGGTTTTACTTATATTGTGTCTGGCCCCAAGTCTGAAGATTCTGGACTACAGGTTTGGCCTCAAACAAAAAAACCGAATGTGCTAAGAATACAGACATTTTGAAATATTTTTAAAACAATTCTTTTTGGTGCCTATTTGTCCATGTATAGAGTATCTCAGAGAAACGGGAAATTTGAAAATGGCTGTCTCTGGGGAAGGGACTCATGGGAAAGAGAATTACCTTTAATATTTTATCTATTTGGATTGTTTGAATTTTTACCATATTAAAAACACAATTCAAATAAGAGAATTCTTAAATTATGTATATACTGCCTTAGAAAATTTAATACTTAAAACTTCAATTTTTTTTTTTTACATATAGTTAGGATTTCTGAACCCATCATAAACAGCATCTGCATTTATATGATAAGAATACTGTTCAGAGAATAATCCAATATATTAGAAACTATCACTATATTAGAAATAATGAATATAGGGATATGATTAGGAATATAAGAGTTATGGGAATGCAAACTGGTGTAGCCCCTCTGGAAAACAGTGTGGAGATTTCTCAAAAAACTAAAAATAGAACTACCCTATGACCCAGCAATTGCACTACTAGGTATTTATCCAAGGGATACAGGTGTGCTGTTTCGAAGGGACACATGCACCCCCATGTTTATAGCAGTGCTATCAACAATAGCCAAAGTATGGAAAGAGCCCAAATGTCCATTGATTGGTGAATGGATAAATAAGATGTGGTATATATAGACAATGGAGTATTACTTGGCAATCAAAAAGAATGAAATCTTGCCATTTGCAACTATGTGGATGGAACCAGAGGGTATTATGCTGAGTGAAATTAGAGAAAGACAAAAATCCTAGGACTTCACTCATATGAGGACTTTAAGAGACAAAACAGATGAACATAAGGGAAGGGAAACAAAAATAATATAAAAACAGGGAGGGGGACAAAACAAGAGACTCATAAATATGGAGAACAAACTGAGGGTTACGGGAGGGGTTGTGGGAGGGGGGATGGCCTAAATGGGTAAGGGGCACTAAGGAATCTACTCCTGAAATCATTGTTGCACTACATGCTAACTAATTTGGATGTAAATTTAAAAAAATAAAAAAACAAGTTAAAAAAAAGAATATAAAAGTTAAACATTTTTATTGAATATAATTTAAATATTTAGGGGCTTAACACAAGTTGACAAGTGCTAATACAATTTTCTCTTCTCCTTTAAGGCTCAATTATAATTTTTTGGCCACATAACTTTGGTAGAACTTTTATACATGCTTGAATTTCTATTAACTGTCTAATGCTTCAAACCAGAGGAAAATTCCTGGTATATGATTGTTCACATCCTAGAATTTTGATTTCCTCTAATTAATGGAAGTTCCCCAATGCCTGGAAGAAGTCTACTGCTGGGGATGGCAGAGACAGAGCTATATGGTTAGCTACATTCCTTCCATAAGGTTAGGCAGGTGTGGTTTCTGTGCCACACTAGTGAAGAAGAGAGAAGAGATGAAAGGAGAGAGAACTGAGGCAACAAGGCAAGAAAGAAGGTGTAGGAAAAAGTCATGGTAATTTCTCTCCCTCCCTGTCTAGCACTGGGGACTGTAGCTCATTTGTCTCAGTCCAAATGTGGGAAGTCTCACTTTTTCCAAGCATGGGTCATGTTAGCACCTCAGCACCAGACTATGGTAGAGGCCTGAACGGTAACTTTCTCATCTTATTCTGCCTTCTCCTCTTCGAATGCAAGTGCCCATCGTGCTTTTGTATTTAAAAGAATACTAACTTCCTTCTTAAAAATTACATTTTAAGCAAATAAAAAAAGAACAGAGAATATTACATCTATGTGACCAACTACATTTTGCCATATTTAATCTTTATTTTTTATTTTTTTAAAGTTTATATGTTTTGAGAGGGAGACAGTGTGCATGCGAGTGGGGGAGGGGCAGAGAGAGAGAGCGAGAGAGAGAATCCTAAGCAGGCTCCGTGCTGTCAGCATGAGCCCAATGTGGGGGATTGATCCCACAAACTGTGAGATCAGGACCTGAGCCAAAACCAACAGGTGGATGCTTAACTGACTTGCCCAGGCACTCCTATTAAATCTTTTGAAAAGAAGTTGAGATATTACAGAAAAAACTAAAGCTCCCTTTTTATCATACCCTAATCCCATTTTCCCCTCCTCCACCAAAGTAATCACTATTCTAATTTTTATGTTATCATTCCTGTACATGATTTTCTGTTTTGCCATGTATATCTATAGATATACATATATATATATATATATATATATATATATATATATATATTCAGGAACAGTATATAATATTGTATATACTTTGAAATTTCATGCAAATCATTATGTATCAATCTACAGTCTACTTTTCTCCCCAACATTTTTGACACTTGATTTATTCATTTTAACTGCACAGTGGTATGCTATTATAGATAAATCCACAATATATTGATTCCTCATTTTGTTGATGGAGAATTAACTTTCTTTGTTACAATATTGCAATGGACATTCTTGCACATTTCTCCTAGACATGTGTGGATTTTCCTTTTTTTAAATTTAAATTTTCATCAGTTAACATACAGTGCAATATTGGTTTCAGAAGTAGAATTCAGTGATTCATCACTTATATACAATACCCAGCGCTCATCACCAGTGCCCTCCTTAGTACCCATCACCCATCTAGCCCATCTCCCACCCACTTCCTTCCGTCAACCCTCAGTTCTCTAACATTAAGAGACTCTTGTAGTTTCCCTCTCTTCTCTAGCACCCCCTTCCCATAAGCTCATCTGTTTTGTTTCTTAAATTCCACATATAAGTAAAATCATATGGTATTTGTCTTTCTCTGCTTGACTTATTTTGCTTAGCATAACACATTCTAGCTCCATCCATGTCATTGCAAAAGGCAAGATTTCATTATTTTGGATGGCTGAGTAATATTCCATTGTATATACCACATCTTCTTTATCCATCCATCACTTGGTGGATATTTGGGCTCTCTCCATAATTTGGCTACTGTTGATAATGCTGAACATTGGGGAACATGTACCCCTTTGAATCTGTATTATTGTATCTTGTGGGTGAATACCTAATAGCGCAATTGCTGGATTACAGGAACCTCCATACTGTTCTCCAGAGTGGCTTTACCTGTTTGTGTCCCCAACAGCAGAGAAAGAGAGTTACCCTTACTCTGCATATCAGCATCAACATTTGTTGTTTCCTGTGTTGTTAATTTTAGCCATTCTATGGCTGAGGTGATACCTCATTGTAGTTTTATTTTTCCCTGATGATGAGTGATGTTGAACATCTTTTCACGTGTCAGTCATCTGGATGTCTTCTTTGGAAAAGTGTCTATTCTTGTTTTTCTTAACTGGGTTGTTTTTTGGGTGTTAAGTTCTACATAGATTTTGGACACTAACCCTTTATCAGATATGTTATTTGTAAGTATCTTCTCTCATTCTGTAGGCTTTTAGTTTTGTTGATTGTTTCCTTTGCTCTACAGAGGCCTTTTATCTTGATGAAGTCCCAATAGTTCATGTATCTTATTGTTTTTGGTGCAATTGAAAATGAGATTGATTCCCTGATTTTTTTTCTGCTGCTTCATTATTGATGTATAGAAATGCAACAGATACATCCATGTTGATCTCATATCCTGTAGCTTTGCTGAATTCATGTATTACTTCTAGAATTTTTTTGGTGGAGTCTTTTGGCTTTTCTACATACAGTATCATGTCATCTGTGAAAGTTTGACTTCTTCCTTGAAGATTTGGATTCCTTTTATTTCTTTTTGTTGTCTGATTGCTGAGGTTAAGACTTCTCATACTATGTTAGACAGTAATGGTGAGAATGGACATCCTTGTCTTTTTCTTACCATAGAGGAAAGGCTCTAAGTTTTTCCCTGTTGAGGATGATATTAGCTGTGGGCCTTTCATATATGGTCTTTATAACATTGAGGTATGTTCCATTTATCTCTACTTTGTTGAGGGTTTTTATCAAGAAAGGATGCTGTAGTTTGTCAAATTAAAAAAAAATTTTTTTTAATGTACATCCAAGTTAGTTAGCATATAGTGCAACAATGATTTCAGGAGTAGATTCCTTAGTGCCCCTTACCCATTTAGCCCATCCTCCCTCCCACAATCCCTCCCGTAACCCTCAGTTTGTTCTCCATATTTATGAGTCTCTTCTGTTTTGTCCCCCTCCCTGTTTTTATATTATTTTTGTTTCCCTTCCCTTATGTTCATCTGTTTTGTCTCTTAAAATCCTCATATGAGTGAAGTCATATGATTTTTGTGTTTCTCTGACTAATTTCACTTAGCATAATACCCTCCAGTTCCCTCCATGTAGTTGCAAATGGCAAGATTTCATTCTTTTTGATTTCCGAGTAATACTCCTTTGTGTATATGTATGTGTATATATTTCTTTATCCATTTATCCATCAATGGACATTTGAGCTCTTTCCATACTTTGGCTATTGTTGATAGCACTGCTATAAACATTGGGGTGCAAATGTCCCTTTGAAACAGCACATCTGTATCCCTTGGTTAAATACCTAGTACTGCAATTGCTGGGTCATAGGATAGTTCTAATTTTAATTTTTTGAGGAACCTCCATACTGTTTTCCAGAGTGGCTGCACCAGTTTGCATTCCCACCAGCTGTGTAAATGAGATCCTCTTTCCCTGCATCCTTGCCAACATCTGTGGTTGCCGGAGTTGTTAATGTTAACCATTCTGACAGGTGTCAGGTGGTATCTCATTGTGGTTTTGATTTGTATTTCCTGGATGATGAGTGATGTTGAGCATTTTTTCATGTGTCGGTTGGCCCTCTGGATGTCTTCTTTGGAGAAGTGTCTATGTCTTTTGCCCATTTCTTCACTGGATTATTTGTTTTTTGGGTGTTGAATTTGAGAAGTTCTCTACAGATTTTGGATACTAGCCCTTTATGTAATATGTTGTTTGCAAATATCTTCTCCCATTCTGTCAGTTGCCTTTTAGTTTTGCTGTTTCCTTCGTTGTGCACAAGATTTTTATTTTGATGAGGTCCCAGTAGTTCATTTTTGCTTTTGCTTCCCTTGCCTCTGGAGACATGTTGAGTAAGAAGTTGCTGCGGCCAAGGCCAAAGAGGTTTTTGTCTACTTTCTCCTCAAGGATTTTGATGGCTTCCTGTCTTACATTTAGGTCTTTCATCTATTTTATTTTTGTGTATGGTGTAAGAAAGTGGTCCGGGTTCATTTTTCTGCATGTCTCTGTCCAGTTTTCCCAGCTCCATTTACTGAAGAGACTGTTTTTATTCCATCGGATAGTCTTTCTTGCTTTGTCAAAGATTAGTTGGCCATACTTTTGTGGGTCCATTTCTGGGTTGTCTATTCTGTTCCATTGATCTGAGTGTCTATTTTTGTGTCAGTACCATACTGTGTCAAATGTTTTTCTGCATCTATTGACAGGATCATATGATTCTTTTTTTATTATTAATGTGGTATACTGCATTGATTGATTTGTGAATTTTGAACCATCCTTACAGTCCAGGTATAAATCCCACTTGATCATGGTGAATAACTCTTTTAACATAGTGTTGAATTGTTAGTATCTTGAGAATTTTTGCTTCCATGTTCATAAGGGATATTGTCCTGTAATTCTCCTTTTTAGCAGGGTTTTTGGTTTTAGAATCAAGGTAATGCCAGTTTTGTATAATGAGTTTGGAAGTTTTCCCTATTTTTTGGAACAGTTTGAGAAGAATAGGTATTAGCTCTTCTTAAGTATCTGGTAGAATTCTCCTGGGAAGGCATCTGGCCCAGGACTCTTGTCTGTTGGAAGAGTTTTGATTACTGTTTTAACTTCTTTCCTGGTTATGGGTCTGTTCAAATTTTATATTTTTTCCTGTTTCAGTTTTGGTAGTGTGTGAGTTTCTAGGAATGCTATTTCTTCCAGAATGTCCAGTTTGTTGGCATATAATTTTTCATAGTATTCTCTTTGTGTTTCTGTCATGTTGGTTGTGATCTCTCCTCTTTCATTCGTGATTTTATCTATTTGGGTACTTCCTCTTTTCTTCTTGAGAAGTCTGGCTAGGGGTTTATCAATTTTGTTAATTCTTTCAAAAAACCAGCTCTTAGTTTTGTTGGACTGTTCTACTGTTCTTTTGTTTCTATATCATTTATTTCTGCTCTAATCTTTATTATTTCCCTTTTCCTGGCTTTAGGCTTTATTTGCTGTTCCTTTTCTAGCTCCTTTGGGTGTAAAGTTAGGTTGTGTATTTGGGACCTTTCTTGCTTCTTGAGAAAGGCCTGAATTACAATATATTTCTCTCTTAGACTGCCTTTGATGCATCCCAAAGGGTTTGGGCTGTCATGTTTTCACTTCATTTGCATCCAGGTATTTTTTTAAAATTTTCATTCTTCTTTACTAGGATATTGACCTCCATATATTTGAGGGCTTTCCACTTTTCCTCGTGGTTGACTTCAAGTTTCATGGCATTGTGATCTGAAAATATACATGGTATGATCTCAGTCTTTTTGTACCTGTTGAGGGCTGATTTGTGACCCAGTATGTGATCTATTCTGGAGAATGTTCCATATGCACTCAAGAAGAATGTGTATTCTGCTGCTTTAGGATGAAATGTTCTGAATATATTTGTAAATCCATCTGGATTGGTGTGTCATTCAAAGCTTTTTTTTTTCCTTACTGATTTTTTCCTAGGTGGTCTGTCCATTGCTTTAAGTGGGGGGTTTTAACATCCCCTATTATTATTGGATTATCAGTGAGTTATGTTTGTGATTTATTTATTTGGGTGCTTTCAAGTTGGGGGCATATTTATAATGGTTAGACCTTCTTGATAGTTAGACCCCTTAGAGAGTTTATGATAAATCTAGGAATAGATTTTCTGGGCCATGGATTTATACATGCCTTCTGTTTTACTAAATGCTATTTCAAAGTTAGTAAATACTCTCATGTGCAATGAATGAGAGTTCCCATTGCTCTACAACCTTACCAACCTTTGATATTATTAACCTTTTAGTTAAAAAAAAAAATCTAATGGGTTCATGAAATTTTGGCTTCACATTTCTCTCATTTCACATTAAATAAATTGAACTGTGTGTGTACACACACACACACACACACACACGTATGCAATTCTATAAATTGTTCATTTATGCCCATTAAAAAAATTAAACTCTTATTCTCACATTCTGGGTATTAATCCTTTTGTTAAAATGCATCATGAACATCTTCCTTTCTTGTAGCTTATTGGTTCCTATTTTCATCATATCCTTGTTGTACATAAACTTCTTTCACAATTATATGTATACAGTTTTAAGAACTCATCTCTGCCCTATGATCATAAAGACGTTACCCTGTATTTTCTTTAAAAAGTTGTTTTAAAGTTTGTTTTCAAATGTAAGCCTTAAACCTCCTAGAAATAATTTTTTATAGGATGTGAGTTTGGGATTTAGTTTTCTGCTATGGAAGACCAATTGTGCCACTGTACCCATTTGGATGGTTCACTTTTTCTCTAGTGAGTTCATGTTCCACCTCTGTCAAATGTCAGGTTTCATTTGTGCGTGGAATTGCTCTATGTACTTTGGTTTATATTCATTCACCAAAACCACACAATGGTTGATATAGAATCAGGGTCTGATAGGATATGTCTCCTCACATTCTTCAAATTTCCTTGGCTATTTTTGACCCTTCTCCCTTCACACTGATTTGAAATTAAGGTTGAGCACATTAAAGATGTCTGCTCTATGCTGTTTTTTGTCATTAATGAATGTTGAATTTTTGCATGTAATCTTTCTTCTTATATTAACCATAGTTGTTATAATCAATTTTAATTAGTAATTTTCTATTGTTAAATTATCCTTATATTTCTGGGATAAGCTCCTTTGGTTATGATATGTATTATATTAGCTGGATTCAGGTTGCTAATATTTACATCTATATTCCTGAGACCTATAATTTCCTTCCTTCCTTATTTTGTCCTTGTCTGGTTTTGGTATCAGAGTTATATTATTATGGGAGAAAACCATCTAGGCTTAAAGCAGAAATTAAATATTAAAAGAAGACACACAGGGAGGAGTGTATCTTTGCTTTGTTTCATTGGTTTCTGCACATTATCCTTTTCAAATCTGAGTTGAAATCTTAGCTCATTAATTTGGAGACCTTATCCTTTTGTAATATATTTAAAACTACAAATTCCTCTTCAGTACTATGTTACATTCTATATGTTTTAATAGTTTTGTTTCCATTTAGTTGTAAATATTGAAAAATTTCCTTCATTTATTTAAATCACATTTTTAATTTTAAAACAGGCGAGTTTTCCTTAAATCCCATTTTCATAATTTCTAACAACTGCATTACAGTCAGAAAATATGGTCTATATGTATGGACTCTTTAGTATTTCTTGAACCTTGTTTTGTGACCTAGTGTATAGTCAATTTTTGTAAATGTTTCAGTTGGGCTTGAAAAGAATATGCAATCTCTAATTATTGGGAATGGATTCTATATGTGTTTATTAGATTAAATTTGCCACATGGTTTATATCTATATTCTTGCTAAAAATTTGCCTGTTTTCTTAATCACTGAGAATTGTGTTAAAAACATTTTAAATTTGTCATTTTTTTCTTATAATTGTCAAATTTTACTTGAGGTCATTAACATAGACTCATTTTAAAGCTCTTCATATCCAAATTACGTATTAAATAAGAAAGCTGTTTTCTAGTATTCTATTCTGGAGTGGATTTAATTTCCAAGACTAGCCAGAGCGTGTTCTTCTTCTGAGTGTCATTGTATTACATATGCTATATTTGTGATTTTTTATAACTCTCTAAGAATTACAGCTATTCTCCATCTGGTCAAAGCGGGAATGATCACAATGTAATGGCTGTTCAATCCTGAATAGGACAATTGAGAGACCTTCTTGCCTGAGTGCTTTAAGTAATAGGACATAGATCATTTCTCTTTCATGGTTTAGGTGGAGTTTCTAGAAAAAAGATGACCATATGACTATTTCCTATTATCCTAACATATGATAACCATAAAGTAGGGGGTGTGCTCTCTTTTTAATATGTGGGACTCTTTTTGGCGATAAATTTATACCACCCATACACACAGGAAAGGAGATGCCTACTAATCAAGTGCCATCTGGGCTAAGCAAGTTTAATTTCTAGACTACTATTGTTGCTGATGAGGAAGACTAGTAGTTGTGATCTGAAAGGCAGTCACAATGCACCACATGCCTCAGTGTGGCAGTATTTAGGTACTACACTCACCTCACTTCATCAATTTATTTAAAAATACTTTGTCAAAATAGATTTTAATTTGAAAATAAACAGAGAAGTTTTGAATATTATTTTGCTGGGAAAATATGTTTGGTATTAGGTTAGGGAATTTCTCAAAAGTGACAAAGAATGATTTCATATTCACCACTCGCCAAAACTATTTTGGTTTTCCCATAAATATATGCATGTCATATACCAAATTCATCAAATAAACATAAATTTGAAGAAAAATTTCACAACTACTAAAGTCTTTGTATAGTGTGACAAAGTTGGGCTAAAGGGTTTCACTCCTTTTCAGTTTTTGGATTTGATTGAATATTGCTTTCTTAGACTTACCCCAGGACAACTTGGAATGTCAGAGGTTTTTTTTAATTTTAGAATTGGTGTTACTGGCTTTAAAAAAGATATCCTTTACATTTTTTACATTTGTTTTTGTTCTAGAATCACTACAGAGGACCTAAGAATAATAACTATATTCAACAAGGGCACACTGGGATAACAAGTCATGTTACAGCTGAGGCCAAAGGAAGGGCACAGTTACCAGTCAAGCTGCAGAATAGCCTCATCTGGACTGAAGTAAAACTATTTAGGATGGAAATAGTTGTAATACCAACACAGGTGCATTTTAACACAAAGAAAGTATTTAAAATTTAATATGATGGAAATTAATTAGAGGAGTTTTCAAGGAGATTTTAAAAAGGGAGCTTGATCTATATAGATATTTGATGTCACACTGTGAGAAGCTCATTAAATACAAAATGGTAACTAAATAATAGTTTGAAAGCAAAATGAGCAAAAAGGTTCTGTGAATGAAGGATGGAGAATTGGAAAATCATATGCTAATCCTTTAAATTCCAGTTACTTTTATGCTTAATTTATACTCAGAACTACCCAGGGATTAATATAGCAGGCCAGTAATGATTGAAAAATCTATATTTTCTAAGTAAAATATAAATATTTGAAGTGCTCTGCATCACCAGGAAGACTATAATATCAGGTGCATGTCTGCTCTACTTTTTCCATTTAATACTACGCTTCATTTCTAGAGCTTTTATATGAGGTTGCCTAATAACAATGGTTAGTTATACTTAATTACTCAGGAACAACAGAGTAGAAGGCCACGACCAACTCTGTGGCATTATGGAAATCTATATCACAACTTTTTACCTACTAAAATAAAGTACAGTTGTTCTCAGTTTGTAGGTCTCCAGTATACACAAATTTCAGCTTTCACAGTTTAAATAACATCAGTCCTCCAACAAGTGCAGTTCAAGTTTTAGTCACCACGGCTAGATCTTTCATCTACAAACACTATATAAATAACAGATGTGCATCAAGATCTGTGACCAATTATGCCACTTCTTTTAAAGTTGGTCAGTGGGTGGATTGGTCACTGTGTGTCTGTTCTTCAATTTATACACCGACAGCAAAGTGTGAGGCCGTGTTTCCCCCTTTTTTCCCCCCACCTACGTGGCATTTTACAAACATGGATGATGGTAAGAGGGAATGGGTTAACAGATGAAAGTGCAACAAAAGAATAAAAAGTGATAATGTAGAGGTGAAATTTGAACCACTTTTAATGGAGCTATAGAAGAAATGGCTGACCACAGGAAATGTTGACATGGTCACCATTCAACTCTGGATATGCAACCAGAGGAACTTAATGAAGATAAACTTGCGGACAAAAATGAGAAAAGTGCTTGTGATGAAAAGGGGGAAGATGATCCCAAAGTAAAGATGCTGTCAATATTTCACATTAAAGGAATTCTTAGATATTTTATGATTTGAAAGTGCAAAGGAAAAAAAAAATTGGAAGCTGATCCAAACTAAGAAAGGAATATGCCAATTTGCCACAGCATAAAAATGATGCTAACTTCATGTAAGTTATATAATGTGAAGGCAAGCACTATCCAAATTACCCATAACTTTTTTGACAAAGAAACAATATTTTTAATGTTTTTAAGAAAATTTTTTTTTAACGTTTATTTATTTTTGAGACAGAGAGAGACAGAGCATGAACGGGGGAAGGGCAGAGAGAGAGGGAGACACAGAATCTCAAACAGGCTCCAGGCTCCGAGCTGTCAGCACAGAGCCCGACGCGGGGCTCGAATTCACGGACCAGGAGATCATGACCTGAGCCGAAGTTGGCCGCTTAACTGACTTAGCCATCCAGGCGCCCTATTTTTAATGTTTTAAGTCATGGTGTAATAAATACTAGTTTTACTATTTTTTGATCATTTCCCTATGTATTTAAAACAGAGTTTTTAAACTTTTGACAAAAATAAATAGAGGTCACAGGAGAAACCTAATTTTCCCCCATTGATTTTTAAGATGGATTTTTATTGCTTCAGCTTTCATGGTCACTTTTACAGTCCTGCACTACTTGGAAGAAAAGCAAGGACTGTCTGTAGAAACAATGTCCAGAACATTTTCAAATACTGGACAGTGGAGTAAAATGGATGCAATGGATTTAAACTTAAACTGAACATTAACATATCCCCTGCTATGTAGAAGACCTTATAAATTGAATAAAAGGGTGAGAGGCTGGGTTGGAGGATGCAAAGGATTAAAGAGTAGATTGGGGAGGATGGGAGAATATGGTGAGTTAAAGGTACTAAGAGGCTGGTAAGCAAAATGTTGTCATTACTTGCAGTGGTAGTGAGCAAAGTCAGACAACTTGAAAATACAGATCATTTTTATAAGATACACTTTTTTTTTTTATCATGCAGTTATGAACAAAGGCTTACTCAACTGAACCCATATTTGATCCAGGCTTAATAACCCTCTTAATTACTTATTTGTCCCCTGGCTTCGGGCACTTTTTTATACATACAGTTTAAGTCCTCTTCTCTAAAAGTTTTATTTTTAGTAATACATTTTTTTGAACCAAAACTTTGAGTTTTGCACCTACATTTAAGGGTTTATATTTTTACCTTTAGTCACCAGCAAGACATAATGACACTGAAAGGGGTGGTTAGCCAAAGGAGTATTCCTAAGAAAGCTTTTTGATCCTTGGACAAAGAATCTTCCCATTCCGGAAAGCCTTCCCAGTTTAAGGACTTCTCCCACAACCACCAAATCTTCCTTAGAGCTCTGTCCTATACACACAACACACCATAGTCTCCAAATGTTTCTACTTACCCTGCCCAGAATCATCTCCTGGTTCTTAGAAAATAACTCCCCCTTCTCTGAAAGTCACCATTCCTATTTTTGGCTATTTGAATTATCTACGTAGAACATCTGAATCACATGCCAGATTTTGGCACCAGGATTAGCCATCACTAGTGCAGCGTATAGATGGGTGGGAATGTGTACTGGAGGTGTATTTGTAGTGTATTGGGCTGGACCTGGAGGGCTGAACTTTTAAATTAGGTAGCAGCAGAGGAATATGGTGGCTGACCTAGGAAACTAAGAAAAAAAAATTTTTTTTTTAAATTTTTCGTGTGTGCTTTTCATTTTCTGTGACAGGATCAAATTAGATCCACCTGTATACTATACTTCTTCAAAGTCCAGAAGAACTTTCCATTTTAGACTGTTTTTGTCTCAATTTGCCCTTGGATCATCTCACCAATTCTTGTTTTATCTTTGGTCTGCTGCTGAGTTAAATAGAATTCAACCACCTAGAGTACAGGTATTCTAAAATACCTGTAGGAATATATGACTCAAGCATAAACGAGTTTAGTATGAGAATGAAATGCATTCAGTTTTGACTGGGTTAAATTTGTTTTAAAAATATTTTTGTTTTGCTTAATATAGAAAATTTGGGAAATTCAGAAAAACATGAAGAAAATAAAAACCACCCATAATTCTTTTAGCATTTAGCATATTTCTCACGCATATATATTTCAGAGACAAATTTTACCACATTGACATTATAATATCCATGTCTTTTATTTTTTGATATAGCAAGTCATGGACAGTTTCTTATATCATTAAATACTCCTCCAAAATATTTTTAAGTCAGGGCTAGCAATCATTTCCTTTATGCCTCCCTCCTTTGCTTTTATGCTTGGAAAAGTTTTCCTCAGTTGGAAATCAAATATTTCTCTGAGTTACCTTCTAAAAATTCCATGAATAAAAACCCTGGCAAAATTTACTTAAGCAATATAGAATTGGAGGCAGAAATAAAGTGCTATGCATAATTCTGAGCCACCTAGGACCAGCCATGGCTTGAGATATCCAATCTGGGAGAAAGATAACTTCAAACTCTCAAAAGTGAACAAAACCCAAACTGCCTCATTCAGTTGGAGATGTTTTGAGAAATGAAGCAAATGAATGATTTTTTCCTTTGAAGTGTATGTATATAAATATGTAAATATATATGTAAATATAAAATATATAAATATCTATATATATAAATATGTGTACCTGTATATTTGTTTCCTTCTCCTTATAGATCTAATTTTCTTCCTTTGATGAATTTAGTATATGTATAGTTCCTCTTGGCCCATGACAAATTTAAGAACACTTTATTATGAACAGGTAGGATTTCTTTTTTTATTTAAATTTCAGTTTATAGTGTATTGTTATTTTCAGGTGTACAATTTAGTGATTCATCACTTACATAAAACACCCAGTTCTCATCACTACAAGTGCCCTTCTTAAACTATCACCCATTTAACTCATCCCCTGCCCACCACCCCTCCACTAACCCTCAGTTTGTTCTCTACAGTTAAGAATCTGTTTCCTGTGGTGCCTGAATGGCTCATTTAGTTAAATGTCTCACTTTGGCTCAGGTCATGAGCTCACAGTTGATGGGTTTGAGCCCCGTGTTGGGCTCTGTGCTTGTCAGCACAGTGCCCATTTCGCATCCCCTGTCTCCCTCTCTCTCTGCCCCTCCTCTGCTCACTATCTCTCAAACAAAATAAAACAGAATAAAATAAAAGTCTATATTCTGGTTTGCCTCTCTTTCCTCCCCTTCCCCTCCCACCGCCCAACACAGGTAGTGTTTCTTAAAGCTCTTTTTTGGTCTCATGGTAAAGGAGCATCTGTAGAACACAATTCAATAGTAGGTCCAGTAAGTCTGCTTCCTCTTTTCCTTCCCCCACAAAAACCCCCACAAAAACCCCCACAATACCATGTATAGAACATCTGCTAACCTGGTATAGGCAAGCATTTAACAAAAGAAAGATTTTGCAATCCAAGCATATCTGTTTCCCTACGAGACATAAATATTTGTGATATGAATACTAGAGAAAAGGGAGAGGTGGCAAGTATTAAAATCAAAAGTGATGGCTCTATATTTTTCAACATAATTTTCAATTTAAAAAATAAAAACCCACAATCATGTATTTTGCACTTTAAAAATGTCTGCCAACCAGCAGTTATTCGAGATAATGAACTATCAGTTACATGTTGATAATGAATTCAATTTGAACAATTTCCAGAATAACAAAATAATCGAGCCTATCTCCTTATTTAAGCCAGGTAGTTTGCTTTTGTATCACTGTTTTCTGAGCTTTGTGTGTCCAAGATATTCATGGATCCATCTGCTAAATTAGAGTGGGAAGCAGAAGTGGAAGGGGCTCTCAGGACATGGCACAGGATAATCAATCTGGCCGACAAAAAGGACATATGGAACCAGAGCCACATCTTTATACTTCTGGTGTCCATGGCATAGTGAGTCATGTCACTTGAGGATTATACAGCAGGGAAGAAAGAGCAATGATAAAACTGCCTCTGATTCTCTAGGCAAGACATAGTACTTGGTTCCAGAGAATGGAATCCAGGAATTTGAGACCTGGGTATTATTTTCATAATAAATTTTTCATTTTGAGATATAATTGTAAGAATACAAAGAAATCCCACGTACCCTTTCCTACTTCCTCCAAATAGCAACATCTTCAGGAGCTATAGCATAATACCAGAATCAGAATACTAACATTAATCAAGACACAGAATTTTCTATCACCACAAGCATGCCTCAGGATGCCCTTTTATGGCCACATCCACTTTCTTCCCATCTCCACCTCTTCTTAACCCCAGCAACTACCAATATGTTCTCCAGTGCAATAATTTTATCACTTCATGAACATTATATGAATGAAACCACACAGTATCTACCTATTTGGGATTATTCATTCAGCATAACTCTCTGGAGATTCATTTAGGTTGCTTTGTGTTTCCATAATTTGTTCCTTTTTATTGCTCAGTAGTTTTCCATGGTATGAATGTACTAGTTTGTTTACCCATTTGGGCATGGAAGGCTATTTGGATTGTTTCCAGGTTTTGACTATTATAAATAAAGCTGCTATAAACATTTATGTGCAGGGTTTTGAGCAAACATAAGTTTTAATTTCTCTAGGATAAATGCCAAGAGCGCAATACTGGGTCATATGGTAGTTGCATGTCTATTTTAAAAAGAAATTGTGTGGAAGTGCTGAATCACTCTACTATACACCTAAAAATAATATTATACTGTATATTAACTGGAATTTAAATAAAAACTTAAAACAATAAACCGTTAACTGTTTTTGAGAGTTAGCTCTATCATTTTACATTCCCACCAGCAATGTAGGACTGATCCAGTTATTCTATATCCTTCCCAGCATTTGGTGGTGGGGGTCTCTCTTTCTCTTATTTCAGTCATGCTGATAGGTGTGTAATGATAGCTTTTTGTAGTTTTAATTTGAATTGTCTAATGGCAACTTTTTATGTATTTTGCCATCTGTATACTCTTTGGTCAAACATCTCTTTAGGCCTTTTGCCCATTTTCTCACTGAATTGCTTGCTTTCTTTGCATCAAGTTTTGAATTTTTATACTTCAAATCCGAGTCCTTTATCAGATATGTGGTTTGCATATATTTTCTCCCAGCTTGTAGTTTGTCTTTTTTGTCCTCTTAAGAGGGTCTTTCACACAGTACAAATCTATAATTTTGATTAAGTTTGATGTCCAATTTACCAACTTTTCCTTTATGGAACATGCTTTTGATGTCAAATCTAAGGACTCTTTACCCTAGCTTTACACCCTGGAGATTTTTTCCTTTTTCCTAAAAGTTTTATAGCTTTACATTTCAGTCAGTGATTAGTTTTAAGTTTTGCATAAAGTATGAGACTTAGATTGTAGTTTATTTGCCTATGGAAGCCCACTTTCTCCAGCACCATTTATTGAAAAGGCTCTCTCTCCTCCATTGCATTGCTTTTCACTTGTCAAAAATCTGTTGGTCTATTTCTGGATCCTTTATTCTCTTCCATTTATCTCAGTCTATTTCTTCACCAACACCACACATTTTTGATTATTGTAGCTATGTATCTTGAAATGGGGTAGAATGATTCTTTTGGTTTTATTCTCTGGATTTTGTATTCTTTTTCTATGTTTTTAAGGTGAGAGCTTAGGTTGTTTTGAGACTTTTCCTAATGTATGCATTGGATGCTATAAATTTCCGTCTCCATGGCTTTAGCTGGGTCCCACCAACTTTAATATGTTACATTTTCATTCAGTTCAATGTATTTTTTAAAACTTAACTTGAGATTGTATCTTTGATCCATGGATAATGTAGAAGAATGTTATCTTCCAAGTGTTTGGATGTTCCTGTTATCTTTCCCCTTTTGATATCTAGTTTGATTTCATTGTGGTCAGAGAACAGTCTGCATGATTTTCATTCTTTTAAATTTGCTGAGGTCTGTTCTTTGACCCAGAATATATTCCTTGAATATTTGGAACATAGGCACTTGAAAATAATGTGCACTCTGCTGTTGGTGGGCAGAGCGATTTATAAATGTTGTTTAGATCCTGTTGGTTGATGGTGTTGTTGAGTTTATGTCTTTATTGATTTTCTAATGATTTCTCTGTACATTGGGTGGACTTGTATTGGGGGAGTGGACTCAGTCACAGTGGGTGGGGTGTCATGTCTTTGTGAGTTTACTCCAGGAGTGCTACCAGATTCTCTCAGTGAAGATCTGAGACAAATCTCCTCATCGTTTGAGTAAGAAGAGGAAAAACAAGTTTTGAAATTCACCAGAGTATCCTGTTCTTCTTAATAAGGCCTGCCTTGAGGGTAATCTAGTTAACCTGAGCCTAACCTGGTGGGGTTTTACCCAAGCATAACTGACCTAGGAAAGAGGAACACCCCACTCTGCCTACCCTCACTGTCTTGCTCTCTTGTCCTGCCTGACAGAAATGACTGGGAGCATGCAGGAGGTTACAACCCTCGGGGCTCGGGGGCAGTGGAGACAAGACTGATGGGGGCTAAGAATGCCTCCCTGCCACATACCCAACAGGCTACTACAGGCCTGTCATTTAAGGCAGTGCCTTATACCCAGTACATCATGCCTGGTTCACAAGTAAAAATTTTAAGGCAGACTCAGAGGCAAAAAACAGTTTGCATAGCCACAGAAAGCATGAGAACCAGTCTCAAACACGCATAGATGTTGGAATTCTAAGACCAGGATATAAAACAATGATGATTAATATGCTCAGGTTTCTAGAGGATAAAATAGCATGCAAGGACAGATTGACAATGTTAGAAGAGAGATGGGAATTCTAGAAAAGAGTGAAAAAAATGCTAAAGTGAAAAAAAAAACATGCAACATTGTGAACAACGAACTTGATAGGTTCATTAGTAGACTGCACACAGCTGAGGACAGAATTAGGGAACTTGTACTGGAGAGAGATCAATAGGAATTTCTCAAAGTAAAAAGGAAAGAGGGGGAGGGAGGGAGAGAGAGAGGGAAAGAAGGAAAACCAGAGCAGAACTAAGAACTGTGGGACAATATTAAAGGTGTGACACATTTGCAATGGAATACCAGGCGAAGAAAGAGGAACAAGATTAGAAGAAATAATGGCTATGAATTAAAAGAAAAAAGGACATTAAGTAATAGGTCCAGGAGGTTCAGAGAACACCAAGCACAATAAACACCAGAAAATCTGTACATGGAGGGCGTCTTGCTCCAATTGGAACAGCATGTGACTCTTGATCTCGGTGTCATGAGTTTGAGCCCCACATTAGGTGTAGAGGTACTTAAATAAACTAAAAAGGATCTGTACATAGGAATATCATCAACTGCTTGAAATTAAAGAACAGCAAAAAGGGAACAGGGTCCACTGGGGAAAACCACTCACCTACACAGGAACACAGATGGGACTACAAAAAGACTTCCCTTTAGAAACCATGCAACCAAGGATTGGAGTGGAATAAAAAAGCCACCAAATTAAAAACCTGTAGCCTCTGAAGTTATCCTTCAAAAGTTAAGGAGAAATGAAGACTCGCACAGATCAAAAGTTAAGGTATTGCTGGTACATCTGCCATGCAAAAAGTATAAAAAAATTTCTTCAGGTTGAAGGAAAATGATATAGGCCACCTCCATAGACACTCACCTACTTCCATGAATACATGGATTTAATGAGAAAAACAGGCTCCACTGAACATCCACGAAAATCTCTGACCCTGCCAGTTGTATTGCTTCCTTGTGTGTTGTTACAAGTGGATATCTACTCTCTTGGTTCATACCTCTGGGGACACCCTTCAGTCTGGTACCCCTGTCCCCACCCACCCATTGACAAAAGACCAGGACAGAGGGAGCCTCAGAGGGAGGAGGTCTCTGGGACCAGGTTTCTGTGAATGGGGGGAATGAGCCTCAATCAGGGATGGGTGCCCCTATGCCTGAGATATGTGCAGAGGAGAGAAATGGTATGGCCCTGCCATAACCCTCTAGAGGTGCTGACAGAGGCCCAGCTCCAGGCTGGAATCAGCCTGTCCACTTCCCCCATGCACTGTGTAAAATAGTCTCCCTTTCTGTCCACCAAACAAGCAAAGGAAGGCAGTAGGGTCTTCTAGAACTTGGGCACGCCCTCCCTCAGTCCAACTGATGTCAGTCCTGGTTGCCAGGCACTGGTTTGTGTTGGAGATGGAACCCTCCTTGGGGTTCTAAGCAGTTACTTGTGGCCCATAGGACACTGGTGCTGGGAGGCAGAGCCACAAGGCCCTTTGGAGCCAGCTGGTGGCCACTGAAATGTCTCCCCAGCTGGTCCTGGAGCAGCTGTGGGCTGCCTTGCTGGTGATGTATGAAAGTATGCCACACATGCCAGGAGACTCTGGGTTTCTCTGGGTGATCCTCATATGCACTGCAGTGATGGTGTTCATAGTAAAGAGTGGACACAGTTTAAGAAGAGGAGAGGGGCTTCTTAGGAGGCAATATGCCCAGAATGAAGCATCTGGGAAAGGTGTGGAGGAGACAGGACTAAAGGTACAAGCCCGTGAAGCTCTCACACCACCTGGGTGGGAGGCCAGTCCTCTCCCATTACAACCTTTGCTCTGGCTGCCCTGAAGGATAAATCTCAGCTGGTTTTCAGAGGAGGACACTGTGCAACTGCTGAAGGAAATTCAAAAAAGCCAGCCCGTAAGACCTTCTCAACTAACTGATGAAAATCCCATCTTGGGAGCATCACAAAAAGATAGAGAACCCTGTGGGAGGAAAATAACAGAAGGCTCAAATGATAGCCCTGATCTGCATGGAAGTCTAGCCCTCCTGGTCCAGAAAACTGGCAGCTGAGGCAGAGAGTGCAGGACAAGGCAGAGGAGGAAGGAAGGCCAGAGCTTCCCAATCCAGAAGTACACCAGGATGCCAGTGAGGATGGGAGCCACTTCCAGACCGTAGGCCAGACCATGCTGAAGTTGCTGCATGTGCTGGAGCTCATTAGACATCACATAGAAGGCTGGGGCTCAGGACAGGGGGGGAGGAGAGTGGAAAGTGGTGATGGCTCCATTCACCTGTCAGCAGTCCATCAGAAAATCCATGGCCATGCCACTGTGCCTTGGGCAGGTGTCATGTGGAGAACAAGTTGTCCAGAGAACTGATGGAGGAAAATCAGAGGATTGCGAAGCTCAGAGGACAAATAACAAGCCTCCGAGCTGAGGAAGTGTCTTTTCACATTGAAAATGCCTACCTGGAAAGTGAGATTCAGAAGTTCCAGCTGAAGCTCAAAATAAAGCTTGAGATGTGGGAAGAGCACATCCTGCATCTGGAGAGAAACTCGGCAGAAGAGAAAACACACCTCTTGGAAATGGAGAAGCAACTTCCCAAGGTGTACAGGAGCCTGAATGCCACCCGTCAAACCCTCAACCTCTACAAGAAGATGGCCAAGGACCTGGGCAGAGAATTTCAGAGAACCCCCTCCTCCTTCTATGAGGTCTTTCTGGGTGAGGAGAGGGATCACAAGAGCCGGAGGGTGGCTCTGACAGTGGAGAGAGAGCTCTACCAGCTGAGGACAGAAATCCATTGCCTCAGGCAGAGGCTGGCCCAGTTAGGTCCACAGTCCAGCCTGTCCCACAGGGATAAGCTGCCTCTGCTCATGCTCTTCTGCCCCCAGCCTCCCACTTCCTTTGAGGGTGGGGGCTCCCCTACATCTCCAGGAACCCCAGGAGAGTATGTGCTGGGAGGGCTCTGAGGCCTGGGATCACCTGCAGGTCTGACTCAGCTTCCAAGCAGCCATCAACACCTACAACCACAGCACAACCGCACCTGTGCTTCTCCCTCAAGCCATACCCATTGTTCCTTTTAGTTCAGATCCACCCTATTATATAACTGATACTACATAGTTCTTAGACAAGTTCCCTATAGCAGTATGACTGAGGTAGTATTTTTCAATAAATGTTAAATATAAAAAATAAAATAAAAACACCAAATTACTGATACTACTAGTACTGAGAGTTGATTTTATTAAGTGATTATATGCCAAGTGCTCTATTAATTCTTTTACGTGTATTTTATCATTTAATTTTCCCAATAACCCATTATTGGTCACGTATTATTATTACTGAGGTTCCGAGAGGTTAAACAACTTGCCCCAAGATCACACAGCTAGTAAACTGCAGAGCTGGCATTCCAATCCAGGGTTGTCTAACTACTAACTGGTGTGTAAGTAACTTCTATGCAATATGCTATTCTATAAGGATCCCAGAAGGGCTTGATAAATTTTGTCCTAGTTCACATTTGAGTAAGGATGCAAATGTTATAGTGGTAGCTGTGGGGAAAGTCCCACCAAAGTATGGTGGGCAGCCTCTAAGGGGTCTCCAGTGATTTGCATGTTTGGTATTCATATTCTTGTATAATCACCATGCCCCCCCACCCCACTTTGAATATGGTCTGGTACTACTGACTCACTTCTAATTAACAGAATAGGGCAAACGCGATAGAATGTCACTGTTGAGGTTAGTTTACAAAGAGGCTGTTTTGCTCTCCCTCACTCTCTCATCTACCCTGAAGGAAGCCAGGTGGTGTATTGTGAGCTGCATTATGGAGAGGCCCACGTGGCAAGGAATGAACGTCTATTACTAATAGCCCTGGAGGACCTCTGGCTGCTAGCAGCCATGTGAGTGAGCTCAAAAACAGATCTCCCCCCACAAGCCTCGAGATGACTGAAGATCCAGCTGACATCTTGACTGCAGCCTGTGAGAGACCCTGAGCCAGAGGTACATGGCTAGTCACACCAGAATGGCTGACCCACAGAAACTGTCAGGTTATAAATGCGGTTTTAAGCTGTGCAGTTTGGGGAAAGCATTCAAGAAAGAGAGAAAACAAAACAATGAACCCAAACTTTTGGCTTCTGATACCACTCCCTCTCAAGGGATTGAAATTCCAGAGAAATCAAGAGATGGTAGAATCTAGTAGATTGGGATAAAAATTGTAAGAAAAGTGGACCTCTGTTCTGTTCACCATGTCTCTCTGAGAGGACATCATCTCACTTGACCCTCATATGCCAATAACCTGCAAATACAGGAGAAGACAACTGGCAGTGTGTCATGAGTCAGCCGAGAGAGGGCTGGACACAGCATCCCAGAGCCTCCTAGAAGGCAAAGAGCAAGCTCAGAGGTTCCCCGGTACCCCTAGAGAAGGCATGGAAATGAGATGAGTTGAGAGCCTGGGACTTGGTCATGGGACTTCTGTGATAGAGGGGAGGTGGCCTGTGAAAGAGACACTACCTGGAGCCCCTTCTTGGACCAGCAGCCTCCTGCTTATTTTGGGAGGCTGAGAATTTAATAAGGGACTGAATTAGTGTATAAGAGACGATGTTCTAATGCTTAGCATATTTAAAGTTATTTAAATCATTGACATCCCCTTTCCCTTAGTCCCCACTATCGCCATTAGTGGGAATGGTGGCTTCAAAGCAAGATGAGAACATCTCCTATAAGCCTGTAATGTGTAAATGTCAGTGCACAACAGTCACTGCTACCACCTTAGCAGCCCCACTGCTTTCACAAGGACACAGGGACAAGTGACATCTAAGGCTTCTTTTCCCAGTTTCTGGTTACTGCCCTGACTCGGATGGGATATTTAAGTGATTAAGTGGAGGAGCAGGTGGATGGCCATGAAGAAGAGTGAGAGGGGCATGGAAAGGGTAGCAGAGACATGGGAATTGCTAGACCCCCATGGTTTGAAGATGACCTGGTGAAAGAGGGATGAAGCTTTTCCTTACTCATCTTTGGTGAAATGGAGCCTAGACTTAATTGATGCTTTTTGCTCTTGCTCCAAAATCAACTACCCTCGATTGATCATCATTCTATATACCTCATCTTTTTTCTGTGGTTAAACTGTCCTCCTCCTTTTTGGAAACTTAGCTTGGGTTACGGGGCTGCCACATATGGCTCTACAGATTGTGCACTGAAAAAATCCAGGTGGTACCATTTATACCCAATGAGATGACTTGACAGGTCATCTCCCAAAAATCTTTCCACATCATTATTAGTGGATTCTCATTATTCCCATTAACAAATATTTGAAGATTAAATGCCAGGTGCTGTTCTAGGTTCCAAGGACTTAGCAATGAACAGGATAGAGTTTCTGCCATTGGCAGTGGTACAGGAAGAGACAGACCATAACCACATGAACAAATAAGTAAGCACATGTGAGGGTAAGGTAAATTGGGAGATACATTCTTATGTTCTTCAATAATACACAGGACCACAGTTTATAAACAATAGATGTTCTATATGTAACCATGTTTCCTCCTTTCCCTTTTGAAACATAAGGCAGCAGACAATATGTTGTATGTACTAACAATGGGTATTTACTACAAGTTAATAGAGTTAATCCTTATTAGACTTTATATTTGTCCTACCAGGATATTTTAAGAAAATATGAATTCTTTAATACACTTAGTGGGAATAGTTAAAATTTTTTTATTATATCATATTTATAAAATTAAATAAACTTATGTGGGTTTGGTAGTGGCAGAGAGGCAGATTTTACAAATTTAGTAAATCTTTGACATTTGTGAGGGACATTTTCCCAAGACTAGGAGTGTTCTCAAAATCACAAACCTCAGCAGGGCACATAATTTTCCCACAAAATACTGTGAAATAGAAGTAAAATATTTAAAGATCTTTTGTATTCTTAATGGTTCCCTATACACACAGGGCTAAAGAAATTTGTAGGGTTATTTTCTAGCTTAGAACCTTTATTTCCTTGGACTTTTTCACTTTTATTACCAGTACTAGTGGTTGATTTTCTTTTTAGAGTTTTAAAAATTACTAGTAAGTGTAAAAATAACCTTGAAAGTCATTGCATTCTTGATGATGGATAGAAAATTTCAAAACATATATCAAGATGTTGGTCCATGAGTTTGGCCCATGCATGAGATAGAGACCCACCTGATACACTAGCATCAGAGGACTTATGATTTAAATGAAGCCTTTGGATAATAAGAAATCACTATGAATCTTCAATCACTAGAGTTGCTGAAAAGCACTAAAACTGAACACAAAATCCACAGATGCCAAAGGTCTTTGGGATTACATTGCAGATCCATAGCAGGAGAGCAAAATGCAATTGCTTGCTCATCCCTTTATTGCTAAAGTATATGTGACATCATTGTGATAAGTGATGTAGACTTTTCCAACTTGGATAGTGTATGAGAAACTTCTCTGAAGCACCATAAATTGGATGTTTATCTTTTTGCAACATATCAGCTACCTGGCTAGTTTCTAATTTGTTTACGAATTCATAAGTGCTCTGAAACTGATTCTTTCTCTTTAATGAGTGTTGGCAACTCCAACCTCTAAGGGCAGAGGTGAGGATAAACTGAGCCAGGTTATGAGAGGTCTTCAGAAACATGAAAGTGACCGAGCAAAATCAAGGTGTTATTACTCAATCAGGTATTGCTGGCTTCCAGTTGCTGGTTTTGCTCCTTGAACTGAATAAAAACACATGGGAAGCATCGATTAGCTAAAATGGACATTGTATAAAGGGTTTAACTTACTTCTTTTACAAACCACTGACAAAAGGCAGGACCAATCCATTCTCTTGCATGAATACCACAGTCTATCCAGACAGCTCTTTTGTAAGTTCGTGATCTTCTGCCCAGCTGAAAACAAGAGTGTTCATAGTAACCAAGTCAGGCTTTTATTTTTAGATTCACTGAAAAGCATAATTTAATAAGGTTTCAGAATAGTTCTTCACTATAGTTTGATTAATTAGGTAACTCACAAAAAAGATAAAGAGATTTCCTATCTTTCCAGAAGTGCAGGCTTGTTTATGCAGAAACAATGACTTTATTGCCTGAATTACAAATCAAATAACTGGAAAATACACAAAAAGGGCAATCCCTTAAATAGGCTTGCTTCTCCTTTAATATAATTTGTGACTGTTAAGTAAAATGCTAAATTCCCCTTCCTCCCAAGCATTCTAAAACAATCAGCTTCAAAATCCCAAGGAATATTTCTTTAAGTAATAACTATGTTTTATAGGTGGACAAAGTCAAATTTTATTACAACACAAAATGGAAAAGCAAAACAATTTGATTTGTAGAATCAAATGACAGATTTTTCTTTATAATCTTATTATATCAATATTACTTAAATGTGGTTTCTAACTCAGTAATAAATAGGTAGCTATTAACATTATTTCATAGGGAATCTAGTTTTCATTCATTACTTTACTCAACTAACACTTCAGGAAATCCTTTGGGGATATTGTTCTTGACACTGGAGATTCAAAGAAGAAAAGACAAGGAATTTATACGCTGGTAGGGAGGGCAGACATGGGAACAATTAACCATTATGATGTGAAGATGCATAAGTTGCTTAGGGAACATGGGAGGTGTTACGTATAATTTTCTTGGGGAGTAGGAGAAGGCTTTTCAGACAAGAAACACTTAAGTACTTGAGTAAGACTTGGAGCTGGTCCAGAAGACAAGTTAGAAGTAAGCATCTCAAGCTTGGAAGAGAATCTGGGAACATCCTCTTTGAAGAATCAGCTTTTGGGGTATGAGTAAGAAATGGCAGGTGGACACAGAAGTGTATGCGTATGTGAAAGAGAGACACAGAGGAATGGACACAAGCACACTAACAGCAGTGATGGATGACAGTATGAGATGGGAGAGGATGGGCACTTGAAAGAAAGTTCAGTACTGAGGCCCTTACTGCAATAGTACAGGGAGAAGAGATCCAGAGATAAATTATGGCAACAGCAGGGAAGACAGAGGAGGAATTGGAGCAGATCCAAAAGATACCTAGAAGAAAAAATCGTCAGTTCTTGGTGGTAGATTTAAAGGAAGTGGTGAAAATAAGGCAGAGGAATTTAGGATGATGCTCATGTTTCTTAATTGCAACCACAGCAATGCCATTGTGAGCTTGAAGTACTTTTGTGAATATTCAGATGAGAAGGTCAAGTAGGCAATGGAATATGAATGTAAAAGTCCAGAAGGTGGACTTCACTGAATATGGAATGATTATTGAGACCATAGGGTGGATGTATTCATCTAGAAAGGTTGGTGGAGGGACAGCACATCTGAGCATGGAGCCCTAGGATGAACAGAACCCACTGGAAGGGCAGGAGGAGAAGAGCCAGTGAATGACCCACTGAATGATCAGAGAGACAGGAAGAGAACCAATTAGGAGTCATTGCTGATCTCATCAAGACAAGTTTTAGAGGAGCTTTGGGGCCAAAGGCCAGTGAGTCTGAATGGTAAGTGAAGAAATAGAGACAGTGATATAGGGAAATCTTTTTTTTTAAGCTTTTCTTTCTTTTCTTTCTTTCTTTCTTTCGAGAGTGTTCACGTGAGCAGGGGAGGAGCAGAAAGAGTGGGAGAGAGAGAGAGAATTCTAAATGGACTCTGCACTGTCAGTGCAGAACCAGATGTGGGCATGAACTCACAAATAGCGAGATCATGAGCCAAAGTTGGATGCTTAACCAACTGGGCCACCCAGGTGCCCCTATAGGAAATCTTTTTAGATGCTTGGCTGAGAAGGGATGGAGAGCTCTGGGTCAGTAGCTGAAAGAGAACGCAGGGTCAACAGCTGGGAAGAATGCATACCTGCTTACAAATTTATGTAGTTTTTCACTGGTTCACCTTGAGTAGCACCAGCTCACAAATAATTTTGAAGGCCATTGTTTTTAAGGGCATCAGTAACTCTGAATATGCCAGAAACAGCATTCTCTGGAATACTCAATGGTAAAAATTAAATATGGCCCAAAAATCTAAGGGAAATTTTTTCTTAAATTAAAACGATGTTAAGTATAAGACCCCGTGAAAGACCATTTCTTTTCTTTTCCCCGTAAGTCAAACGTGAAAAGGATGAATGTTTAATAAATATTTATTTTGTTAATAATTTATTTTTACCTTTAAAACAAAAAGAGACCTTCCCTCATATGATTTTCCAATAGAGAACACGTGAATGAGGCTTGAATGAGTTTTATTCAGATGATGCATCCAATTTTGAATCTAAAATCAGATAAATAAAAACCATGTCAGACTTTCACAATTATGGAGCCTTCAGAGAACAAAAGGTAACAAAAGGCAATAATAGGTCTCAGAACTCAAAGGACATACATGACTATAAAGTTGAACAAAAATCAATTTTGTGTTTTTAATTTTCTTCAAGATACTTAAGACTATATTTTATTTTCTGTCTTTACAAATAGTAGCTTCATGTCTTTATATTGTTCCCCTTTTAGAGCATACCTTCTACTACCATTTGTCATTAATATCTTGATGGCAGAGATTTACAGAAAATTAATCAATGTGTTCTGGGTTCTTTTCAAGATAAAAGTTTATTTCCATTTTCCCCCTAAGTACTTAAGAGGAAAAGAAATAAATCATCTTCATGAAAACCATCCAAACTACTTGAAAGTGTCTATTAAAGTCCTATATATTGCAATTTGTCACTGAACAGAAGATGCTAAGAAAAAGGCATTGTCTTCTGCATTTAAAGGTTATCTAAGCCATCAGAGGGCATTTTTTGAATAATTTCCCTAAGAACAGTGATAGATTTGCATTGATCCAGTCACACACACTTATCTGTCATCAGGAGAAGGAATATTTGAGATGGATGAATAAGGCACTTAGAAATATGGATGACATTTCTGACTTAAAAGCTTTACTACGAATAAGGAAATCACACTGAAGTGTCCCGCTGTTCCATGATGTGCAAGAGAGTCTGTGCTGAAAAAGCAGATTTTGAGAAGTATCATTTTCTTTCCTTTCTATTCTTATTGAGTCTAATGAGCAGGATATATATATATATATATATACACACATATATATATATATATACACACATATATATATATATATATCTTGTGTGTGTGTATATATATGTATATGTATGTACATATCTACATAGATATAGTTTTAAAATTTGACTTTTTTCTAGTGCATGTTATAGCACTTCTGTGTTCCAAGTTATCTAAAACTTCCATTGCTTCTAATTTCAAGCTTCTAAAATACATGTTGAAACAAGAAACATGTGAAAATAATTTTGAAAAGAATAATTTTGAAAAGAACTATCAGGAGGACCAAAAATCCTCCTAAGAATATAACAGGATCTCATTAATTCTGTGTTTGACATTCCTTTGCTCAATTCAGGGGAAGCATGGAAAATGTGTGTATTTATTAATTTATTCATTCTGTCATCAGCTATCTATTTGGAGGTCTCTATTTGCTTGCCACTATGGATATAGTGGTGAACAAGAAAGTAATGGCCTGTCCTGGGTGGCTTAGTCGGATAAACGTCCAACTTCAGCTCAGGTCATGATCTCACAGTTCGTGAGTTCCAGCCTCTCATCAGGCTCTGGACTGACAGTGTGGAGCCTGGACCCTGCTTTGGAATCTGTGTCTCCCTCTCTCTCCCTGCCCCTCCACCACTCATGTTTGCTCTCTCGCTCTCTCTCTCAAAAATAAATAAACATTAAAAACATTTTTAAAAATGCATTTAAGAAATGGCCTGTTCTCACGAAACTTGCTTTGGAACTTGAGGACGACCAAGGCATTAATCAAATAATCCTAAAATTATGTGTATAAAAACTATGATAGATATTCTATCCATGTGCTGTGGGTACATGTAATAAGGTGGGGTTGGAGCTGGGGAGTTCTAATTCAATCTGGGAAAATAGAAATAGCCATCTTTTTGCTTGATCTGATATTGAAGGAGTAACTATTGTCTAGTTGAAATAGTCAAAGATGTGGTTGTGGGAATGAAGTTGCTATAGAATAAATACTAGGAAGAGTAAATAACATGTTAAAAGGCCCTGAGTTTCCACAAATGAAGCCTGGCCTGTGGGAGGTCCCAACCTGTTCAGACGCTGTGGGGCGAGCATCAAAATTCATTCCATCCCTCAACCAAATCATTGCCTTCAAACTCTGACTAGATCTACCTTCCATGCTTTTTTAGTTAAGGTTTTCACAACTGCAATTATAGCAACATTCCCTCGCTTTTACATTGCACTTCCATGTCCTCTGTGGGGGTGGGTTGGGTAAAGCAAATGAAATTCAAATTATTTTGCTACTTCTTTTAAAGGCTTAATAGAAGGGATGATTGAACTGAGGTGGCTAGACAATATAAGAGCTATATGTATTCTTCATATAGCCCCTGCCTCTGTCTTTATGCTTCTCTCCCGATCATTAGACCTGAATGATAAAGATGCACTTATTAAAAAGAATGAAAGTTCCTTTGATTACATACTTCTTCTAAGGAGTGATAAACTTCATAATTATATCCAGAAAGGTATCTTCGATTTCTCTGGGTTCGCAAACTGCTTGCCTTTTCCAGTGTTTTCTGAAGATCTTCTATGAGGATCCTGGATTTGAAATGATAGACATGATGAAAATTGAATGGAGAGCATATAAAAATCAGGCAATATCAAAAGAAAATCATGCATCAGTGAAAAAGAATATAGCAAATAATGACATTTCTAAAAATACCAAATGTTGGGAAAGTACTCTCTTTTGGGAAATAGAAACTGTTAAATTGGGTAATGAAAATCTAAAATTAAAGAAGATGGTCTCAAATAATAATAATTACTACCATTTATTGAGCAGCTACAAGAACCGAATGATGGGTATGGGCATTTACATTTATTGAATACCTACTTAGGCACCGTGCTATGTATTTTACGTACATGAGCTTAGTTAACAAACCTATAAGGTAAATTTTACTCTTAAATTTTACAAATGGGGAAAATGAGCCTCAAAAGGGTCAAGAACTTGCCAATATCATCTGCTAGTGAGAACAGAGCTAGAGTTTGAGCTTGGGATGTGAACCTGGATTCTAGTCTTTAGACTCTAAGCCCAGTGTGACATTAGGAACACCAAAACAAGACAAGGCAACACAATATGAAAAGTTTTCAAAGGTTTAAAAAAAATGTTTAAATTTTTGCAAAATTGAGTTGGGGTATATTGGGTTTGCATTATTTTAAGAGTGGACAGACCTTCTAAAAATAAACAAGTGAAACTTGTTTCCACTCAAGATAAGAGCAATTCCTCACATTTATCACCAGAAAGTTAAGAAGTTCTGATGTGGATACATCTGTTTGTTTGGCAGCTCTTGGTAGAACCACTATTGTTCCCTTTAGAAAGGCAGTATTTTCCTAGGAGTTTCAGTGCAAAAAAACTATGCCTCTTAATTGATTCTTAGATTCTTTATCATTTATCATTATTAATTGATAAATGACTTAACATATTACTAATCGCATAATGAAATGCCCATTCAGAGAATTGTCAAAATAATTCTAATGGAGAATTGCTCCTACAAAAGATTTATTTTAATATTTTCTAGTCAAGTTTGCTAGCATTTTCACCAAAGTAAGAAAATTATCATGTAAAGTTTTTTAGTTTCAAGTTGTATGGAATCATTCCAGTTGGATATTAGCTCCTTTGATGAATAAACTCTTAGGCTTCTCTGTCTCCTTTTAAAATCTCCAAGTGCCATAAATGGAGTTAGTTTTTGGATTCCCTAATATTTGTTTAGTCATTTAGGCCAGTGATTCTTGAGTTGCATTGCTTTAAAGTCACCCGTGAGCTTTAAAAACTATGCCACACTGAGGTGCCTGGCTGGCTCATTTGATCTTGGGGTCATGAGTTGGAGCCCCAGGTTGGGTGTAGAGATTACTTAAAAATAAATAAACTTAAAAAAAATGCCACACTGGGCCCTGCATAGACAAGAATATCTGTGAATAGGTAGAAGTCCTTTTTAAAAGCTCACCTAGTGATTTTAATATATTGTTGGGATATTTAGGCTAATGATCTGGAAACAAATAATTTAGGCTAATTAAATCTGGAAACCCACTGGTATTAGTCCTCTCAGTTTCCATATTAAATACAAATGGAAGAAAAAAAAAAACAAATGGAAGAGAATATGAGAATATAGCTGACCCTTGTTTCCTTTTTCCTCTCTTGAGTGTCTGTGCTAGATATGGTTAGCTGCCTACTCTCCATATGGACTTATTGTACTGCAAGGGCTGGGAACCCAAAAATTACTTTTTCTTGACTCTCTTGCAGCTAGGGTCCCGGGTACAAATTTGTGAACACTGGTAAGATAGGAAGTTAAGAAAGGCAGTGGCCATCTCCTGCTGTTGCTGTGACCATGTCAAGGTCAGAAATGTGACTGTTCAGGGAAAGTCGAGGTTGCTGGACTCAGCACTCCAGTGTCTAGTCACCAGCTTTGCAGCAAGAGAGGCAGTTATCATCACAACAGTGAGGGCTGTACTATCACAGCAACAGCTTCTGGACCTCTGGACTGTCGCATGAGGGAGAAATAAATTATACGTGATTAAATCCATTGTGTGTGGGGATCTGTTATGGGTTGAATGGTGTCCCCTTCTCCCTCAATTTGTATGTTGGAGTCCTAACCCCCAGCACCACAGAATGTGACCTTATTTGGAAATAGGATTGTTGCAGATGTAATTAAACTGAGGTTACTAGGATGTATTCTAATCCAATATGACTGGTGTCCTTATAAAAAGAGGCAATTCAGAGGCACCTGGGTGGCTCAGTCAGTTAAGTGGTTAAGTGTCTGACTTTGGCTCACGTCATGATCTCATAGTTTGCGAGTTCTGGCCCCACATTGTGCTCTCTGCTGTCAGCACAGAGCCTGCTTTGGATCCTCTGTCCCCCTCTCTATCCCTTCCCAGGTCACACACATGTAAGTGTGCAGTCCCTCTCCCTCTCAAAAATAAACATTTAAAAAAGAGGAAATTCAGTTTGGGAACATGGAAAGGTTCTGGAGGTGTATGGTGCTAATGGTTGTATAATGTGAATGCACTTAATGTCACTGAATTGTATATTTAAAATGGTTAAAATGGTAAATTTCATATTGCGTATTTTACCACAATTTTTAAAAATGGGGGAAATTACTACACAAAGACACAAGCAGAGGGAAGATATGAAGAGGCAAAGATGTCCATCTTACACACCAAGGAGAGAGGCCTGGGACAGGTCCTTCCCTCACAGACCTCAGAAGGAACCAACTCTGCCCACACCTTCATTTCAGTCTTCCAGCCTCTGGAATCATGAGACATTAAATTTTTGCTTTTTAAGCCAGCCAGTCTATGGCATTTGCTATGACAGCCCTAGCAAACTAATACAGGTCTCTATTCAATGACTATACCTTAATACAGACCCTAAAAGACCAACCTGAAAGTTAAAATAATTGTGGTGTGGCAGGTCTAGCCTCATTTTCCTTGTCAAAGAGTTGACACCAGCAGAATAATGAGAAGGAGATCAAAATGGCATTTGTAAGTGTCGTATTTTCTTAGTCCTTTGTGGTTCATGATTATCCCTACCCCAGGTGCATGTACTATAATGTAACAGCGACCAGAGCCACTGAAAACTTTCCAAGTGATGTCAACATTCAGTGTAAAACCATGTCCCCAAAGCTTCCAGGGTGGGTGAGTGAGGCTCAATATTTGAAATTCCACTGCCAATTTTTACAGGTATTTAATTTATAAAATGATTGAATTTTTTATGACAGAATGAATCATCTCATCTTTCATGTCATTAAGAGGGGCTGATTACCTAGGGGCCAGACACATGAGGTCACATTATCTCTTCCTTAAAGATGACTACAGCTATATATTATGTATAGTTGTACAGAGTTAATGATAATCTTTTGGAAATACCCCAGGCTACAATAATAAAAGTCAATTAAAATGATCTCTATCTACTGCCCTGTGGAATTTAATCGACTCTTATGTGTTATTATCTCGGGACCAACAAAATGAATAATTCTAAATGATTGTCCTCCATGAGGAGACAACTGATTTAAAATACTCATTTTTTAGACTCTATTCTCTGTGACATAAAGTGTGATATTTTATTCTATATCAGTTCCGCATGACCTATATTTAATGGCAGGAAATAGAGACTTGTTAAAATAACTGGTATATTCCTTTCTACTGAATTATAATTAATGAAGCATGTGAGTTGTTGCTGAGCACCTATAGATATAATTACTAAGCTCCTTCCTTCCAGGCATTCAGAGAATCAAAGCACGCCTTCAAAGTTATAGTGATGACTAAAATGTGTTCAATATGAACAATAGTTTTATGCACAGCTGTGACTCTACCCTGTTCTAGAAGGACAGATAAAGTACCTTTCTGCAAAAAGCATATACGTACTTTAATAAGGCTGTAATTATCTTTCTGGCAGGGAAGTATTTGTGTGGACCAGGGAGGAATGTCACTGTCACTCTGCACCCTGTGGCTCAGCCTTCCAGAAAGACTAGGGCTTTCACCGTGGACTCACAGAGCCACAGGCTCATCCCAGGCCTTACCAGACATCATCAGGGATCTTTGTGCCAGTTTTGATAGTACAACCATTTGCTAAGAAGTTGGAGTAATTGAGGTTAGTCATTTACAAATATGCTTCACAGCCCTGAAATCCTGAGTTTCCAAATGAAAGGCAGGTCACTCCTTCCCATGTCATTGATTCACTACACTGCACTTCTCTGCCCAGATCCTGCATTGACTTTCTATCTCTCCACCACTTCCTTTTCCCTTGTGTCTGCTGGAATCCTGCTTTCTCTGTAAATAAACTTCCTATATTCTCGTCTCTTCAGAGAACTCTCTCTTTTCATATTCTTGCCCTAATGGAAATGGAATTCTCTCAAGGACAGATTCTTTTGTGGCTTTCTCTTTCGCCACACCACCTATCATGGGACCAGAGGGAAGGAGGTCAGCATTCTCCTGAACCCCAGCATTCTCACATGCTTCCTCATCAATCTTCTAACTTCCAGAAAAAGCTCATCCTGCCTTCAGCATCATGCCATTCCTTGTTTCTTTCCTCTGACTCCTGGGTACTTTCTGATATTACTGTCCCAGGAGCACATCTGTCTCTCCACCTCTAATCTTGTCATCAGCCAATGAGATTCAAAACTGCTATGATGATTCTCTGGTGATTTAGTCCATCCATTCTCAATCACATCAGTCTCAATGATTTACACTCCATTTCAGCCATGACCTCTATGACTAACACCTGAATCTTGTCACCAGCCATGAATGTTCTACAGCAGGACTCTTAATCTTACCCTACACTTTGTCAAGATTTTCTTCCCTCCATTTCCTTGTTGCCCTCAGTCATGCTGTATCTTCTTTCAATATAAAGATCATTATACCTCTCTTGATTCTTAAATTTGACTACATAATTCCTCCTAGACTCTTTTCTTTTCCTATCCAGATTTGATGCCATGGATGAATACTTAAGCTAGTATCTCACTAGGAACCTCACCTTCTTTGATCCTGACCTTTCTGTGGTCCTAATCCAACAAAATCTCAACTCTGTATGAGTGCTACAATCGACCTTCTTTGCAACAAAAACCCCAGCTTTTCTCTTGGTAACCCTCTTTAGCTCATTTCTTCCCTTTTAGTAGATAATTTTGCTTCTTATTCCACGTAGAAAATTTAGCCCTTAGTTATGATCTCTTTCAACTTGTTGACTCTCCTCTTTATAATCTTAACTAGACTCACATTTACCTCTTCAGTCTTCCCGGATAAGGCATCCTTTCTAGTGCTCAAACCCATTTCTCCATTGGTGCATTCTATCCTGTACCATCAGTGTGTCCTTCCCTACTGGTCCCTCCCTTCAGCCTACAGGCATACAAAAGTTTCCCCCTACCCCCTAAAATCCCAAATTTGAAGCAGTCATTGATGCTGCATCTCCACGTAGTCACTCCTCATTCTCTGCCTCTCAGCTTATTTTAACTTCTAGGAGCAGTACTCTGCTTCTTCATGTTCTCACCTCCTATTCACCTCTCTGTACTTTCTCTGTCTTCTGTTCCTGACAATATAATCCCACCATGAGAGTTACCAACACAATTTTCATTGCCAAATCCAAAGGAAACCAGTCAGTCCTTTTCTTGCTGGATATTACTGCACCACATGGCATCACTGATGTTCTCCCTCCTGAAAGTCTCTCATTTCTTAACTTCTGTGACTATCTTGCATTTGCTCCATTCTTACTATTTAATGATTCTTTAAAAAAAAAAAAACCAAACCAAATATCCAAATTTATTTGAATCTGTCTACTCAATCACCTAAGCTAGAAGATTTGAGGTTGTTTTCGATTTCTTCCTTTTCCACCTACATCCAACTAAGTGCAGAGTCCAGGTGGTTTTGCCTATTCACTTTTTTTTTTTTTGAAAGCTTTCCTTATCCCACTACTCTGGTCCTGACTCAAGGCCTCACAACATCTTACTTGGACTATTGTAGTCTCCTATTGCCCCTCCACCCCTACTTACACATGGCTCCCTTGCTTACCTCTTTCAAGTGTGCAGAACCACATACTAGATAGCCTGAGCTCCTAGCCCTGTACATCAGACTTCCCACAACCTGGTCTTCTCTCAACCTCTCCAGCATTATTTGTTTCTACTCCCTGACTTGATTTTGTACACTAATAATACTGAGCCAGTTCAGTTCCCTACACAGGTATTATACTGTTTTTTCCCTTTGCTTACACTGTCCCCTCTGCCTGTAAGTCCCAAGGCTCATCTTCTGCTTAGCGGTCACTGCTCCTGCAGAAAGTTTTATCTGCCCCTGCATTTTTATCCACTTTCTAAGCATTGCTAGGCTGCTCTCCATTCCTCAGAGAAGACCTTCTGTGTTTACAGTGATCACCTGGTGGTAATGGTGAAATGAGAGGTCAGTGTTGTTCCTCCCCACCACCACCTCGTTATTACACTAATAAGCTCCTCAAAGGTGAATATAACTGTGTTACATTCAAGTCTGTTTTCCCCAATTTGAAAAATAGTACCTAAAATGCCATTGTAGGCACTCAATAAAAACCTGAATTGAATACAGCTCTCATTCAGTTCAGTTTAGTACAAATGAATTAAACAAGTGAAAAAGAATGCTTACTTGTACTGGATGTTGGCTTCCTGTAAGAAGGCTAACAGGACTTGGGAACCATTTTTGGGAATATGAACATCAGTAACTGCTCCTTTTGATACATGGAAGATACTGCTGGGCTGCCACAGGTCCACCTATAGTGCAGGAACCAACCTATAATTCATATTCAGTTCAGGTGGGGAAAGATCCACGTCACGGCGTGAAACATGTCACATTTTGGATTTAGACTCAATGCTTTCACCATCAGGGTAAAATTCTTATTTGAATTTGGTCTCCAAATTATATCATATCCACATAGAATTTGATCATCATTTATAAGCAATAAAGACCAATATACAATAAAGTCACAAGGTAAAAATTAGATAAAATAGTTTTAAGTATACCTTTGATATTCTTGAAAATTATTACACAAATCTTTGAATAAGAAAGATATAAATTACCTTATATTTTACTACCCAAGCAAATTATGGTAGCTTGACAACAGCTATCAACAAAGTTTGATAACTTTAAATGGAACAGTCTCCAGGTACTTCTTCCTTCCCCAACACATGCCTTTTACCAATTCCTACTCAGCCTTCACATGGCAATAGAAACATCCCTTTGTCAGGTTGGACTTTTCAGCTAGGGTAGTCTCCTGGTCATAGTTCTTAGAGCAACTCATGCTTCTTTCATTATGTAATTTAATCCTATCAGAATGTAAGCTCCTGTAGGTTACCACCTCATTCTAAGTGCCTAGAATGGAGCCTTGTGCACATCAGCAACTCACGGTTGCATACGTATAGATTCCATGTAATAATTCACTATATGTTCACCACATGCCCAGTGTTTTGCAGGAAAGCAGGAGCTGTGACTCTTTAGCTTACTGTAGTGTTTCCAGTGCCTTGTCTAATGCTCCATATCTGGTAGGTAGTGCTTTACATTCATTGATACAATTACTGAACGCATCTGGGAGGGAGGAGAGCCCTATCTTCTGCACAAGCCGAGAGCTACCTTTCGATTAGGCACAGTTCACCTTTAAAGTCATGTCGCATGGGATCTTCTCTTTCTATTTCTAGCCTTAGTCTGGTACAGGGCCTTGATCTCTGATCTGGTAAGATTTAGTTACTTTATCTTCTCTTAGGTGTCAGTGTCTTCATTCTTTTAGGGAACTCTAAAAGACCAAAAATACTTTGCGACTCAAGGAAATACACCTCTGGTGGTATAATTTAATCTTGAACAGGGCAGAAAGGCATTTGTTTTGGGGACAAAAAGTCTCTCTCTTTTTTTTTTTTTTTGCTTTTGTTTTTTCCCAAGCAGCTGACTCCTCCACTAAGCTGCAAGGGCAAATCTGACTCAGCTAACATGCTAGTCCAACAATCATAGAAAAACAGAAGTGTGGGGCTGGAAGGGATGCTGAGAGGTCATTTCATCCATCTGTCAGCCCTTGGGCAAGGATACATCGAGGACTGAACAAACCTGTCCCCAATAGACGTATCCAAACCACATCTTTTAAGTCTCCAAAAGAGGAGAGTCTAAAAAATCCTAGTTTAACTCATATCCATGTTTAACAAGATTGCAGATGTTTTTCTTAATCCCTTACACTGCAGCACAGTTTCATTTTTTCTTGTTCCACTCTTCAATAAGGAATGGCCGATTTCTTGTCTTTGTGAGATCAAGTACATTGGTATCTTTCACTTTTCTTTATATGATAGATTTTCTGATCCTGTAATCATCTTTGGGACTTGCCTCTAAACCCATTACAGAGACATATTTTTGATATTAAGGTTTGTTACATCCCTTAATGCCAGTGGAGGTGAGGAAATAGTGCTGTATTTGGAGGGTAGAGAGCCATAAGAACCAAAAATACTGTGAATAGCCACCCTGGAGATTAGTTTGTGTGTCATTTTCCAGGGTACATGCTAAAATAAGACTCCTCATCCAGTAGAAGAGAGTAGCTTTCCTATAGGAGGTTCCATTCAAGGAACATACCCCATAGCATGGCCTGGAGAAGGCTTCCTAGGAAATGGGTCTAAAGGAAACAAAACTAATTCGCAAAATCAGGAATTGTACTGTTGTGATATTAGGAAAATAAGTTAAAATGAATTATCAGCTTTTCTCCAATAATATTTTGGGGAGAGGGTTCTTGGATATATAATACATGGGTATTTAACCCTGGGTGGCAGGCATATGCTTATAACAAGATATAGGGACAGCAATACTCACGTGAGATTTTTCAAGTGCCACCCACTTTTTAGGTATTTCTAATTTTTTCAATAATACCTTGAGGTAGGAGCTAATGGTATATATATTTAAAGAATGAGAAGACTCAGATTCGTAGAGGTGAAGTCAATTTTCCAAGGATGCACAGCTCCAAAACAGTGACACAGGATGTACCCACACTCCAGTGCCCATATGTGCTGACTGGGTTAAGTGTCTTTGGGATCTTCTGAGAATACCCCCAGGAGAATAAGCAACATCCAACCTCCTTAGTGTTTGAGGGGGTTTGGTTGGCAGGTTTCACACCCTGGTTTTTCCTGCCAGGGGTTATTTGCCCTATAAATTGTATGTGGGTATTTCAAAGTTCAAATCAGCCCACTCTGGGCAGGTTACCATCATTTCCTTAGGGTGTTATCCCATCTGGATGAATGGTAAACTGCCTCTGAATGGCAAAGCTGGGTGACACTTTATGATGATGACAATGAAGGATCAGTAACCTTGTCAGGATGGCCTCAGATTGTATGCCAACTATCACAGGGTTTTGCTATAAACAACCATGTGATATTGCAAGGAGAGAACGCTCCTCTATGGAAATTTCTGGCCTTGGAATCTGGTGTTTGTTCCCATGTGTTCCTTTCCTCATATGATGACCAGTCACATACAGTCAGATCTATTTAAGAGGTGGAGGAAATTTAGTGTATGGTCAAAAGCATGGACTTTGGAACCTGATGGCCTTGAGCTGGAATGCCCTGCTAGTATCGGCCGTGTGACTTCAGGGGAGGTTTTTAACATTTCTGAGCCTCAAATTCCTTATCTGTATTGGGAATGTAATTAAAAAGCCTATCTACAGACTTTTCTGTAGGATGAGTTGGAAAAACAGAAGTAAAATACATGGCACGAAGTCTGGCACATAGTGAAAACTCAAAAAATATTAGCTATTTGTTGTTTTTTTTTTTCTTTTTGAACACATATGAAAAGAAAAGCTGGAAGCAGTAAAGTTCTACTTCCCATATTTCTGATTAAAATGAAGACTATGATGAGATTATTCCTTTATTTGGACATTAAAACCTGTAGATGGCTTTAAGGAAGAGAGGAGCCAATAAATACACCAAGAATATGAGTAAGGCTGGAATGTTTCCTAATGCAAAGGCAAACAACTGGATTTGAAACCACTGTAGCATGGATTCTGGAATTCTCTGGATTCCAGAGTCTGACTTCCTACAATTACATTTAGGCTCTCCACAGTTAGCATCTGTGTGATGTAGGGTGAATTCCTTAATCTCTTTGGGTTTCACATTCTTCATCTGTAAAATGAAGGTGATGATTACACTTCCTGGTTGTTGTTGTTATAGATTGGGATTACAGAGACTACAGAAAATGCAGTCATTAAGAGCATTAATTTTGGGATTCAAGGCAGGCTGAGCTTGAATCCTGGTTCTGCCAGCTTATTAGCTGTCTGACTCTGGGCAACTTACTTTAGCTCTCTGTGCTTGTTTCTTCAATTATAAAATGGGCTTATAAATACTATATGTCTTATAGATTTGTTAGGCTTAAACTAGTACGTACGAAATGCTTTAAATAGCATCTGGTGAACAGGGGTCATTTGTTAAATGATAAATGATTCAAAATTCAAAAATAATTTCTCTGCAATGAAAAAATATCATATTTTAGTCTAGCACTAATTTCATGGCTCTTTTGGTTCTTGTGCTGTGTTTACTTACTGGCCTGGTCCAGCCTCCATGAAGCATCCACCTGTCTTTCAGGTGACTGATTACATACCTGGTTGAGGTATCACTGAAGGTGTAGTCAGTGTCCCCCAGCAGTTTCTGAATGAGTCCTACATGTGGATATGGGAAGACAGGTGGTATTTCTTCAGCTTGGGAACAGATGGCCTGCCTCCCAGCTGCTTGAAGTAACATAGAAGCATGAGAGAGGAAAGTCCTACTCTGTATTTACTCTTACTTTCTGTTGGTTTGGAAAAGTGTTAGGCACTTATGTATCACATAAGAGGTTTCTAAGTAAGAAACCTCAATATCAAGTTTGTGGTCAGCTAATGTTTAATTTACATAATCATATTAATTACATATTAGCACACATAAAAATCTTAATGCACAGAAAATACTCTCTCTTATATACCCTTAAAATTGTCTTTTTGGTCTGGATCCACTTAACCTTCTTGAATCTTCTTTTAGGATCTCTATGACCTCTTAAGACGTTTTCTGACACCCAAGTTTAGGTCAAGTACCTTTGTTACCTGCTTTCATGTAACTTTTAATTATATCTCATTTTTTACAGTGATTATATTAGTTTCCTAGGGCTGCTATAATGAATTGCAACATACCGGATGGGTTAAAACAAAGAGATTTAGTCTCTCATAGTTTTGGAGGTCAGAAGTCCAAGATCCAGGTGTTGACAGGGCAGTATTTCCTCTGAAATCTCTGGGGGAGGATCCTTCCTTGCATCCTCCAGCTTCTGGGGGCTCCAGCAATTCCTTGGCTTGTAGCCACATTATACCAATCTCCGTCTCCATCTTTACATGGTCTTCTCATCTGTTTCTGTATCTTCTCCTCTTCCATGTCTTCTAAGGATACTTGTCATTGGATTTAGGGCCTGAGTAATCCTGGATGATCTCATCTTGAGATCCTTAACTTAAGGACATCTGGAAACTCTTTTTCCAAATTAGGTCATGTTTACAAGTTCTAGAGACATATATTCTGGGGGGCAATTGTCATATTAATATTAATATCTGTTTTCATATTATCTTCATGAGAGCAGAAACTGTGAAATTCTCCCTTCCATATCTCCAATGCTTGGCCCCAATAGTGGCCCCATATCCCCAGTAGTGGCCACTTCAGCAACACAGTTAAAGAAATGCTTTTATTTTATGGTTATTGTTTGTCCTTGCTCTACTTCTTATGACTTGTTAACATTTCAAATAGCAGGGGGCTGCTGGAAGGTAAACTTAGCCAGAGAATATGGTCTCTGGTAAACCAGACATATGGTAGGTTGTTACAATTGTGGGACTCATTTTACCTAGCTTCATCCGCTCTCTCCTACAAAATGCTAAGTTATCACTTCCCTAAAGCACAGACCCTATAAATACAACAAAAGTCTTCAGGAATTTAGGCAACTCATTGTTTCACCACTGAAGAAAGATGAAAATATGTTATTAACTAATTAGGAGTTAAAATAGTCATAAAAATTAGTGGAGGCCCAAGAGTGGGATAAGTCCAAATGAAAGCATTACTTATAAATTTCATTATAGTAGAAATTAATACTATAGCATGAGTACAGTAAAACCTTCGTTTGTGAGCATAATTTGTTCTGGAAACATGCTTGTAATCCAAAGCACTTGTATATCAAAGCGAATTTCTCCATAAGAAATAATGGAAACTCAGATGATTCATTCCACAACTCAAAAATATTCATATAAAAATGATTATAATACTGTGCTATAATACAAAATAATAGAGAAAAATAAATTAACCTACTCTTACCTTTGAAAACCTTCATGGCTGGTGTGAGGGAGACAAGAGAGAGGAGGGTTATTGTGTAGGACAACTTTCACTATCACTAATGGAATTACTGCTATCCATTGGCTCCATGGAATCTTTTTCTTTTCATGAACTTTAACAAGGAACCTATCCAATGACACTTGCTTTTGTGTCTTTTTGAGGATCTTAACGACATTGTATTGTCATTAAACAGATTTATCACTGCTATGACAGCCTTATTAGGGTAGTGCTTTTCTACAAAATTTTACACTGTTTCCCACATTTTACACATCTCCCTAATCTTGTTTGCAGTGAGAGATTCTTCTGCCTTTTTCTCCTCCTCTGCAGAAGAGATGCAGACATAGACTTCCTATAAAATATTGCAATTTCGGTCACTTTCATTTCTCTATGATTTCCTTCTTAACTTCCATCATAATCATCTCCTTTTTACCGCCTTTCTTTTCAACCTTTTTCTGCATGGGGCCATTGCATATGCTCGCACGGATGTTGACTACAGTACAGTATTAATAAACGCTTGTTATATACTGTATTTAACATAACTGGCAATAAGGCAGCAGAGGAAATGGTCTAAATCTGCAAGCAGCCTGACCTAGTATGAAGTAAAGCATTCCTAAGCTTACTCTTGTATGGAAAAGCAGAGGACTTTCCATAGGTGCTTTGAAGTGACAAAAAATACACTAGTGGCAGTTGTGGGCATCTTCCAATGTTCTGAAAAATCATTGATTTCTGCCAAGCACTGGAGCCTGAGACTGAGCATCTAAGCATGGAAGATGATCAACCACAATCCCAGAGAGAGAGAGAGAGAGAGAGAGAGAGAGAGAGAGAGAGAAACCAACCATTGGCTCAGTTGTGATCATGTAATGTTCTGCAGCACGTACTACTCGTAATGCAAGATATTGCTCACTTACCAAGTTAAAATTTATGAGAAATGTTTGCTCATCCTTCAGAACACTTACAGAACAAATTACTTGCAACCCAAGGTTTTACTGTTCTAGTTATCAGAAAAGCATTATACCAGTGACATCAGGTAAAGGTGGGAAGTTCTGTTTTGGTGTCCATGTTTTCCATCCAATTCTCTTCAAGGCTGAATGCTTATCATCATAATTGGATAGTAAGACTCATTTATTCAATAAAGCACACATTGGAAAAGAAAATGATTTTTAACATTTCCCTGAACTATTAATTGGTACATTCACCAATTTGAAAGGATTATTGAAGCCCATCAAAGATGGAATATATGGGTTGTCAAAAAAGATTTAATTTATTGGCTTGTTTCAACAAGGGGTAATCTCAGAAAGACAAAGAATTTAGGGGATTTGGGCTTTTGTTAGGTGATTTTGTGTAGGGTTTAAGGAACTCAGATTTTTCTCTGGGTTGAATGTTATCAGAATGAAGGGAATTCCATAACTGAATATCTTGATAATTGTATCTAGAAGGTGAAAGAAACAACTGGGACTATAATTGATAAAGAAGCAGTAGTCATATTAGCTACACACAAAAACAAAACAAAACAAAACACAAACGAAAGAACCCAAAACAAGGGATGTTTTGTCATTTTTCTGGTTTGGTCTATTTTTTGTTTTTCCTGTGTTTAGACACGGTCTTATTTTTATCTTATTTCATGAAGAACATAGAATAGTCTTGTCTGATGCTGGTACTCTGTAAAATGGTTAACACAAGAATACCAAGGTCTGGCTATTCGTGTCAGCCTGGCTTCTGGCTGCCAGGAGCTGCTTTCCCCCATCTCAGGATAATTACTATTTTACTACATTCTTATGATAACTAATGGTATGCTAGATGAGGGGTGGGAACTCTGCATTATCAGGCCAGAGTGGCTTGGGGGGGTGATTTGAGTACTAGCGTCATTGGGGTTATGGAATGAAGGATGTAGACCTGTGATGGTTTGCCCAGGAGAAATTAGAAACTCAATGACATCTGACTTTGGCACCCTGCATCTTTCTGTAGCACCTGCAGATCACCACATTTTTCATATAAAAGAGTCGATACTACCTTAATTCCTGCCCTCTAAGTGAACATTTGAAGTCTTATAAATACTAAGGAAAGGTTCCTAACTGCTACACTAGAGACTCTGAGAATTTAGCAGCCATTCAGGAAGATGAAGGCAATATTGTTAGATGAAGGCAATATTGTTTCACTATATTTTGCTAGCTTAAAATAATTCTATTCTTAAGAATTGAGTTAGCATTTTTAGCCTGGTTTTGTAGAATGGATAAAAATAATCAGAAATTATCTCATGCATCACCTGGATATCCATTAACAAGGACATTTGAAGACAAGAGCCCCTGGACTGCATCTCATCAAGTAATAGAGATTTCCCTCCACTTTCTATTGATGATTTATGGTTTTAGCATAGATAATTTTCTCATGATATGTGATTGCTACATCCAGAAGTATTTACTTTGGTGTACTAAACAAGAGTATGCTAATGCATTCACAATAAAATGTTTTTGGCTATTCTCTGGGGTTTAATACTCAGTGGAAAATCGCTTCAGAGTTTGTTATGCATTTATTTTTTCAGATGCTAACTCAAGAATTCTATTATTTATCTCAAAAATCAAACAAAACTCATCTTTGGTTTCATGAAAAAAAATTCTAACTTAGGAAATTAAAAAAATGGTTTCTTTCTGGCTCTTTGTTAAGTTTGCTATGTCATATTCCAGAGACTTAATTTTCTTAATTACAAATAAAGGCCTTAGACTACATTATTTCCAAGTTCCCCTCATACTCTATAAATTCTGTCAGACTCAGTGTGGTTTTCTGAATATAAAGGTTTACATTTCTCTAGGAAAATCTCTTTCAAGTTCACCCACATTTACCTTCTTACTCTCAGAGTTAGAAAAAGACCCTCTCGGGGCGCCTGGGTGGCTCAGTCGGTTAAGCGGCCGACTTCGGCTCAGGTCATGATCTTACAGTCCGTGAGTTCTAGCCCCATGTCGGGCTCTGTGCTGACAGCTCAGAGCCTGGAGCCTGCTTCAGATTCTGTGTCTCCCTCTCTCTCTGCCCCTCCCCTGTTCATTCTCTGTCTCTCTGTCTCAAAAATAAATAAATGTTAAAAAAAAATTAAAAAAAAGAAAAAGACCCTCTCAACAATTTTGCACTAGTATCATCTTTGAGTGATCAGTTATATTGACTTATTAGGTCAGTATGGAAAATGATATATAAAGAAAACTAATTTTTAAAAAGTTACTTTCAAGCATTTTTCTAAAGCAATTAGAAGATTAAATGGAAACCACATAATTTTTTTTCTATATTAGTTGTTAGCTGATGAAAAGATCAGGGAGGAATTCTCAAACTGGAGGGCCAAATGATCAAGCAACAGATCATCATCCTTTGAACAACCTAGAGGATTTATAGATTGTTCTGTCTCTCTGTTGTTTATGAGAATAGGCTGATTTCTAAAAATCAGCTATGGTAACTAGCCTACATCCTTTCACTCTTTACTGAGCACCTACAGTGTCTCAGCCATCAATCAAGCTATGTACTGAGGATGCAATGATGAGTAAGACACAGCGTGGCCTGCCAGGACTAAGCAGACATTACATGCTTAGTCTATAGAGGGAAGACACACTAAGGCTGTTTAATTACATTTGGGAAGTAGTTTGAGAAAAGTTTCCCAGGAGAGGTGTTATTTATACATAATACTGAAGGGTGAGTAGGAGTTAGCTTGGAAAAGGTGGAGGGAAGTGGGGATAAAAGGCATCATTCAGAGGCTTCCATATGAAACGGTTTGTGTCAGGAATGGAAGAGAAATCTTGAAGTTTACCTGAGCCCTGTGATCCTGGAAAACAGTGATCTCACGGCCCCTTTGTATTCTAGAATGGCTTACTGTAAGGAACCATTCTCCCCATATAAATTTGAAAAACCTCACAAATTTCCCCTTTATTTACCTATGACAAGCTCAGACATAGACCCTTAGATTCTCATTCTTTGCTTAATAGTTAGCTGAATTGTTTGTCCCCATTGATCAGTCTAAACAAAATGTCTGTTACTTTGACAAGTGTTAGTTAAGCTTTTCTCTTTCCCCCAGGCCTCAGAACTTTTACCCACCCTCACTTGCTACAGCCTTTCTGTAACAGTCCTTCCTGAGCATTAACTGACCTCAGTGAAACATCCTCTGATTTTACTGTCTGGTCAAGTCCCTCCAGCTTTCTGCCCACATTCCATGTGTTCTTTCTAGCCTTGTTCACACTTCCCCCTAGGAAGAAAAGCCCTTTTCTGCTAGAACTGATACATTAATTCAGCAAAGTTGCAGGATATAAAATCCTGTGCAGAAATTGGTTGCATTTCTATACACCAATAATGAAGCAGAGAAAGAGAAATCACAGAGCTAGATATAACAATCCTAAAATTTGTATGGAACCAGATAAAAACCCAAATAGCCAAGGTAATGTTGAAAAAGAAAAGCAAAGCTGGAGGCATCACAATTCTGGACTTTAAGCTGTATTACAAAGCTGTAATCATCAAGGCAGTATGGTACTGGCACAAAAAACAGACACATGGATCAGTGGAATAGAGAACCCGGAAATGGACCCACAAAAGTATGGCTAAGTAATCTTTCACAAAGCAGGAAAGAGTATCCAATGGAAAAAAGTCTCTTCAGCAAATGGTATTGGGAAAACTAGACAACGACATACAGAATGAAACTGGACCACTTTCTTACACCATACACAAACATAAATTCAAAATGGATGAAAGACCTAAATGTGAGACAGGATATCATCAAAATCCTACAGGAGAACACAAGCAAGAATCTCTTTGACCTCAGCTGCAGTAACTTCTTACTTGACATGTCTCAGTAGGCAGGGGAAACAAAAGCAAAACTGAACTACTGGGACTTCATCAAGATAAAAACCTTCTGCACAGCGAAGGAAACAATCAACAAACTAAAAGGCAACCAAAAGAATGGGAGAAGATATTGGCAAATGACAATGGGATAAAGGTAATTATCCAAAATCTATAAAGAACTTATCAAACTTAACAGCCAAAAAAGAAATCACCCAGTTAAGAAATGGGCAGAAGACATGAACTGACACTTTTCCAAAGAAGACATACAGAGGGCCAACCGACACATGAAAAGATGCTAAATATCACTCATCATTAGGGAAATACAAATAAAAACCACAATGAGATGGGAATACAAGCTGGTACAGCCACTCTGGAAAACAGTATGGAGGTTCCTCAAAAAACTAAAAATAGAACTACCCTACGACCCAGCAATTGCACTACTAGGCATTTATCCAAGGGGTACAGGTGTGCTGTTTCGAAGGGACACATGCACCCCCATGTTTATAACAGCACTATCAACAATAGCCAAAGTACTGAAAGAGCCCAAATGTCCATTGATTGGTGAATGGATAAAGAAGATGTGGTATATATAGACAACGGAGTATTACTTGGCAATCAAAAAGAATGAAATCTTGCCATTTGCAACTATGTGGATGGAACCAGAGAGTATTATGCTAAGTGAAATTAGAGAAAGACAAAAATCCTAGGACTTCACTCATATGAGGACTTTAAGAGACAAAACCAATGAACATGAGGGAAGGGAAACAAAAATAATATAAAAACAAGGAGGAGGACAAAACAGAAGAGATTCATAAATATGGAGAACAAACTGAGGGTCACTGGAGGGGTTGTGAGAGGAAGAATGGGCTAAATGGGTAAGGGGCACTAAGGAATCTACTCCTGAAATCATTGTTGCACTATATGCTAACTAATTTGGATGTATTTAAAAAGAATAAAAAATAAAATTAAAAAAGACACAATGAGATACCAGCTTACACCTGTAAGAATGGCTAAAATTAGCAACTCAGGAAATAACAGATGTCAGCGAGGATGCAGAGTAGGGGAACACTTTTGCACTGCTAATGGGAATGCAAACTCTTGCAGCCACTCTAGAAAACAGTATGGAGGTTCCTCAAAAAATTAAACATAGAGTTACCTGATGACCCAACAATGTAGTACTAGGTATTTATCCAAAGGATAGAAAAATGCTGATTCGAAGGGGTACATGCACCCCAATGTTTATAGCAGTGCTATCAACAAGAGCCAAATTGTGGTAAGAATCCAAAGTCCATTGACTAATGAATGGATAAAGTATATGTAGTCTATTTACAATGGAATACTAGGTCAGCAATCAGAAAGGATGAAATCTTGCCATTTCAACAATGTGGATGGTACTAGAGGGTATTATGCTAAGCGAAATAAGTCAATCACAGAAAGACAAATATCACATGATTTCACTCATATGTGGAATTTAAGAAACATAACAGATGAACATAAGCAAAGGGAAGGAAAAACAAGATAAAAACAGAGAGTGAGGCAAACCATGAGAGAATCTTAAATAAGGAGAACTGGGGGTTGCTAGAGGGGAGGTGGGTGGGGAATGGAATAAATGGGTGACGGGCATTAAAGAGGGCACTTGTTGGGATGAGCCCTGGGTGTTATATATAAGTGATCAATCACTGGGTTCTACTCCTGAAAACAATACTACACTGTATGTTAATTTAAATAAATTTAAAAAAAATTAGCTGAAGAAGCAAAAAAATCTGAATATACTTAATTAAGAAAACTGAATTATTTAAAAATATATATCCTTCTTGACCCCTTAAAAAAACTAGCAGGTTCAGGGGAGCTCTAACACATATGCAACACATAATATCAAATCTTATTTTAACTCTTCCACAGTTTAGAGAAATTAAAAATTTCCCTAAAATAATTTCATTAAGCTAGTATAATCTTATTTTTTAGTTAAAAAAAAATGTTGAGAGAGAGAGACACATGTACATGCAAGCACAAGTGGGGGAGGGGGAGAGAGAAAGGGAGAGAGAAGATCTCAAGCAGGCTCCACCCTGAAAGCCCCCAATGGGGGCTCAAACTCATGAACTGTAAGATCACGACCTGAGCTAAAATTAAGAGTTGGATGCTTAACTGACTGAGCCACCCAGGAGCCCCAGCTAGTATAATCTTTAACATGAAAGAAGAAAAAATGCAAGAATAGCATGAGTAATTATAAGCCAAGCTTACTTATAAATGTGGTGACAATCCTAAAAATGTGTATTAGCAAACTAGATATAGAAAGGTTCAAAAATCATGACTGAATACAGTTGTAGCTTAACATTAGAGAAACCTATTAATGTATTTCATCATGTTAATAGACTATTAAAAAACTATGATATCAATACATTCAGAAAAATCACTTTTCAAAATTCTACATCTATTAATTATAAAATATCTGTAGAAATTAATAATGAAAAAGTACATTTTCTGAACCTTTTAAAGGGCATGCACCAAAATCTTCAGGAAACATTTATACACAATGGTAGTGTCAGAACCATTTATTTTCAAGTCAGACACAAAGCAAATGTACTGTAATACCAATTTTTTAGACTCTCATGCTGAGGATCATTGCCAAGAATCAAAAGAATAAAGAACAAAAAGGCCAACAATCAGAAGGAAGAAACAAAATTTTCATTATTCACAAGCTACTATCTACAGAGAAGTCAAGAGATTCCCTACAGGTAAACTATGAAAATTCAAACATTAGCAGCATTTACAGATATAGTATCAATGTAAATATATATATACACATCAATGTAAATATGCACTTGTTGGCCTTGAAATATCTTTACTAAAATAACATTAAATGAAACAGGTTACAGAATAGGAGGTGTAAGTGATGTCACCAAAATGGCCACATAGGAGATCCCAGTCTCTGTATTGTAACAAAAATCAACAATTAGACAGCTATACATGAACAAAAACAATTCTGGAAGAGCTCTGGAGTCCACTTAAGAAATTTTAGTCACACACTGGAACAAAACACCTGAGAATAACTGCACAAGAAGGAAGACAGCTTCATTTTGTGTGCAACATTCCATCAGCCAAGCTGGCATTGCTCAGGGCCAAGGGGAAACTTCCCAACTATAAAGAGTTCTTTTATCTGGAAAGGAGAACTAGGGTGAGAAACCTGCTTCCCTACTCTTTTGGAACACTGCATGAATACCCTGCTTCAGTTTCATCTCACCCAGACTAGCAAAGCTGAGATGCAGATAGATGGCTAGGAACAAGAAAGAAAAGCAGGGGCTGTCAATAGCAGCCACACAGTGGGAGTGATCACAGTTCACCGTGACCTGCTCTAAAGACAAAACCAGTAGCTTTCACCACTGAAGAAGGAAGCAATGGCCAGCACAGCTGCCACAGACCTCTAGTAGATTTCACCTTCTTTCGTATCACAGGTATTCATGTTTGCTGATGCCAGCCAACCTGAGTCAGTTCCAACTTCTTCCTGCCTTACTGGAATCTGGGAAACACACTTTTTAAGATGGAAGTTTAGAGTGAAAAACACTTGGATTAGGAAAAAAGATTTCAATACACAACCTAACTTTATACCTCAAGGAATTAGAAAAAAAACTTAAAAAAGTTTGTTTCCTTATATCCTAAATCAGCATATGGAGGGAAATGACAGAGATCAGAAAAATAATAGAAAAAATTAACAAAACCAAGAGCTGGTTTCTGAAAAAAATAAGTAAAATTGATGAAACCTTTAGATAGGTTAAGAAAAAGGAAAGAAGCCTCAAATAAAGTCAGAAAGGAAAGAGTGGACATTATTACTAATGAGACAGAAATGGAAAAGATAATGAGATTACTATGAACAGCTACATGCCAAAAAATTGGACAACCTAGAAAAAAATGGATACATTCCTAGAAATATGCAAATTACCCAGAATGAATCATGAAGTAATAGCAAATCTGAACAGACCAATCATGAGTAAGGAGATTGGATCATTTATAAAAAACCTCTCAACACAAAAATGTCCAGGGCCAGATGGTTTCACTGGTTAATTATACCACCCATTTAAAGAAGAATTCATGCCAATCCTTCTCAAACTCTTCCAAAAAATTGAAGAGGTGGGAATACTCCTTTAAAGGAGTTTAAACTTAATTTATGAGACTAGCATTACCCTGATACTATAAGAAAAGTATGAGTTGATATGCCTGATGAAATAGCTGCAACAATTTTCAAAAAAAAATTTAGCAAACTGAATTTAACACATATTAGATCATACACTGTTATCAAATGGGATCTATCTCTGAGAAACAAGGATTGCATACAAATCAATTAATGTGATACACGACAGTAGAACAAGAGATAAAAATTATATGATCTTTTCAATAAACACAGAAAAAGCAGTTGTTAAAATACAGCATACTTTCATGATAAAAACACTCGACAAATTGATATAGAAGGAATATACTCCAAAATAATAAAGGCCATATATGATAAGACTACAACCAACATCAGACTCAAGGATGAAAGGCTGAAAGCTTTTCCTCTAAGATCAACAAGACAAGGGTGCTCACTCTCACCACTCCTACTCAATATAGTTCTGGAAGTGCTATCCAGAGCAATCAGGCAAGAAATAGAAATTAAAGACATCCAAATTAGAAAAGAAGTAAAACTGTCTTTGTTTCAGGTGATATGAACTTATATAGAGAAAATCCTAAAGACTCCATCAAAAAATAATTAGAACAAATTCAGTAAAGTTGCAGAATATAAAAATCGATATGCAAAAATTAGTTGTATTTTTTATACATTAACAGTGAACTATTAGAGAAATTAAAAAAACCCATTGCATCAAAAACAATAGAATATTTAGGAATAAATTTAACAATGGAGATGTAAGATCTGTACATTGAAGACTACAAGATTCTGATGAAAGTAACTGAAGACATAAATAAATGGAAAGATTTTCTGTGTTCATGGATTAGAAGAATTACTGTTAAAACGTCCATACTCACTAAAGCCATCTATAGATACAAGGCATTTCTATCAAAATTCCAATGGCATTTTTCACAGAAAGAGAACACATCATAAAATTTGAGTGGAATCACTAAAGATCTTAAATAGCTAAAGCAATTCTGAAAAAGAATAAAATGGGAGGCATCATACTTCCTAATTTCAAACTATACAATAAAGCTATAGTAGTCAAATCAGTATGGCGCTGAAATAAAAACAGAGACATAGGTCAATGGAACAGAATAGAGAACCCAGAAATAAACCCACATATATATGGTCAACTAATATTTAATCAGGGATCCAAGAATACTCAATGGGCAAAGGATAGTCTCCTCAACAAATGATGTTGGGAAAAGTGAATAACCACATGCAGAAGAATTAAAGTGGACCTTTATCTTGCACTGCTCACAAAAATAACTCAAAATAGATTAAAGATTTAAACATAAGAATAGAAACCACAGAGCTCCTAGAAGAATACATAGGGAATGAGCCCTTGGACATTGATCTTGGCAATGACTTTTTGATATGCCACAAAAAGCAAAGGCAACAAAAGCAAAAATAAACAGTGGGACTACATCAAACTAAAAAGCCTTTGCCCAGAACAATCTACAAAATGATCATCCTACAGAATTGGAGGAAACATTTGCAAATCACATATCTGATAAGTGGCTAATATACAAAATATATAAAGAACTTACATAACTGAATAGCAAAAGGAAAACAAAACCCCAATGATCTAATTAAAAAATAGGCAGAGAAACTGTGTAGATATTCTTCCAAAGATGACATACACATGGCCAATATGTACATGAAAAGGTGTTTGACAACTGAAGGATCTAGAAAAAGAAAAGACAAAACCAGAAATTAGTCAGATGAAAGGAAGTAATACAGATTGGGGCAGAAATAAAATAGAAACTAAAAAACCAATAGAATGGGTCAATAAAACCAGGAGTTGGTTCTTTGAAAAGATAACTGATAAAACTTTAGCAGACTCCTCAAAGAAAAAAAAATGGGGTCAAATGAAAATAATTGAAACAGAAATAACAACTGACATAGAAATACAATTATGAGAGATTATGAAACAAACAACATATATGACAACAAACTGGACAACCTGGAAGAAATGGATAAATCCTAGAAACATATAACCACCCCAAACTGAATTGGGAAGAAATACAAAATTTGAACAGACCAATTACCAGCAATGAAATTGAATCAGTAATCAAGAACTCCAGATAAGCAGAAGCCCAGGACCACTGACTTCACAGGTGAATTCTACCAAACATTTCAAGAAAAGTAAATATCTATTCTTAAACTACTTCAAAAAACAAAAGAGGAAGGGAAGCTCCAAATCATTCTATGGGGCCAACATTACTCTGATACCAAAACCATATAAAGACACTACAAAAAAAGAGAACTAAAGGCCCATATGTTTGATGAACATAGATGCAAAAATCCTCAACAAAATATTAGCAAATTGAATCCAACAATACATTAAAAAAATCTTTCACCACGATCAAGTATGATTTCTTCCTGGGATGCAAGTGTGGTTCAATATTTGCAAATCAATCAATGTGATACATCACATCAACAAAAGATAAAAAAACAACATAATTTCAATAGATGCAGAAAACTTTTTGACAAATTACATCCATTCATGATTAAAAAAAAAACCTCTGCAAAGTAGGTTTAGAGGGAATATACCTCACTAAATAAAGGCCATATATGAAAAACCCACAGCTAACATCATCCTCAATGGGGAAAAACTGAGAGCTTTTCCCCTAAAGGACAGGAACAAGATGTCCACTCTCACCACTTTTATTCAATGTAGTACTGGAATCCTAGCCACAGCAATCTGATGAAAAAGTAGATGAGAAAGTCTGATGAGAAGTAGAACTTCTTTACCAATTTGGTACTATAGCAGAAAGCTGCTTTCACAGGAAGGAAGGACCAAATCAGGTAAACAGGTAAATTGGGCTACAGACTGCTAGCTGGCTGTGTTGCAGGTGAAGCAGCCCAGAGCGGAGATGATTAACAAAAGTAAATGTGCCTTGTTAACTCTGAGGTCACATGTCCTACCTGTCTCATCCTTTAGGCTAGCTAAGGTAAACAGGTGGTGCCTCCTGTAGGCTGTAAACAACCTTCCGCCTGACTGCCCAGAGCCAATATATTTTTTTTAACCCAAACCCCTAACCCCAAGTATCTTCAAAACCCCCTTTCCCTCACATCCACAAGTTAATGTTCACAGATTCATTGTCTCTTTGTGCATGTCCATGGCCATGTTTGTAAGCCTTCTGATCCTAATAAAAACAGGGCAAGGACCCTTATTCGGGGCTCTGGTCTTTGCCTGAACATTAGCCATCTCTCACTTTTTATCCTGCATCCTGCTCATTTGCTGGCTAAAAGAGAACTTTAGACTTAGAGTCTACGACAATACACAAAAATAAACTCAAAATCAATTAAGGAGTTAAATGTGAGACCTGCAACAATAAAAAATCCTCAAAGAGAGCACAGGCAGTAATTTCTCTGATAATGGCCATACCAACATTTTCTAGGTATGTCTCCTGAAACAAGGGAAACAAGCAAAAATAAACTATTGGGGCTACCTCAAAAAGCTTTTGCAAAGCAAAAAAACAAAACAAAACGAAAACACAACTTACTGAATGGGAGAAGATATTTGCAAATGACGTATCTAATAAAAGGTTAGTATCCAAAATATATAAAGAACTTAAACTTAATGCCAAAAAAATTCCGTTTAAAATTGAGAAAACAGTCATTTCTCCAAAGATGACATACAGATGGGCAACAGACACATGAAAAGATGTTCCACATCACTTATCATCAAGGACATGCAAATCAAAACCATGATGAAGTATCACTTCATACATGTCAGAATAGCTAAAATCAAAACCACAAGAAACAACAAGTGTTAGCAAGGATGTAGAGAAAGGGGAGCCCTCTTGCACTGTTGGTGGGAATGCAACCTTATGCAGCTACTGTGGAAAAGAGTATGGTGGTTCCTCAGACAATTAAAAATAGAACTACCAATCTTCAAGCAGTTCCATTACTGGGTATTCACCCAAAGAATATGAAAACACTAGATTTAAAAGATATATGCACCCCTGTGTTTATTGCAGCATTATTTACAATAGCCAAATTACGGAAGCAACTCAAGTGCCCATCACTAAGTGAATGGATAAAGAAGAGGTGGTATTTATCAAGTGGAATATTAGCCATAAAATAATGAAATCTTGCCATATACAACGACCTGGATGGAGCTCGAGAGTATAACGCTAAGTGAAATAAGTCAGAGAAAGATAAACATCATATGATTTCACTCATGTGGAATCTAAGAAACAAAGAAAAAAGAGACAAACCAAGAAACATACTTAAATTTTTTTTAACGTTTATTCATTTTTGAGAGACAGAGCATGAGTGGGGGAGGGGCAGAGAGACAGAGGGAGACACAGAATTCGAAGCAGACTCCAGGTTCTGAGCCATCAGCACAGAGCCCGACACAGGACTCGAACTCATAAACTGTGAGACCATGACCTGAGTCAAAGTTGGACACTTAACCAACTGAGTCACCTAGGTGCCACATCCAAGAAACATACTCTTAACTATAGAGAACAAACTGATGGTTAACGGAGGGGAGACGGATGGGGCAACAGGTGAAACAGGTGAAGGGGATTAAGAGTACACATCATGAGCATAGAATTGAGTCAGTATATTGTACACCTGTAACCAATATAACACTGTTAAGTATACTGGTATTAACATAAAAAAATACCAATTGGAAAATGGGAAAATAAGAACAGGATATTAAAGAGAAATTGCACTCCCATATTCATTGCTGCATTATTTATAATAATATATGGAAATAATCTAAGTGTGTGCCAATGGATCCATTTATATACGTATGGATAATTTTATCTATATACAAATACATAAAAAAGATTATAGGGGTGTCTGGGTGGCTCAGTTGGTTGAGCATCCTGAGCCTTGATTTTTGCTCAGGTCATGATCTCACAGTTTGTGAGATTGAGCCCTGCATCAGGTTCTGTGCTGACAGCATGGTGCCTGCTTGGGATTCATATTCTCTCTCTCTCTACCTCCTACTACCTCAAAATAAACTTTAAAAAAGATGATGTATATGTATGTATTAGTTATATATATGATTATATATAAAGAGGGAGAATATATACAACAGATATTATTTAGCCCTGAGAAAGAAGGAAACCCTACCATTTGTGACAATGTGGATGAATCTGGAAGACATCATGCTAGGTGATAGAAGTCAGAGAAAGAAAAATGCTGCATGATTTCACTTACATGTGGAAACTAAAACAACCAATCATAGAAACAGCAAGTAGAGTGGTGGTTATCAGGGGCTGGGGGTGGGAGAAATCTAGTGAGGGGGTCAAAGGGTACAAACTTCCAGTTATAAGATGAATAAGTTCTGGGGATCTAATGTACATTTTGATTATGCCTAACCATGCTATATCATGTACTTCAAAGTTGCTAAGAGACTAGATCTTAAATGTTTTCACCTCCAGAAAGAAATGGTAATTATGTGATGTGATGCAGGTGTTAGCTAATGGTATAGTGGTAATCATTTTGAAATATAAATCAAATCAACATATTGAACACCTTAAACTTTTACAAGCTTGTATATCAATTATATCTTAAGAAAGCTGAAAATAAGAAGTGTGACTATAGTATGATGTCATTTTTGCAAAAAAAATATGTATATTTAAGTACATAACAAATTGGGTGAACACAAAATTGGCGGGGAGGGAAAAGAGCAATAATTCAAACAAAGACATTTCAATTCTATAAGAGAATGTTGATAACTAGCAGAGAATACTACCTTACTGCCATTTACAAAGTTTCCTTTATCACCTCCTTGTTCCTCTCAACTCTTTCATACATTCTGCTTTGAAACCTGCCTGTTCACCAGGGACAGGCAACTGGTAACATTATGGAAAGATTGGTTTAGTCTCCTTTGTAATCAGGGAATTATATATTAAGTCAAAATGAAATAGCAAACAGATGTGAGATTTACAAATATTAAAAATTCTGACAATACCAAATGGAGTCTGGAGTGTGGAGTGATGTAAAATTTCTTACACTGCTCCTGAAGCACATTGGTAGAAACACTTTGGAGAGCACATGCCAATTTCTGGTAAAGAATAAACATGTATTTCTCATCAATTCCACTTGCAGGTATATATCCCAGGCTGTGTTTCCTAAACAGCTGATGCCCTGGAACAATCACAAGGAGTACATAGAGGGTCCATGGGATGTGTAAAATTTTCGAGAGAGAAGACTTCAGAATTAAGTTTTTCAGACCTACCTACCTACTTAAAAGCAGGTGGGTATTTCTTTTGATTTTTTTTCACTTGGCAATGTATCAAGGACGTTTTTCAAGTTACTGCATACAGATTACACTGTGTGGGGGCACCAGTCATTGATGAATTTGGATCCTTAGAAAACTAATGTCAAAAATGCAACTCAGGCACTCTCTGTAATATCTGAAGACAGATTTATTTGTAGCATACTTTTTCTTATATTCCTGAAACTCTTCCAAATTCAAAAGACATAGGCTTGAAGTGATGTTATTTCTGGTACTCGGGTTTTCCCACAGTAGGTTGTTGGTTGCCTATTACATGTTTCTTCTATGTGGCTTTTTTTTTTTTTGTTTTGTTTTGTTTTCAGGAATAGAATTTAGTAATTCATCATTTACATATAACACCCAGTGCTCATCCCAACTATGTTGCCTTTCTTTTTAAATGACCAAGCTGTTGGTTCTGTTCTGTTGTTGGAACTTTGCATCCAAAGTACTCTGCACTTGAATAAACCATATACATTCCTAGGGGATAATGGGAGGCTTCACAAAGTGGTGTAGCCCTGATTCTGTTTTTTACCTTGTTGTTGCTGACATCCCATTCTATCTTTCTTGGATTGTTCTGGATGATCTCTGAAGTCCAGGAAAAACCAATGATGATAAACACACATCAGTATAGCCTATAGGCCTTCTAATGCTACAGTGAATCCAGTGATCTGGAGGCCTACTCAATACTCAACAGGGGGATACTGGCTTTGTTAGTATCAATTGACAATTCAAAGAACCTTGTATTAAATACTCCTTGAGCTCACTGGATTTGGGACTGTGTGTGATTGTGTCCTCTTTTCATCCCTCTAAATAAATGTAGGCTCCCTTTAGCTGGCCTGGGTTCCATAGAGTTGTCATTATATTCATAATTTATTGCCCTCCTTCATATTTCTGGAGGTCAAATGGGGACCATGAAATTTTTTTATTGATCTGTTTTCTAAATGTCACGAGAAAAGATGAGTGTTTAATAAAGGAACAAGGCACAGGAGCATTTGGAAATTTTTGAGACCAAACACACTAGATTTAATAGATGTTTTAGATGTATATTTGTAAATTTAGGTGTTTGTACCACTGGGTGTTCTAACTAAACAATGAGTTATTCTAGGTTTAGCAGGGATTAGGGACACCTGGGTGGCTCAGGTGATTGAACGTCTGACTTCAACTTGGGTCATGATCTCGCGGTTCTGTGCTGACAGCTCAAAGCCTGGAGCCTGCTTCAGATTCTGTGTCTCCCTCTCTTTCTGCCCCTCCCTCGCTTGCACACTGTCTCTCTGTATCTCAAAAATAAGCAAACATTAAAACATTAAAAAAAAAAAGGAATTGGGGTCCCTGGGTGGCTCAGTCAGTTAAGCGTCTGTCTTCCGCCTAGGTCATGATTTTGCCATTCCCGAGTTCGAGCCCTGTGTCCGGCTCTGCTGACAGCTCAGAGCCTGGAGGCTGCTTCGGATTCTGTGTCTCCCTCTCTCTCTGTTCCTCCCCTGCACGTGCTCTCTCAAAAATAAATAAAGATAAAAAAATATAAAAAAATAGGAACTGGACTTCATTCAGGTAAGATTTTCCTTAGACAGTAATAGAAATGGTGGTGCCTTTGCTACTCTTATTTATAGTTTAACTGGAACAAAAAAAAAACATTCAGTTGTGTAATTCTGCATGTTCTTAATGGGACTAGAGGAATGGATGACTGCTTGCCCTTAAAACCATACTTCCACCCTTCTATCTTGGAGTAAGTCATCTACCTGGGACAAGAAAATGGCTATAACAGTGAGAAGGTGAAGAACTAGAAAGATTAGTCATGCTGACAGCCAAGTGTGGTTCTTCTATATTAATGATAACTTAATTGAAGAATTAAAAACTTCCAAGTGTGCAGGTGATTAAGATTTTTAAACCAATAAGAACACTGATTCTTAAAGTGATAGTTTCATTTGCATGACTCTAACCCCTGAACACTATTAAAAAATTATATTTAAGAAAACGAAATAAAAGGCATAGAAATAAAGGAAGAGACAAAAGTATTTACAGACATGATATCATATATAGAAATACCTGAAGACTTCACCAAAAAACTGTCTGAATAAATAAATTCAGTAAAATTTCAGGATATGAAGTTAACATGCAAAAATCAGTTGTGTTTCTACATACTAGTAACTATCAGAACGAGAAATTAAGAAAATCTTATTACAATTGCGTCAAAGAGAGTAAAATATCTGGATATAAATGTAACCGAAATGGTAAAAGACCTGCACACAGAAAGCTGTGAAAATGATGAAAGAAACTGAAGATGGCACAAATAAATGCAAAGGCATTTCGTGCTCATAGATTAAAGTATTGTTAAAAGGTCATACTGCCCGAAGCCATCTACAGATTCAGTGTAATCCCTATCGAAATTCCATTGGCATTTTTCCCAGAAATAGAACAATCCTAAAATTTGTATGGAACCACAAAGCACTCCCAATAGAGCAATCCTGAGAAAGAACAAAGCTGGAGGTATCACACTCCCTGATTTCAAACTATACCACAAAGCTGTAACAGTATGGTACTGGCATAAAAACAGACCCATATCTTATTGTAACACGATGGAGAGCCCAGAAATAAACCGATGCATAATTTACATCATAGGGGCCAAGAATATACAATGGGGGAAAAAGTTCTCTTTGATAAATGGTGTTGGAAAAACTGGACAGCCACATACAAAAGAATGAAACGGGACCCAATTTTACAGCATACACAAAAATTAAAAAATGGATTCAAGACTTGAACAGAAGACCTGAATTTCCTGTCAGGGAATAGATGCACAATGAAAATCAATGTATCAGGTATAACATACCCTAACAGTATCAGGTAGCACTTGCCTAGATCTATTCTTGCAATACCTTCCCCTGCTTCAGTGCCTGTCATGAAATCATATCAGATTCTCACTAGTACATGCTTTGAAAAATACATAATTTCATATATTAAAAAATAAATAAATAAAAAATATATATAAAAAAAAAACGCTCAAAAAAAACAAAAAACAAAAAACAAAAAACTCCAGACTTTAATCCCAAAAAAAAAACAAAAAAAACAAACAAAAAAAAAAAAAAAAAAAAAGAAAAATACATTGTTAGACAACTATCTGCACACTATGTCCATTTGTAGTATGTGGCAGAAAACCATTATATTACTGCTTCCCAAAGTTCAAGGAGCATCATACTTAACTGAATATTTTGACAAAATAAAGATTCCTGGGACCTATTGCTAGGTATATTGATTTCAAGAGTCTTAGGTTGGCTCAAGGGAATCTGCCTTTTTAAGAAGCCCACTAGCTAATTCTGAAGTAGTTGGTCTGAGGACCATGCTTTATCAAAGTCCTCTGCATTTAGGGATTGCTCTTTCAAATGGCCATTAATGACAATAATGAAAGTAACAATAGTTTTAAAGATACGGAAATTTTCTCTGCTTACTTTGTACATCAAGAAACCCTTAGTAGCACTTAAGTATTCATTTTCAATGACTCTTGGACAAAGTTTTAGAGGAAAACTCATTAGGCTGCAGAAAAGGGTTTGTATACAGCTAGTGATGCAGGGATAGGAACCAGTCCATTCCCAATTTGTCAAATCTGAATCAAATATACACATTATATGAATTTTTAGAAAATGTTCAAATGTAGGTACAGTGTGTTCTGGGATAATGTGCATTTCTATAATTCATGTTGCTTCAACATGATTGGTAATTGCCTTAATCTGTTAGGGCTGCTATAACAGAATACCATGGACTAGGTGGTTTATAAACAACAAAAATTTGCACAATTCTGGAAGCTAGGAGTTTAAGATCAAAGTGCCAGCAGATTAGATGTCTCGTGAGAGCACTGTTTCCCGGTTAATAATGCCATCTTTTTATTGTGTCCTCACATGGTGGAAGAGGCAAGAGAGCTCTCTGGGGTCTCTTTTATAAGGTTACTAAGTCCCACTTAAGAGGCCTCTACCCTCATGACCTAACCAATCTCATCAATGCCCTACTTCCTAATACTATCACCTTGGAGATTAGGTTTTAACATGAATTTGGGGGTGGGGGACACATTCAGCAATAGCAGTAATGCACTGTAATATCAAAATAATACTGAATTTGGATTGGTTTATCCAGGATTTTCCCAGTGCACTAATCTTTTACACTGCTGGGCAACAGGAGCTGAGCATAAGATGCATTACTACAGAGGAACACAGCAAGGTACAAAGAAACTCAGGACTGTTCAGAATCCCATCGATATTTTCACTCTTGGCTGTGCTTGGCCACTGCCCTGCCTTAAAAGTCTCCCTTGGTTTTTGCTGATCCTTTTGAATGTTGCCCTTGTTACTACAAAGCTCAGCGGTCTCAACCCTCCTGTTACCCCTTTCCATCAAGCTACTATTAATTCCTGCAACAAATACCTATAGTTACTGTGCCTATATTAACTATGGTAGTTATTCATTAGGGATTTAACCTTTTAAAATATGTCAGTATTCGTTTTTTGTTGTTAGCATTCTGTAAGTAAAATTGCATAAGTTTGAGCGATCTGTTGCTAATCCAAATTTTCTTGCAAGCCCTGTCACGTGTCTTGTGTAATTTTGTAGAATGCAAGGTGTTCTGGAATACATATATTGCATTGGAGCAAAAACACCTATGTTATTTTTTTTTAATTTACATCCAAGTTATCATATAGTGCAATAATTATTTCAGGAGTGGACTCCAGTGATTCATCCCCTACGTATAACACCCAGTGCTCATCCCAACAAGTGTCTTCCTTAATGCCCCTTACACCCATTTAGCCCAGCCCCCCACCTAACACCCCCTCCAACATTCCTCAGGTTGTTCTCTATATTTAAGAGTCTCTTATGTTTTGTCCTCTTCCCTGTTTTTATATTGTTTCTGCTTCCCTTCCCTTATGTTCATCTGTTTTGTATCTTAAATTCCACATGAATGAAGTCATATGATATTTGTCTTTCTCTAACTTTGCTTAGTATAATTTGCTCTAATTCCACCCATGTTGTTTCAAATGGCAAGATTTCATTCTTTTTAATACTCCATTTTATTATACCATGTCTTCTTTATCCATTCATCCAGTGAAAGACATCTGGGCTCTTTCCATACTTTGGCTATTGTTGATAGTGCTGCTATAAACAGGGTATGTGTGCCCCTCAGAACCACACACCTGTATCCCTTAGATAAATACCTAGTAGTGCAGCTGCTGGGTGGTAGGGTAGTTCTATTTTTAACTTTTTGAGGAACCTCCATACTGTTTTCCAGAGTGGCGGCAGCAGTTTGCCTTCCCACCAACAGTGCAAAAGAGATCCTCTTCTCCGCATCCTCACCAACATCTGTTGTTGCCTGAGTTGTTAATGTTAGCCATTCTGATTGGTGTGAGGTGGTAGTTCATTGAAAAACACCTATGTTCTTAAGAAAAATAGAAATAATCATCTATCTACATGCTGTTTGAAGTCATTGAGGTTTTTGTTTTTCTCCATGAAGAGGAATCCTGAAGAATGGATGGGTTTTGGCTTTGAGTTTGCAATCATTAAGTATTGTTTTTCTGCACCACATCAAGGGGTTTGGTTTATGAATCACCTAACTTCTTACAGTGGCAGATACACAATTCTTTCAGCTGTGCTTCAAACTGTATACATATCAGTTGAATATGCTGCTCAATTTCTGTCTAACAAACATATAGTTAAAGACTCAAGAATCAAGCCTGGAACCCAAAACAAAAGTATGGAAAGAAAGAGGTAGATTTCTTTGAGGGATCTTGAAGATCTGAGGTACTCCTTAGAGGCCTGGGGTTTTTGTGGCATAATACATAATGAGAAATTTTAAACCACCTTAACTATTTTTAAGTGTACAGCTTAGTGTTAAGTATATTCACACTGTTGTGAAATAGATCTCCACAACATCATCTATACCCATTAAACAATTTCCCTCCCTGCTCCTCATTCTATTTTTTTTAATTTAAATTCAAGTTAGTTAACATACTGTATAGCCTTGGCTTCAGGAATAGAACCCAGTGATTTAGATCTTACATGTGACATCCAGTCCTCACCCCGCAAAGTGCCCTTAATTCCCATCACCCATTTAACCCATCCCCCACCCACCTCCCTTCCAGAAACTCTCAGTTCACTGTATTTAAGAGTCTCTTATGGTTTGCCCCTTTTTATATTATTTTTCCTTCCCTCCCCCATGTTCATCTGTTGAGTTTCTCAAATTCCACATGAGTGAAATTATAGGATATCTTTTTCTGACTTATTTCGCTTAGCATAATGCCCTCTAGTTCCATCCACATTGTTGCAAATGGCAAGATTTCATTCTTTTTCATTGCTGAGTAGTATTCCATTGTGTGTGTGTATGCACATACACACACACACACATCACATCTTTTATCCATTCATCAGTCGATGGACATTTGGGCTCTTTCCATACTTTGGCTATTGATAGCACTGCTATAAATTGGAGTGCATGTATTTTTAAAAAAATTCCTGACCATTTGTCAAACATGGGGTGAACTGTGTTAATATCTAAAATCACTTTTAGTTTGCAATGTCATAAAAAATTCAGAGAACCAGGGGAACTAACTTGAACCATACATGGGACAAATCCAGGAAGAGAGAGAAATATCTTCAATCCTAAGTGTAGAAATGTTGTCAGGACACACTATCAGAATCCGAGGTGTATTAATTCAAAAGTCCCAGCAAGGAACTCTTTGACAGATGTTAAGGGGGCCCTAGGACTTCAATGGCAACTCTGGAGCATCCACTGCTTCTTTCTGTTGTGCTTAGTGGTGCCATGGTCCAGCAAGCAGAGTACTAAATTAGGGGTGTGGTGCCCTGGCAACATCTTTCCTATTAAGTGGCAATGAGTGACTCATGAAGTCTAACAGCACTGCAAAGCTCATGCAACAAAAACAGATGTCCCTCATCCTCAGAGAGTTCTCTCCTTCTGAATAATCTCAGTGAACAATCCTTTGGGGATATTTAGATGACCTTTTTCTTGAGACATCATGCTGCTTTATGCTTTCCTAAATATCTGTATAATTACGTCAAGGCATCAAATCTGTTTAGTGTTCTTTGATGTGGATTACAGATCTAACTCACTGCTTCGGTCATGTTTATCTCGATACAGAACTTTAAACTTTCTTCCATTAACCCCCAACCTCCACCTGGATCCAAGCAGAGCTTACTCTTCCTTCTCCTCCTCACCTACTCTGCTACCTTCATTTAACAATATAAATGGGGAGTCTTCTGACCTTTTCATCCTAGAAGCTTTTTGCAGGGATTTTAGAACCATTTTTCTAGCCAAAGATGGTGTTAAATTAAAGCCTGTTTGGTTCCATATTTAATTAGCAAGACAGACTTTTGCTTGTATACTTAAATCCCATTTCATGTTTTTTAGAAAGAAATAGTGACTTAATGACTACAGAATGTAATACTTTTTAGAATGATACTGTGTATCTATAAGGTGCTGGGGTATATATATGTTTTTTTCTTTCAAATATGTAGCTCTTTTCAAAAAGCATTTGTTTAGAATGATATATATTTTAGAATGATATAGAAAAACTTACTAAAAAGGAACTCATTACTTTTTCTGTAAAACTCACTGCTCCTCCATGTATTTTTTGACTTGAGAGGCTTATTATCCACATTATAATGCACCCAAACCACCCAAGCTATAAATCGAAGTCACCTTTAATAGCTCTTCCAATTGGTCTCCAAGTAGATTCTCTCTCAAGTTCCTCTCTCAAAATCACTCCCATTACCTGAACCTACACCTTCAACATTTCCCTCTTGGGCTATTTCATGATGTTCCTGATAACCCTGGCTTTAGTCTCTCCCTTCATCAATCTGTTTGCTTCCACAGTTGCTACAGTTAGCTTTGTTAAATTCAGGCATCTACTGAGGGACCTCTAACGCAATCCATTGTGTAGAGGATAAAGTCCAAACCCCTTGGCAATGAGTCCAAGGGCTCTGGTAATGCACCTTATCAGCATCACCTCCCTGCCAGTTACCCCAGCTCCAGACACACTGACAGACTTAACACTCTCAGCCTCCACTCCCTGGCATACGTGGTTTCCTTTGCTGGAAAGTCATGCTTGCTTCCTTACTATCTCCCTTCTACTGCCAAACATAGCAAGTGTGAGGTATATATCTGGATTTTGTGGGGGACTTGAGGCTTATACAATTTGGGGGGCCCAATATAGGAAAAAGTACACAATTATGTATTCTCATAATTTTTTATAATTAAAAGTAGAGACAGGGCTTTGGAAGGGTGCCAGGCAAGTGAAGAAGTCTGAAGCTTCAGCTTGGTTAGTTTCCCGGTAAAACTGCCTCTGAATTATTGCCTAATGACTTTTATTGAACTATTGTTTATTAAACGTTGTCAGTCTGGCAGAGTGACTAGGACAGTATGTGTATATAAAGATTTGTTTAAAGATTAAAATCCTGCTCACCTCCAAAGTTAGCTCAAATGTCACTTCTCTACAGTTTTCCTTAATTTTTCCAGTTTATTTGCTGTTTCTTCCTTTTTCTAGAGTGCTTTGTAGACACATTTCATGTAATACTTTCCACACTACATGGTAATTGATTGTTTCATGTGAACCAGTATGCTCAAATTTTGGCCTATGTCAGAATCAGCTTGAAGAATTTGTTAATCTCACTCCTAGAGTTCCTGATTCAGACTGGGAGCAGGGTTTGAAGATTTACATTTTTAATGAGTTCCCAGGTGATGCTGATGGGCAAACTGTACAGAAGCTACATCCCAGTCCCATTCATCGTAAGCACATTCCTTGTTTGTGATCGATGCTTAAATATGTGTATACTAAACAGAAAAGCAATTAAGCAGATTATAAAAATTTAACTTTCTAGGGGTACCTGGGTGACTGAGTCAGTTAAAATGTCTGACTCTTGATCATGGCTCAGGTCATGATCTTGCTGTTTGTGAGATCTAGCCCTGTGTCGAGCTCTGTGCTGACAGCATGGCCCATGCTAGGGATTCTCTCTCCCCCTTTCTCTCTGCCTCTCTCCCTCCCTGTCTCAAAATAAACCAAAAATTAAAATTGAATTCTCCAGTAATGTGATTAACAATATTGAGTAATAATATGTGGTCTTTCTAGTCTTTGATCACATTTTAAAAGGAAAGAAGGAAAATAAGCAGAATTTTAAAGATTCAGACTGTTCCTTAAATTACGCATTCTATGTAGTACTCAGGGAAATGTTTATCAACACCAGATTCTTATTCTAGAGGAGGGCATATTATTTTTCTTATTGCAAAGATAACGACCAAAGAATTAAAGAGTATCTATAAGATGGTACTTGATTAAAGTTATACCCATGAGTTTTTAATATTAAGAACATGTTCTATATGGCCAATAAAAATACTTAGTATTAAATTCCATGGGGTTTAAGATGTATACAGTGATATTAAGATTTTGAAAAAGCAGAGGAAAATGACAGAGTGGAGGCAGAGTGGAGCATAATGTTAAGAAACTTTTATGAATAACAAAAGAAAATTTGTTCAACAAGGAAAAAGCTTTTAAAAATTTAGGGCAACACTTGTACCTACAGGAAATAATCAGAAATACACTGCTTTTATTTATCTAAGGATTTAGTTTTCTGAGGAGTAAAAGCGAGAAAACAGGAGAGAAGAGGATGGAGGGCGAAGTAAGAAGATTTGAAAGATTATGAAGCCCATAATCTTATGAAAGATTTTATAGTATCATTTTGAGAAAGAATTACCACTTTCGACACCAGAAGTAACTGCTCTCACTAGCCTGAAGGGCTGAGATTACTAGGGATTAAGGACAAGGACAATCCAACATTCCTAACGTAGTGTGTTTCTCTGTGTGGAGCTGCAGTAGGTCCCGGAGGATAGGATTAAGGACAAGGACAATCCAACATTCCTAACGTAGTGTGTTTCTCTGTGTGGAGCTGCAGTAGGTCCCGGAGGATAGGAAACGGGCACCATTGCCCAATGCTCTGGATCCCCCTTTGGGACGGAACTTGGCATTGGCATTAAAATTGGAAATTGACAGGTAAGGTTTGGAAAGACCATAACCCTAATTTACCGTTGGAACCCATGACCTGGAACAAATAATTTTAAAATTATTTTTAAATTTTAATTTCAGTTTTAATAGCCATAGAAATTGGTTACATCTTGTATATAAAATAGAATACCCCATGGGTAAATTACTTAGTATTTATCTTGGTATGATCAAAGTTTTATGAGAGCATAGAAGTCAGTGAAAAGAATCAAAGCTTCTCTCCACTTTGTTCTGAAGCAGACTCTGGGACAGACCAGTTGTATACTGGGGTTTAATGACATTATTGCTGGGACAGACTGATAGCAATAAATGGAAAGGATTCCTATGGCAAAGTGAATCTAATGGAAGTGGAATAATCTCCACAGACTTGATCAAATTAAAATTTCCTCTTTTTTGAGTTGTAATTCCCTTACGGAAATCTTAAAATAGAGCCAGAGAACTGGCTTACACAATATTTCATCATGGAAAGGTGGAGAAGGAGCATGAGGCAGGCAAACCTTCCTGAGAATTCTCACAAATATTCTGCGGGAGGCTAGAGCTGGGCAATTTACGTATAAGCACAATATTGTAAATTCCTGTTTTAAATGTCTGAAACTCTATACCTATCAAACAGCAATTGTCTCCATTTCTCCCCCTGGCCTCTGGCAGCCACCATTCTACTTTGGCCCTGTGAAGTTGACCATTTTTAAATGCCTCCTATGTAAGTGGAATCATGTAGTATTCTCCTTCTGGGACTAGCCTAGTTCACTTAGCATAATGTCATCCACTATCATCCATATTGTTTCAAATGGCAGGATTTTCTTCTTTATGGCTGAATAATATCTCATTGTATACAGATATCACATTTTCTTTATCCATTCACCCATCGGTGGACATTTAGGTGGTTTCCATTTCTTGTTCCACTTCTTGGTTGTTGTGAATGATGCTGAAACGAACACGGAAATACAGATATCTCTTCAACATCCTGATTTCAATTCCTTTGGAAATATACCCAGAAGTGGGAAGCTGGATCACATCAGTTCTAATTTTAACTATTTGAGGAAACGTCATACTGTTTTCCATGGTGGTTGCACCAATTACCATTCCCACCAATAGTGCACAAGAATTCCAATTTCTCCACGACACTTACTATATTCATTTTTTTTTAAATCTGGTAATGGTTATCTTAACAGGTGTGAGGTGATACCTCATTGTGGTTTTGATTTGCATTTACCTGACGATTGCCTTTACCTGATGGTGAGCACCTTTCCATTCTCCACTTGGATATTTTATGTTGTCTTTGGAGAAAGGTCTATTCAGTTTCTTATTCATTTTTAAATTGGGTTATTTTTTGCTATTGAGTTATAGGAGTTCCTTATATACTTTGGATATTAACCCCTTATCAGACATATGGTTTGCAGATATCTTCTCCCATTCTGTAGTTTGCCTTTTCACTTTTTTGATTCTTTTGCTATGCAGATTTTTGGTTTGATATGGCTCCTCTTGTTTATGCAGGATAACTTTTTAAAGCTTTTAATTTTGAAATAATTATAGATTCACAAGAATTTGGAAAAAAAAATGAACAGAGAAGTCCTATGTTCCCTTCACTTAGAACAATACAATAACCAGGATAAGTAATATTTTACCAATTTTAGGTGATCAGAGTGTATGTATGTGTGTGTGGTTCTATTCAACTTTGTCACAGATGTACATCTGTGTAACTCCCATCACAATTAGGATATAAACTCTTCTGTCACCACAGGGCTTTGTATTGCTAACCCTTTATAGCCACACCCATCACCTCACCCCCATCATCCTTAACCCTTGGAAATCACTAATCTGTTCTTTGCCTCTATAATTCTGTTATCTAAATAATGTTAGATAAGTGGAAAAATACAGTATGTAACCTTCTGGGATTCGCCTCTTTCAGTACAATTCCCTTGAAATACATGCAAATAATTACATATTTCAATAGTTACTTCCTTTTTACTGCTGTGTAGCATTCCATGGCATGGATGCACCACAATTTGTTTAATTATTCACCCACTGAAGGACACTGAGCTTTCTCCAGTTTGGGGATATTATGAATAAAGCTTCTGTGAATGTTTATGTACAAATTTTTGTGTAAACAAAATTTTCGTAGAAAAAATGCCCAAGAATGCAATATCAAATATTGGTAAAAGACCACTTGACCCTTATCTAAAAATAATCTCAATTTCCATATTTAGTATGCAACATATATAACAAACTTTTATTTAAAAAAATTGTGACAGAGGGGGTGCCTGGGTAGCTCAGTCAGTTGATCGTCTGACTTCAGCTCAGTTCATGATCTCACAGTTCACGGGTTCCAGCCCCGCATCGGGCTCTGTGCTGACAGCTCAGAGCCTGGAGCCTGCTTTGGATTCTGTGTCTCCCTCCCTCCTTGCCCCTCTCCTGCTCACCCTCTATCTCAGAAATACACATTAAAAATTTTTTTAAAAAGAATTGTGAAAAAGCATGTACATTAAATTTTTAAAAAATGTTTATATTTCAGAGAGTGCATGCGTGCGCAAGTGGAGGAGGGACACAGGGAGACAGAATCTGAAACAGGCTACAGGCTGAACTGTCAGCACAGGGCCCAACATGGGGCTTGGACCCACCTGCTGTGAGATCATGACCTGAGCTGAAGTCTGGATGCTTAACCAACTGAGTCACCCAGGTGCCCCAAGAGTATGTACATTTAAATATTCTTTTCATGTATTAGGAGCTGCCTTTATGTACATCTGCAGACCACTGGGATTATGTGAAAATCAGTCATACTGCAGATGATGAAATGGTCTAGTGAAGAATTTCAGTTAGCATTTATTTTTTAAAAATTTTATGTAATTTTAATGTTTATTTTTGAGAGAGTGTGAACAGAGGAAGGGCAGAGAGAGAGAGGGAGACACAGAATCTGAAGCAGGCTCTAGGCTCTCAGCTGTCAGCACAGAGCCTGACACGAACCACAAGATCATGACTTGAACCGAAGTCCGAACCTTAACAATTAAGTCACCCGGGGGGCCCCTGAGTTGGCATTTCTGATCACCCTCTATGATAAGCAGAGCTTTAAAAATCAGACTTTATTCCTTTCATCTGTATACCTTACTTACAGCATACGAAAACTTTTTAAAATACCTCTTTCCTTTCTTCCAAATCCTTCCAAGTTAAACAAATATGATCACGCGGTTTATAATGAAATCATTTCCCCCAAGCTCTTAAAACAACCAAGCTTTTGAGTGAAGAATTAGAACAAAGCAGCACATACATATAAGTAAACTGAAATTCATAAACAGAACAGGAGCTGGCTACTTACTAAAGCTTGCAAGAGTGTTGCTCACAATGTAGACAAATATTAATGGCTTAGTAGAGGTTTTGCCTATGGCTTAAGGGTCTGAGATGCCACAGGAATAGAAATATCACTTTATCCCCATGGCTTTTAGCAGAATGTTACTGTCTGTACTTAATATACAATAATTGGTTTAATACAAAAACACAGATTAATGTGAAACATGTATTAACACTTTTGAGTCAATTATAAATGAATTAGAAGAACAACCAAATCTGAAGGGCCCATTTCTCAATTACAGGGCAGAATAAAGGTAATTAACTTGGTTAAAATGATAAAACTCCACTTGTAGAGTTCCATTTTTTGTTAAAGTTTGTTTTTTTATTTATTTAGAGAGCGAGCATGCATGTGAGCAAGCATGAGCTGGATAGGGGCAGAAAGAGAGAGGAGAGAGAATCCCAAGCAGGCTCCACACTCTCAGTGCAGAGCACCATGCGGGACTTGAACTCCCGAACCGTGAGATCAACAGTCGGATGCTTAACTGACTGAGCCACCCAGGTGCCCCGAGTTCCATTTTTATTTGAACTTACGAGTAATAATAAAAGCTAACAACAAATTGAATTAAAGTATATAATTTTTGAGGTTGTAAAATTGTAAAAAGGATATTGAGGGTCATACTCATGGCACCCCTTTATGAAATACATGTGAATCGATATTATAATAAACAACTTAAGGAAAGTAACCTGTTAATACTTCATCAAATTTAATATGTTGTGAGTTTGGTGCTTTCTTGATTTTATCGGGAGGTATCAGTTGAAGATTTTTAAACCTGGCTGGCAGTGACTTAGAGCATTATCAATTTTAAGACATCCCAACTGCAGAGATGTTAAAATGTGAAAACAATGTGCATCTTAAAATAGGTAACACGTGGTCATCAAATCAGCACTTACTGAGCATCTTCTCTAGGAGAGGCACTGTCATAACTCCTGGGCATACAGAAATGAACAAGATACAGTTCATATGCTCAATAAGTTTGAAGCCTGGGAGGAGAAAAGTAGACCAACAATTTCACAGGTAAAGAGTAATGAGCTTATAAGTTCTCAAGTTAATTTTGTTTGAAACACAAGGAGAAACCTTCTGGTAACATCATTACATAAGGGATATTGATTATACCATAGCTAAAAACTACAACTTATGGTTTTATGAGCAAACAGGGAATAACCTGGAACAGTCCTTCATTTCTCAAGCACCTGCAATATCACTTCCCCACAGCCACTTTAAAGTTTGTCTATTTTTGAGACATTAGAGTTCCAGAAACAAAAAATCATTTTCCTCTTGAGTATCAAGATTCAGAAATGAACCAATATTCAGCTCATTCTTTTCTCAGATATTTTATCATCCTGCAGCTGAAGTAAAATATAACATTTTAGTCCCAAAGGAGAACTACTAAAAATAAAGATAAAATAATGACTTGGTCTTAAAATAACCCCAAAGACAGTGCGTGTGCTCAATTCAAGTCCCCCAAACATTGCTGAGTAAACAACATAATCATTTGTGATAGAGACCATGGTGATGTGCAAACCTGAATCCTTCACTTTCTGCCAACCATGCTAGATTCCTGAAGAGTGGTGTGTGTGTGTGTACTTAACAATTGTGATGTATTGTGGTATAACAAAAAATAAATACGTGGTCTTTGTCCCTGGTTCCTGTCACAGAGTTCCTAAAACCCTTACAACATATTATCTTTTGTACGCTGATGAGGACTCATGGTGGGGGTGGGGTATAAACAGCTTCAGATAGAGGCTGGTTGCCAGAAAAATCAACCATGTGATTAGAGATTAGAATTTTCAGCCTCACTCCCTGACCTCTGGGGAGGGGAGAAGAGCTGGAGATCGAATTCAATCGCTAAGGGCCATTGATTTAATCAATCACGCCTCTGTAAAGAAATCTCCATTAAAACTCCTGAATGATGGGGTTTGGAGAGTTTCCAAGTTGGTGAACTTGCTTAAGGGCTAGGAGGGTGGAGTGTGTGCTCAGAGAGTGCACAGAAGGGCTCCCTCCCCCATCGCTTGTCCAATACATTTGGCTGTTCCTGAGTTGCAGCCTTTCTAATAACTTGGTAATTTAAGTACTTTCCTGAGTTCTGTGAGTCATTCTAGCAAATCATCAAACCTGAGGAGGGGGTCATAGGCACCCCTGAATTTGTAATTGGCCGGACAGAAGTGTGGGCAGTCTGGGAACTCCAACTGTAACTGAAGGTGGGCCAGTCATGTGGCACTGGGCCCTTAACCTGAAGGGTCTGTAGTAACTCCGGGAGTTAGGGTCAGAATTGAACTGAACTTCTGGACACCCCGTTGATGTTGGAGAACGGAACTGATACGGAAAAACGACATGTATTTGGTGCCAAGGAGAAAACCCACAAACAAATTGTATCACATTCACCCTTTTTTTCTGTTCAAATGATGCATTTCTGTTGGAATTGCTTTGGCTAAGGAAGTGGGAGGGTAAGTGGTAGGAGTCCCTGCCAGGCAGAGCCTTAAGAGCAGTGTTTGGTTCCCTCTCTCCCATCTGTCATGATGACCGGTATTCTAAACAGAGACTGGCTCCTTCAGCCTGGGTCTCAGAATCAGAATCAAGATGATGCCGAACAGAGAGCTGTGGATGAACTGTGAGCAAGAAATAAATCTTGTTAAGGCATAACTTGTCTCCACAGCATAACCTAGCTTATTGTACTAAAGTTCAAGTGATACTGGGGCACCTGGGTGGCTCAACTGGTTGAGAGTCCTACTTGGTTTCAGCTCAGGTCACAATCCCAGGGTCATGGGATTGAGACCTGCATAGGGCTCTGAACTGAGTATGGGATCCGCTTAACGTTCTCCCCTCTCTCCTTCTCCCCGCCCAGCCCCTCTCCCCTTCTTGTGCGTGCTCTCTCTCCACACACACACACACACACACACACACACACACACACACACAAAATAAAGTTCAAGTGATATGAGAAAAGCAATTTATTATAGCAGCTAGACTTTATGCAGTTGTGGGAACTGGGGAATGAGTGTGTCACAGGGTGTTGCCTCTGATCTCCTGGTAAGCCTGGAGCCACTGCAGGTCAGCAGGGCTGGAGGAGGGAGAGGACAAAGTGGAATCTTCCTGTCCCCTACTGCCTCGGGCCTCTACCACGTGGGTATCTGCAGAAGGAGCTGACATTCTATGTTAAAGACCTGCGAGTGCACCTACACAGAACTTGAAGAAGGTGAGGGAGGAGATTCACGGGACCTGAGAAGCTGTGGGCCAGGCTGCTGCCCCATGGACACAGTGAGGGTGAACTGCTACAGGTGCCTGTCCCCAGCTCAGACCTCAGAGCCATCTGGCTCCTGCTTTACCTCAGTCTTGCTTATCTTCAATTTTTTGTGGCCAGTCCTAACTCAGAACTGGATGGGAATTCTGAGAAGTATAGTCCCAGCTTAGCCTCACTACACATACAAAAGCACCACTGCTATGAACACACTCCAGGGAAAAAAATCATGCTCTACTATAAGCTAGAGTTCTCTTCCCAAATCCTTACCTGGACTCAGACTTTGGCAAACCAAAAGGGGCCATTTTTGAATGTTCAACTCCTTTTGTTTCCATTTTCACAAAACCCAGACAAAAACGAGGCCAATGATCGGTTGCTCAGGCTCTTTGTCATAGGACCATATCTGATCCTGGTACTTGAGATTACCACTTGGACTATGGAAGGAGAATAAGGCTCTTTTCCTGCTAAGGCCTGAAGCTGAGCCACCTTTCTCTGTATGTCCTTACCCATTCCTGCCAGACCCTGCAAGCATGGGGAAAGACAGGATAATTCAAAAGAGCTTTAAATCCCGTTAAGTCCCATTTATGGTTCTTTATCTGTCCCCTTAAGTTTGTAACTCTTTGAGGGCTACATTTTATCTCTGGATCATAAAAGGATTCTTTGCTTTTGGAGATAGGGACAAATAGTGAAGCTTGAGCACCTCCAGAAGTCAGAGTGTCCTGAACAAACTTGATTGTACTGCAGTTAACCAATTGCCAGATTAATGGGCAGTCTCCATGTTCTCTGGAAAGGAAGCGACTAGAGCCCAAGACTTGTTGGATGCTTCAAGCCTGTAGGTTATTCTCTACAAAGGATCTTTGCATCTCTGCTCTCACCATGAGTTGCATGCTAAGAATTACTCATATTTATTCTTAAACCAGTTTATTATGCTTATTAGACCAACAGGGTATGAGCGGAAGTAATGCGTGCAGCTCCCATTTTACTCCTTACAAATGTAGTTGCTGCCCCTTATGTATCTGTTGTTTCCAATAGTAGTCGGATTCACTCTGCAGTTTTTCCTACCCTATCAGAAACAGTGTCATTGTGAAACTTCAGAATGACCAGCACCATCTGGCAGCAAATCCCTCCATCCTCAGAGATTTGATCTCAGCTCTGCAGGGTGGCTGCTCAAAGCTCCTAGGGTACCAGTATCAGCCAAGGAGTGCCTTTTCTTGGGAGCCTTTCTGCAAACTTCTCAAGTCTGATACACTTGACCCTTGAACAACACAGTTGGAACTGCATGGGTCTACTTGTGTGTGTTTTATAAAAAGACTACAGTACTGTAAATGTATTTTCTCTTATGAATAACATGGTCTTTCTTATAGCTTACTTTATTGTAAGAATGCAGTATATAATACATGTAACATACAAAACATGTGCTAATTGGCTCTTCTTTAGACCACCTCATATCTTTTATAAACTCTTAATGGCTTCTACCGACCTCAAAACAAAAGTCCAAATTTTCATCCTTTCCTCAAGGTCCTGTATGAACTTTCCCAGTGCTGTGACTCTCAGATCTATCTTACTGCTTCTCCCTTCCATTTACTCTATATTCTAGCCAGACTAGCTTTATTCCTGTCCAAACACCTAAGCTCAGATAGGCAAATCTGCCTTTGCACTTACAATGATCATTGCCTAGAATGTTCTCTCTTCAGACCTTTGTATGACAAGTTATAACCTTATCACCTTCTTGAGGAGGACCTTCCTGAACTTTAAAAGAATCCCATTCTATTTAATCCTATTTATTTCTTTCACAGCATTTACCACAGTCTATAACTAGTTTACGTCTTCATTTATCTATTTTCTTCTCCATGTCTAGAAGATAAGCTCATAAGAGTATTCATTTTTTTTCTCTCTCATATTGTTTACCCTACCTCTTTAAGTATCTACTGAATAAAAAGTAAATTTAGCTTTTGGTACTAAAATATGTAAATCAATTCAAATTGATTACCCTTATCCTTCAAAGGAACCCAGAAGCTCAAAGACCTAAATATAACATTTTTATTCTTCTGTGCCTACTCTGAGCAAATGGTCAACTATCTTCATAGGGTGGACCACTCATGTGCTATGGTAAGTCATCTTAGAAAAAGATCAGCAGCAGGGGGGTTAAGCATAGTTTAATGCAAGACCTTGTCAGAGCAAAAAAGAGCTGTTGCAAACTGTTCTACAATGTGTTTGATCCTAGCAACACACATCACAAGTCTTGTATGCTTACAGCTGTTCATCCCAATTGGTCACACTCCCATCATGAGCCTAAAAGGGTCTGTAAACATGCCTTGAACACTGGCTCAAAAGGAAAAAGGTACAATATTGTCAAGCAAGCAAAATTTTAATGCCAAGTCCAAGTCAATGAAATTGAAACAACTTTAATGAAGCCCTGTCAAATTATAGTGACCCAACAAGCTTTACTGTACTAACATGGACTCCCTTGCTTTTCAAAATATATCTGAGGCCCCCTTGCATCCGAGGGTTGACTGTTACAGTGTCATGAAATCAATGTTTGGGCCTGATTTACTATATTATACTTTTTGAGAATTGTGGTTCATTTTTGAAAAATGTTTATTTTTGAGAGAGACAGCATGAGCAGGGAGGGGGCTGAGAGAGAGGGGGACAGAGGATTCAAAGCAGCCTCTGCACTGACAGCAGCCAGCTGATATGGGGCTTGAACTCACGAACTGTGAGACTATGACCTGACTTGAAGTTGGATGCTCAACCAACTGAGCCACCAGGACACCCTGAGAATTATGTTTCATTAAGAGTCAGCTGAAATTTCTTTTTGCCCCTATATGTTGGCACAGTCTTGTTGTACCAGAGCTGTACCATCAATCATATTTTTCTAAACCATTTAATGTTTATATACATGTGACTTAAGATTGATAAAAAAAATTTATCTCATCATGCAGGAAGTGATTTCCCAACTGATTATTCAAGTCTTCTACTTCTTCCACTGAGAGTATTTATCTCCCCCCACCCCCCCCCAACCAAACACACATAAGTAACTGGGTAGAAGAAATTAACTAGGCGAGTCTCATCTGTAAATTCAATCTCAGGATGATGTTACCAGCCTGACCACAAAACCCCCACTGCTCCATGGCCACAATACCCTACAATCATGCCCTTCTGAAGTATAAGATTTAGATTTCTAAATTGTCTTCAGATTTCTGCTCATGTTCTGTCACTGTCATTTTATAGGAACAGTGGAATTGACTTTCTTCACTGTCAATATCCTAAGTCTATTCAAATTTTCCAAGTGTGGAAATACAGGCAAGCTTACTTATTTATTCTGTTTAGATTTCTAAGGCCTTGACAAAACTCAGTATAAATACCTTTTACATCACAGCTTACAACCACAGACATCATGCTTTGAGTCATTTAGAGAAAGAGACAAAATGGGAAATATGTAGTATCAAAAACACATGATTCTATACTAGGACTTTCTATTGCTGATGATCTGGACCAAAAAATATCCTTGGTTTCCCAGATGTACTTTTGGCAGGACTCTGGTTCTAAACCATTGCACAGCGAGATGGAGAGGACACTCTAATTATGAAAGAAATGCTTGTTTGACAGTGCTTGCTAGGCTCCATCATTTATGGCATTTAGTATTGCTCATCTGATTTACAGTCTCTCTCAGTAGGACAAAGCTACACTTTCTCAAACTTGGATTTCTCAGACTTCCTACCCTCTAGTATAGGTATGTGTTAGGAAGAAATACAAAGCTTTCAGAAGTAGATTAGTTGACAGTACTCTGTAAGGCCTTTGATCTTCCTAGGGGGTACAGAACAATGGCGCCTGTGGAAAGTAAAAGGCTTTTTAAAAATTTTATTTATTTATTTACAGAGAGAGAGAGAGAGAGAGAGAGAGAGAGAGAGAGAGAAAGCACGCGTGTGTGCCAGCCAGGGAGAGGCAGAGGGAGGGAGGGAGGGAGGGAGGGAGAGAGAGAGAGAGAGGGAGGGAGGGGGAGAGAGAGAGGGGGGGAGAGAGAGAGGGAGGGAGGGGGAGGGGGAGAGAGAGAGAGAGAGAATGAGAATGAACCCAGACAGGTTCTGTGCTGTCAGTGCACAGAGCCCAATGTGGGGCTTGATCTCATCAACATAAGATCATGACCTAAACCCAAACCAAGAGTCAGAAGCTTAACCAACTGAGCCCCCAGGCACCCTGGGAAAGCCTTTGTATCATGTAATAAACTATATTGTTAAATGGTGAAGAGAAGAGGCTCAGGGGTAAGGGGCTCTAGAATCACTGCTCATTCTCTTTTATAAGAAGAGGCTCACATGGAGGAGAAAGGGTGGAACTGGAGGAAGTGGAGTTTTGCCAACTTTTGAGCTGTTTCTGACTTTTTCACTTGAGTGTTGACATCCTAAGTGACCATCTCACACCAGATCCTTAGGCCAGGAAATGGACTGCTAGGGCATCTTCCATTTTCCTTCTAGATCCCCTTTAACCACCTGTTTTGTGATTCCGTGCTTTTATGCTACCCTCTGCTCAGTCCTAGACCCTTGTTCACCCAGACATTACAAGTAAAAATATTTCTCCACCCATGTTCAAAGCAAATAATTATTGAGACATCTGGGGGGCTCAGTCGGTTAAGGGTCTGACTCTTGGTTTCTGCTCAGGTCATGATCTCATGGTTCGTGAGTTCAAGCACCACGTCAGGCTCAGTGCTGAGCCTGCTTGGGATTCTCTCAAAAATAAATAAATAAATAAGCTTAAAAAAATTAATTTGCTGCATCAAACCTTGATTATTTGAAACCACATTGTAAACATGCAAATATGGAAGATTCTATATAGTTGACCTAATAGACAGTTTCTAAATCTCCTCTTTCAATTCTTATTGTAATTCATCTTAAATTTAACTATCTAATTTTTAACACTTTTGATGTCTCTACAATACCCTCAGATGTATAATTACTACAAATTACTGTAGAACAAAACTCCTAAATTTTAATCTTGGTGATTTAAAGCTCTCTGTTTAGTGAAAAAACACATACCAAGAAATCCACTAGGCATTGCCAAGGATACAAAATGAGAATAAGATTCCTGCTTTCAAAAAATTACAACCTAATTGAGAAAATGTATGTGCAAAAATAACTACAAGGCAGATACATTACTTACATCTCCTTTGTGGCACATAACAGCTATTATATGTAAGCATTTATTACATGTCAGCACTTCACATCTCTTATCACGAGTCCTCCCAAAATCCTAGGACAGAGACCTTGGTATCTCCATTACAGACAACAATAGCAACAAATTTCTACCAGTGACAGGTGCTTTGTATACATGATCACACTTTATCCCCACAACAACCCTCATTTTTATAAATGAGTGCCAGTGATTTACCCAAGGTCAAAGGACTAGTCAGTGGCGGCTATGGTATGAATGTTTGTAACTCTGTCCCAAATATACAGGTTGGAATAGTAACACCCAATGTGACTGTATTTGACCTTTGGGAGATGGTAAGACCATGAGGGTGGAGCACTCAGGAATGGGATTAGTGCCTTTATGTAAGAGGTCCAAGAAAGCTCTTTAGACCCTTTCCACCAAGTGAGGACACAGTAAGAAGTTGGCAATCTGCAACTTAGAAGAGGCCCTTAATCAGAATGTGACCATGCTGGCACCCTGATCCTGGACTCCCAGTCTCCAGAACTGTAAGAAATAAATGTCTTCTGTTTACAAGTTACCTAGTCTGTGGGGTTTTGCTCTAGCAGCCCAAATAGACTAAGAGAGTGGCAGACCCAAGTTTCAAACCCAGGTCTAACTAAATCCAGTCTTTTTTTTTTTTTTTTTTTTTTTTTTTTTTTTTTTTAGACTATGCCATGTGCCTTCTTAGGAAAAAGAGCTCAGAGAAAGTAGCTCATCAGAGTTCATGAGGCTCTTAAGTGGCAATAAGCGCTAAAAGATTTATTTTACTTCAAAGTATATGCTTGCTTTCTTTTCCTCTTTCTCCTATTCCTTTCCCTTCCTGGACAATTCATCGCTAAAGTCACAAGGTTGGGCAAAGCAAGGTAGGAGTCCTTGTTTGGGCATGGGGTGTGAAAATTCAGAACCTGGGCAGGGTCATGAGGGTGTCTTCAGGACATTAAGGAGGATTTCCACATGTTCGGTGGTGGCTTGGCTAGGGTATTAGGGTCCAAATAGAGTGAGGAGGGCATTTGGGATATGTGTTTGTAAAAGCAGGTGAGTGGTGGGAATGGGTTACATACTAGGGATTGGTCAAATAAGTAAATGTATTTCAAGTAATGGGAGTCCGGTTTCTCAGTGCCAAAGGGGCATATAAACAAGGAAAAGGACAAAATAAAAACAGAATAAAATTAAAATAGGTGTTAATATAAACCTACAGTTTTCAATTTAAGTAGATACAAAAATAAATATTCATGTAAATATCAGAATGTATACATATGTTTATGCACATGTGTTTCCTAGCTCTGGTATTAGTGAGCTCACCTGGTACCCAGACCTTGGCTTCTAAATGCCATATTTCCCAATAAGAGGAACCAGGACTTTTTGAGAAATGGCTAATTCCAAGGCTGGGGCAAGGAAAAATACATCATCAGTTGATAACTTCCTTTTGTGCCAGAAAGAAAGTAGCTCAAAAAAATGAATGGAACATGTCAAAAGGCAGAGAAGCCAACTTAAAGGGGCTCCCCCTGGCCGAATATAGGACAAATTTAGCATCAATTTAATATGATAGCATGATAATAGATTCAATCTATTGAATAAAAATAAGCCATTAATTTCTATTAATGTAAATATGTAGATTGACAAATAAAAGTTTTATGAGAAATGGGACATTATAAAGTGCCTCCCTACAAAAGTACTTAACGAGAAAAGAGTGAAGAAGTCTGGCAGACACCTTCTCAATCAATCAGGTAATCACAGTGACCCATCATCAGCCAAGGAACACACTGAAACTCGAACCAGCCGGGATAGAAACATGGAGAACACAGTAGCCTTCTCTGATATTCTGCCAAAGCAGCACAACCATATTCTACTCATGAGGAAACATCAGGCAAACCCAAACTGAGAAACTCTCTACATAATAACTGGCCTGGAATCTTCAAAAGTATCAAGGTTGTGAGGGTCAAAGAAAGCCTGATTTCAGACTGAGGGAAACTAAATCCAGTCATGTGATTCGGTCCCAAGTGCTTTTACTATGCAGAATGTTATTTATTGGGGGAAAACAAGTTGAGTGAGGTCTGAAGTTTCGATGGTGGAAAGGTACCGGTGTTAATTTCTGATCACGAGGGTCCTGTTAGAAAGAATGTCCTTGTTTGGAGGAAGTACACTCTAAAGTGTTCAGTGTAATGGAGCAACTTACTTTCAAATAGTTCAGGGAAAAGACCCTTTGTACTATACTTCCAAGTTTTCTGTAAATTTAAGATTGTTTCAAAATAAAAGAAGCAATTAGAAAAACATACTCTCACTTGTACTATTCTGCTTTTCTTTTCAAAGCAGATGTTACCACCATCTGGTTGGGCATAGAGGTATTGAGTATATTTTATGCTTAGAAAAGTCTTCATGGAGGAGATGGAATTTGGGGAGAATTTAGATAGGTAGAGAGGTCTAGATGGAAACTTTTTTTTTTGAGAGAGCGAGCGAGCACATATGCGAGTGAGGGGCAGAGAAGGAAAGAGAGGGAGAAAGAGAGAAGCCGGGCTCACCTGATGGAGGGCTGGAACTCATGAACCAAGAGATCGTGACCTGAGCCAAAGTCTGATACTTAATTGGCTGAGCCACTTAGATGCCCCAAGAAGGAAACTTTTTTATGTAAAAAAAAGCAGTGTGTTCAAACACATTTAGTACTTCTCCACCGCCTTACAAACTAAGTTTTTGAACAGGGAAGTAGGATGTAGAAAAGTTGCTAAGACAGGCACTAGAGTTAGACCAGGATTCAAATGCTGATTTTGTTTTTAATAATGTGACTCTTGACTGTGTGAGCCCCAGTTTCTTCATCTGTAAAATAAGAATAAAGCTGATGTTTGTGTGTTTGAAAATTAATGTAGTTATGTATGTAAAGGGTTTAGCATAGTTCCTGCCACACGGCAGTGCTTGCAATGATGATAACAAAGATGTGGACAATGACGATGTGAACCATGCATTAGAGAAGGTAGTCTGTGTACCATATGGTTTCACTCTTATGTGGATCCTGAGAAACGTAACAGAAACCCATGGGGGAGGGGAAGGAAAAAAAAAAAAAAAGAGGTTAGAGTGGGAGAGAGCCAAAGCATAAGAGACTGTTAAAAACTGAGAACAAACTGAGGGTTGATGGGGGGTGAGAGGGAGGGCAGGGTGGGTGATGGGTATTGAGGAGGGCACCTTTTGGGATGAGCACTGGGTGTTGTATGGAAACCAATTTGACAGTAAATTTCATATATTAAAAATAAATAAATAAAAAAAAAAAAAACAAAAAAAAAAAAAGAGAAGGTAGTCTGTGTTGTGTAGAGGGATTGAGATTGGTTCAGAGTGACCCTGAAAAAGGTGGAGCAGTTAGGAAGATGTTAGCAATTATCCAGATGAGAGTAGTGGGCTGGCTGTTGGAAGAAAAGGATGTGAGCAAGTGAGAATTTGTTCCGGTAAATTCTACAGGTTTAAAACCATTAGATGCCAGGTGGTTGCTAGAAAGATAAAGACTCCTCTGAGATGCAGTGTCTGGCAGAAAGAGGGGAACCGTGTTAGTACTGATTAGGGAAACTGAAAGTCACTGTGGTTCCATGAAGGAGAGCCTTAAGTTCCAATTCTCCCCACCTAGGCCCTTCTGACCTCATTAGTAGAAACGCGTCAATAGACTTACGCCTTTTGGCTTATTATAGCTTCTTTCCTCCTGCTGTACTTGTTTCTTCTCCGTGTCTCTGTTCCTTGCACATTCCACTCAAGCACTCAAAGCCCTATACTTTGCTCAGGACTTGTTCAAAATTCGTGCTTTTTCCAGCCTGAAAAGGATGTGTGATCCAATCACCACTGCCAGTGCTGATGTTTGAGAGTACAAAAACTTCCCGATAAATTGTCCTTAGACCAACACCACTTTCAATGCAGCTCCTTACTCTGCGTGTGTTCATGAATTATACGTGCAGTTGGTATCATGCCTTCTTATAACTGATGTAATATATTGCAATGGTATGGCTCTTTCCTCTCTATACATTGTGCTTTACCCACACGGTGGCAAGTTCTTCTGGGGCAGATGTTGTATTCTCACAGCAACCACACTGTGATGAGCACAGAGTAGTTGCTCAATGAATGTTTATAGAACTGAATGGAGTCAAAAATTAGGTGACAAAATACTAAAACCCAGTGCTAAACAGCATGTGAAATAATGCTTTCTTTAGTTAAAACAGGAACTGTAAAAATATATGCACTAAGCAACTGCTCCCGTGGAAATGAACTCTGCTGTCTGAGAACACAGGCCTGGAGCCAGCTTCCTGAGTTGCATTTGGATCATTGCTCTGCTGCCTCCTAGCTTTGTAATCCTGGAATTATTAGTAGCATTTGACACTTAAGATTTTTGCATTAAATTAGATCATTTTGTAAAATAAAAAAAAAAAAAAATCCAGAGTGCCTGGCAAATAAGAACTCAAGGGAGGTTAGCTATTACGATTAATTTTATCCCTAAAATTTTTGGATAGAAAATGGGAAAGTATAGCTCTGAAATTCTTTCAGGGAGGTCTTTTTTTATTTAATGTTTATTTCTGAGATGGGGGGCAAGCAGGAGAGGGGCAGAGAGAGAGAGAGAGAGAGAGAGAGAGAGAGAGAGAGAGAGAGGATCTGAAGCAGACTTCCCACTGTCAGCAGAGAACCTGATGCAGGGCTGGAACTCACAAACCGTGAGATCATAACCTGAGCCAAAGTCAGCTGCTTAACGGACTGAGCCACTCAGGTGCCCCAGGGAAGTCATTCTTACTAAGATACTTCAGCTGGGGAGCCTACTAGACTAGTCCATTCAGGCTTCAGGTAAGGAGAAGAAATCATTTTATATGGAGTTCCGTTTCTTGATTAGCATTACACAAGGCAGGCTGTGGAGCTCAGAGGGAGTGGGTACAAAGAGATCTGACTCAGCCTTAAAATCTCACTCCTGTCCCTTAGTAAGGCCACTTCTTCCCAACTTGTTTCTACACCTTCCCTCTAAAGGTGCAATTCTGAATATTTAGCCCATAGCTTTCAGGACTGTCTTTGGTGCTAATTTGAACTGATTTCCACGGCATTCTCTGGGGGCACAGTTAGAATGATTTATCCACTGCCCCTTCCATGACTGAAGCAGTCATCCTGGGGTGGAAGTCTATTTCGTATTTTGGGGTTTGGGGAACTCATTGGTGAGCCACTTCTTCAAAGCTCTCAGTATGGAGGAGCATTTTATAGTGTTTTACTGGCTCAAATTACTTGTGTTGAATGTCCCAGGGCAGGGGCATTGCCTAAATTGTTCACAGCTGTACCTCCAGTACTCAGAAAAGCATCTGCTACATGGTAAGCGCTTAATGTTGAAAAAAATGACACGACTGCCCCCAGAAGAGTTTATAATTTTGGTGCCAAGACAAATTGTAGGTGTAGAAAACAGAAAAAAAAAAAAAACCATGCAATTCGTCTCTGGCTCTAGAAGTAAAGCTAGCTGAAAACTATAGTGGTTAAACCCAGATTTCTCTATTTTCTGCCTATTATTCTCCTTTTACTCTCCCGAAGCTTTTTGTTGGGGGAGTGGGACAGGTAGCTTGTGCTTCCACTGTGATGCAAGCTAGTTAATGGGCACTAAAGCTATTTGGGTGTTTTGATGCTTTACAGAAAGGACTGCATTTAAGATGTTAGTTTATTTAATTGAGGCTTCCTACTTGTGCCTCAAGAATATACCCTTATATAAAGCTTAGTTCTTCTCTTACATAAATGAGTTCTCAAGGTCCTAAGAAGATCGGCATGGAGCTGAATTAAATGCACAGAATGCTCTTATAACCACCATATCAGTAAAATGATTATGCCCATTATCCATTAGAATGGATATGTCTGTTTTCAAGTACTATTCTTGCATAAAGTGAATTTTCTAATGTAAGAAGGCTTAATTCTGCTCATTTTACACATTAAGTATGATGCTGATGTATTTTAATTAGTAAAATTACCAATTCTATTTTTAAATGTAAAATGAGCCATAGTGTGGCATTATGCCCATCCTAATTAAACAATGATCAAAACAATCATTGCAAACAAGAGTAATGTTGTCCTTTAGAAGAATTTCAAAAGAATTAGTCGACTCAGTGTCAAAAAATATTTACTGAGAAATGAATTAAGAATCACAGTGTGGTCTTCTAAACATTTAGTATGTAACATTTGATCAGATCAGCCATGCCATATGAATTAAAGCTAGAGACATAGCTAAATCAGCATGACCCCAAAACATATTAAATATATTGGATAATGGAGAGCAGGTGAGAGACAATTAGAGAGAAGATCTGGGACAATGCCATGGTTTTCCCCACCCGCCCTGAGGGTTTTGCTCTGTTAGGTACGCTGTAAATGACTGCAGAATCCCCTTCAAAACCCAGATGTACAGACTGTGTGTAAACACTTCAAAGGAGGAAGACTGGAAGAATAATGGGACACAGAAAAACAAAAATGATGAGGAATGTTCTGTCAGCATGTGATTAAAAAACCCCATACAGATCTGGCAGAGTGTACGTATTTCTGAAAATGACACTCACTTTGAAGTCTGTCCTTTAGTCAGTCCTCTATTAGGCTAAGGGCCTCCCTTACTGCTGACAAGATAGTTCAAAGGAAGCACCTTGCACTGCTGATGAGGGACACGGCTAGCACAAGACAACTCCAGAGACAGAAAAACAGAGTGGCTAATGGGTAAAGAAGCCACAGTCCTGTACAAAAATACCACTCTCTTTGGTTTTCAAAGGAGAAAACTGCTTTGAAAAAAGACCTTTAGGACTGTAAATTCAATGGTGGTTACTTGCCAAATTGCTATCAGTGTTTTCCAAGGGAAAACAGGATGAACAAATCATTAGTTAGGATTGATCAAACTACCTGGGGGTCTACTCTAAAAATGTGGTTTGGTTTCTAATGCAGGTTTGCCTCAGACACCCTCTCAGGGAGAGGAGACCAGTCTTTGAAATGAAATGTCATCTTCATTTTGACGGAGTTTTCAGAGTATCAGGCTCCTCATGTGCCACTTTAGAGAATGCCTCCCGCAAATACTTAGATAACAAGGGTCACTGTGACAAGTGAACCCTTCCTCAGCTGTTGCCAAGGTGAAATTAAATTTTCAGAGAGAATTTCACTCATATATTGTTACAATTGACTCATGATTTTCATTTCTTTGCCTGACACCCAAATGGCTTTTGAAGAACCTTCCAGGGCAAAAGCAAATTCTCACCTCTGGATATAAAAGAGCTCAAATCTCAAGGGAGAGAAGAGCCAATCGTTCACAGTTCTCCTGCTTGGCATTCTCCCTGTTGCTCACTGTTGCTTCAATACTACTACTCTTTAGTTTTCTTGCAGAAGGAGAGCATCTTCCTCCAAAGATAATGTTATTTGGATGTATCACCATCTGCCTGGACTCACTGCTGCCTTGTACTGACCTTGCAGTCACTTTCCCTCATGCCCTGAGATGGGGCACCTCTTTATAGTCTCAGTACCCACCTTCAGACAACCACCTAGAAACTATCAATGTCCATATTGACACCAAAGCTTCCACCTTCTCTACTCTCATGACCCAAATCTCCACTCATGGCAGACATCCACTTTAAGAACCATAGCTTCTAACACCTCCAACATCTTAAATTTCAGTTTCCCACTCTTGAAACACAAAATTTGTAACCACACTTTCACCAGTCTGAGTTTTAATCTCATTTAGATATCTAGGCCCTAGATCCCTCTACTTTCTCCAGACTTCCAGCTCCCTCAGCCCCCACTCTTTCTTTACCCAAACTGGACACTGTGGTTGTCAGCATTTACAATAATCTCACCAAAAAACTGCATGCTGTCGCACCCTCACCACCAAACCCCTAACCTTAAACCAATGCTTCAATTTACCTTCTCCATCTTTATACCCAAAGAGCCAGAGTTGCTGGAGAAATTTAGGGAATGTGTATAGTGGTTCCACTAAATGATCTCTAATCTCAGAACACTTAATGCTGCCTTTCAAGCCTCTTTCATATTCATGTACTGGAGATATTAAATGAGATCCGAAATTGCTGGGGAGGCACAGTTTGTTCTTTACATAAGAATGACTATTGGTTGGAATAGAAGGGTGGCCACTCCATAAGCCACTCAGCAACCTATATAGTGGCCTGGCATGAAAAGGTAAGACCACCTGCACTGATAAGCTGAAACATGAGTGGGAATAATTAACTGGCATCAGAGGAGACAAGGAGGAATAGACATGTAGCGAGTAAGATTCATAGTAACAGTAGAGGTTCTTCTCTACCCACTTCTTTCTTCATAAATACGTGCTTTTATTATTTAGACAATAGGGTAAAGAGAGTGGACAAACCAGGGCATATGGGGGCGGGGGGAAGGATCAGGTGGGTGGGCATGTCCGGGGCAGATCCAGGTCTTGCGGGACCTGAAACTCATACAATTTTGAGGTGTCCTCTTTTTAAAATATACAAAATTAACACAGTCAAAAAAGCAAATTCAACTGCATTTAAAAATTGATGATTTGGGGTGCCTGGGTTGCTCAGTCAGTTAAGTGTCCAACTCTTGATTTCAGCTCAGGTTATGATCTCATGCATGGCTCATGAGTTGGAGCTCCACATTAGACTCTGTGCTGAAAGCACAGAGCCTGCTTGGTGTTTAGTATCTCTCTTCCTATGCCCCTCCCCTTCTTGCTCTCTACATGTCTCACAAAATAAAAAAAAAAAACAAAAAAAAAAACTTAAAAAAAATTGTGGGTACTTTGTATTGAGCTACAAAAGTATGTAATCAAGTTACTTTCATATGGCAATCATTGACTCATTAATGAATAAAGTTTTGTCACAGAAACATCGGTTTCTTCAGGCTGATTAACTCAGTCAGTGGTAGTTTCACAAAACATCTTGTCTGGAACCACCAGACTAACCAGGCCAAAATGTGCTAGGTACACTACTTAGATTGGATATGATACATTGGGATAAATAAAACATATGGCCTTTCACACAAATATACTCATTGCTTGCAGAAGTGCTACAGGTTTATTCTTTGAAAAATAAATTCTAAAAACATAGAAGTTTTACTTCACTTAATATATATTGTGCATTTATAATTGTATGTGCTTTACTACGAAACATATTCCTAACAGCAGCAAATGTCTGTTTTGACTAGATGGTGAAGAGAAATAAAACTTTTGCTTACAATTACATATATCTGATGATATGAAGAATATTCTTCAGTATAGCATCCGGCTTCATACATTTCAAACCTTGTTCCTTTAAAACTACTTCTGGACCTGGGTGCCATGGGGTGTTTACATCATGTTACGTTTTCCTTTCTGCAAAGTCATTATGTTAGCATAGTGGGTAGGAGACAGCTAGTTGTGACCTTAAGTTATATGAACACAATCCCATTTAACTCAAAGTAAACATGCCCAAAATTTCACTTCCCTTTGGGTATCGGATTCCCTAAAGACCTTTGGCCTTTTCAAAGACAAGAGAAAATGAGAGGTGGAGAGAAAGTCTAAGTGAAATGAGACAGTAATCACAAAAGATTAGTGTTAAAAATCTTACTTTTCTGATACAAATAAAAGCACATGAACACATGAAGGGGCCTATCCAGGTAAGAGGCCCTAAAGCTTATGCCTTATTATCTTTACAGTAAATTCATCTTTGCAATCTGGGCTGTTAAGTGTTGACTGGCATATAATCTGGAGGTTCCTAGGAGGGAAGGTAGGCTACACCCCTATACTAAATGAAGAACAGGCATCTTCCTAACCCTCTTTGAAGATGACAGGGTCTAAGAGGTATTCGAGATCTGAAGAGTTAGGACTAACGTGTCTTTTGAGTCAGATGAAATACTAAAATTTTATGAGAGCAAAAGATAAGAAATTAGCTATAACCTGTTGCTAACTCAAGAGAGTAACAATCTTAGGAGAAACCAATCCCACTTAAATAATATGGATGAGGAATACCTGTGTGCTAGACCCACTCTGCATGTTTGCAGCCCAAGAGGCTGTAGCATTCTCTTAAAACTCTGACACCTGTTGGGATGAGCACAGGGTGTTGTATGGAAACCAATTTGACAATAAGTATTTAAAAAAACTCTGCCACCAAGTCATCTCAGGCCTCCTGGGATAAAAAATTTGTAGTCATAAATCGTCCACCCAGTATATTAACTTACTGGAGATGATGTTGTCTTGCAGAGAACATGGTTAGCAAACTTTCTCTGTAAAGGGTCGAATAGTAAATTGTTTAGGTGTTGCGTGCCATAGAGTATCTGTTGCAACTACTCAATTCTGCTCTTGTGAAAGCAATAGACAAAACGCCAGTGAATGGGCATGGCTATATTCCAATAAAACTCTATTATGGATGCTGAAATTTGATTTGTTTATTTTTCATGGGTCAAAAATATTCTTGAATTTAACTGTTAACAAATATGAAAACCATTTTCAGTTTGAAGGCTATACAAAAACAAGTGGCAGTTCAGATTTTGCTGCAGTCTATAGTTTGCTGATCTTCATTCTAAAATGTGTTCAGAAAAGATTTAGGATTAGCCTGGTGACAGCTTTTTATGGACACTACTTTTCTGTTCTACATTTCTATGCAGAGGGCATTTCTCAAATTACAGGTAAATCTGTGTATCGGCCATTTGGTAAGTATCATGCTAAAGATCTAAAACACATTTGTGGATTTCCTTCCTCAAAGTGCTCAAAAGCAACATTATGACCTTCCCTGCCCGTGACTTTCAATTGGTTAATAGTTTGAATTGGCTTGCTTATTGCTTTGGATAAAGAGTGTACATTATAAAGACATAGTACCAATGCAGCATCAGGGCCACAACACAGTTTGGTTGCCCAATTGGCAAACAGGCAGCACCTTGATTATCAGGATGGACTGGCCACTCTACCTGTCTGTACCTACTGGCCTCTTGTCATTGTGCTCCATATGGGTTCCTCTTATTATCATAGTCCATAAAGGCTCATTATCATGTAATCCAAAAAGGCTTTTGCACAGAAAGGTTTAGTCTCAGTTACTTATATTTTTAAGAAACATCAATTTGGTAACGGTACATAAATTAAAACATCTTTTTCATTACCTTTTTAAAAAGTATAACAAATATTACTCCTTTTATAAATCTGTATCTAAAGAATTTAACCTTTCCTTCTTTGATTAATGCTTAATTTAAGTTGAACAAAATAAATATCCTCAGTTTATCAGATTTGTTTAAGCATTTTACATTCCATTTATACATGTATTCAATGAACTTTACTTCAAATGCCTGACCAAACTTACTATCTAAACAAATCCTTTCTACATAAACAATGCAAATTAAACTTATGCATTATTCAAATTATAGACACTCTCAAGGTTTTCTAAACATTGTTATTGTTTATAAGGGTCAGTAAATATCCAACTTTCAACTTAAAATCCCATCAATTTTATATTTTAATTGGAATCCCCAACCCATCAGATTATCCCAATGATGATAAAACCTATACCTAAACTTAATTCCAAAAGCGCAGGTAATATGGATCTGCTTACCTTCAATAATTCTTAACTTTAAAGCTTCCTGGGGTAAAAGACTTTACCTTTTATTTAAGTCAAGGGTCACTAAGCTCCATATAGTCTAGTGCCAAATCTGGTCTGCTTTGGTATAGCCTCAAGAATGGTTTTTACATTTTTAAATGGTTGGAAGAAAATGTATAAACAATGTTCCAGCATCCAAAAATAAAGTTTTATAGGAACACTACTACTTTCATTCATTTATTGTCTATGGCTGCTTTCAGGTTAGATGTCAGCTTGAATGTTTAAGACAGAGACGATTCGGCCTTCAAACCTAAAATATTTACTCCCTGGCCCTTTACAAAAAGTTTGCTGACATACCCATCCCCAACCCCCATCCAGTTTTTTAAGAAGATACAAATCAAGCTGTGCTGCTTGAATTTCAAAAACCCAAATAAAGGATCATAGAACATTTTCCCTGAAAGTTATTTGGGGACTAAGGGCAAAGAGCTTCTTTTAAAAGCTCTTGTAAGAGAAGAGCTTCTTTCAAAAAGGTTATCTTCCCTCTTCCATTTGCCCAGAGAACAGCAAATGGTAAAGACTGAACATAGGAAGGGAAGGGAAAAACCACAACGTACTTTTTGGTGTAAGGACAGAAAGATGCCCCTTGTCCCATACATCCCCCTACCTACCTGCTGTGATAGGAGGGATATAAGTCTGAGCATCCTTTTGGGGTTCTCTAGCAGCCAAAGAGCCACAGGGGCACTGCTCAAACTTCCTAGGAGGCAGTGCTCTGGGAGTGGCTTCCTATAATCTTGTTCACCCATCTTCTGTGTATTTTGATTTCTTGCCTTGACAGATGGTTCTAACGAAGTATTTCAGTGAAGTCTGTCTCTGGGCAACATGTCAACCCCCTAGTTTTAAGCTTAAAGTTTTAACTTCTGCTTTTCCTGTCATCATATCATTAAAAATATGTAATATTTGCATGTATGTTTTAAAATGCAAAATAGATGTATATTTGATTCATATAATTTAGACACATAACCTTTCCTCACAAACTATTTCTGCAGCATTTCTGAACCAGAAATCAAGTCATAATTAAGCACTATGTTCACTAGGTGAGAACAGAGAAGGTTCTGACCCTTTGGTTGCCATTGTCTTTCAGTAAACTCATGAAAAGAATAGTTGAAATGCCTCCAGACTATTATTTGGGGTCCATTTTTCATATTCCAGAAAATCTAATCTCTTAAAAAAAAGGAAACATATGGAGATAGAGAAAGAGCAATAGAGAGGGAAAGTTGTATGGAGAGGAAAAATAAGCCTGGGGGATATAATCAATGTAATTCCTAATCATCAAACTGAAATCAAGGCAGGAATCCTGTAGTCCTTCCATTGTTTAATATTTTAAAAAGAGCTGTATTTTAAAAAGAAGTGATCAATGAATGGGAAACTCAAAATGCCTCTTTAAGTAGAAAATTATTCTCAAACAAAAATCAGAGCAGTTTGTGGATTCTGAATGTCAAATGCTTCTTACTTTTTGAGTTTTCACTCTGGCTCAGCCCCAAAGCGTGATTTGTTTTCCAAGATCGTGACAGAACATGGAAGACAGAGTTACATCAGAGATCAGCGTTGGGGTGTCATGACTACTGGAAATGTCCAGAGACTCTTCATGTACAATAGCTAGAAATGTGGTTTTATAATATGTCAAACATTTTCTAGCCTATTTCAAATTTCTGTAAGCAATATTATTTGCTTTTTGTAACATTTGTGTGTGTGCGTGCATGTATGGTGAGAACATTAAGATCTACCCTCTTAAATTGCTGAGGTAGTTTTGATTGAATCTTTAAAAAAAATAAAATGAAAAAGTCTTTTTTATAAAGGATTTGATCAAAACTAGTTCTGGGAAGCACAGCATCCTCACTTTGGACGGACTTCCTGTGAGTGAAATGAGATACTTGCTAGTGAAAGAAAGCAACACAGAGGAAAACAGACAGTAATTCAATATCAGAGAAAGGCCTATGGGGCTGTAGTTTACAGAAAATCAGATCTTATGAATCTCTGAAAGCACCTACCTGGAGAGGCAGGGTAGGATGTTTAGTAAGGGATGGTTGGGAGCTTTTCTAAACATTTTCTGACTCTGAAGCCTACCTAACCTTGTGAGATTCTTCAGGAGTTTGAGGGGCCATTTTATCATTTTTATATGATATATGATAAGAGGAGGCTCACACAATGTTGTCAAGTTTTAAAAACATTTTTTTCTTTGACATAATGCCAAAAGAAGCATACAGTTTAAGGATTATTACATAGTGAAAATCCACGTAACCCCACCTAGATTAAGCAAAACCTTGTGCGCACCCTTAAAGACAATTCCCCTGATTTTTATAGCAAGCACTTGTTTTTTTTTTTTTTCTTTTGAGAGAGAGAGAGAGACAGGGAGCATGAGTAGTTTTGATTGAATGGTGCACAAGCAGGGGAGGGAAAGAGGGAGAGGGAGAGAATCCCAAGCAGGCTCCATGCTCAGCATGGAACCCAACACAGGGCTTGATCTCGTGACCGTGAGATCAAGACCTGAGCTGAAATGAAGAGTCAGGAGGCTTAACTGACTCACACACAGGCACTCCTCTGTTGTTTTTCACTTGAGAGTTTTTTTTTTTAATCATTGAACAAATGCTTTTTTAATTATCTCACCCATTTGATGCTTTTTCTTGATATTCTTGTCACTTTGGGGATTGACCTTTTCTGTTCTATTTTTTTCTCTCCATTAGCTTGGAAGTTATACCTTCTCCTGAAGAACACTCTTTAACATTTCTTTTCCCGAGTGTTGCTGATGACTTCTTCCAATTTTGTTTGACATATCCTTCCCTTGTTCTTGAAACATATTTTTGCTGGGTATATATTTGGAGGTTGGCTTCAATAAAGTTAATTTGTATGTTTGGATCCACAAAATGGAGTGTGCCCTAGAGGTCCAGCCCATGTCACAAATCTAAACCTAAGTCACTTTGCACTTACTTGTAATACCCTTCAAGGAAGCCTAATACACACCAATCACAATCCTCCAACTCAGCCTTAGCTAGCTCATCTTACCCGAGAAAAGAGGACTTGATAGCCTAATAAAAAAAATCTCTGACCTCCAAGCCAAGCATGGTCCTTCCATGTTGCTTCTTCTAATGCTCTATGAGCTCTATGAAACTCACTTTTGCCCCAAATCCCTCAGGAAGAGCACCCCACTACTTGTGAGATAACCTACTGCTCCAATCCATAGATCTTTCCTTTGAAAATAGGACATTAAACTTCTCACTCAACTATTTTAGTTTTTACATTTGACAGCATTTACTGGTGTGGTTGTTCTGATTATTTTATAATTAAAATCTATCATTCCACTGACTTCTTGCTTACAGTTCTTCTACTGAGAAATAAGATATTAATCTGTTTGCTCCACTAAGTAGAAATATATTACATTCCCCACTCTATTTCTGCTGTTGCCTTCCTCCTTTCAAAGTATTCTGTTGGTTTTTGTAGTTTCACTATATTTTGGTGTGCATATCTTCCCTTACTTTTTATTTTTTATTTTATTTTATTTTTTTTAATTTTTTTTTTCAACATTTTTTTATTTATTTTTGGGACAGAGAGAGACAGAGCATGAACGGGGGAGGGGCAGAGAGAGAGGGAGACACAGAATCGGAAACAGGCTCCAGGCTCCGAGCCATCAGCCCAGAGCCTGACGCGGGGTCGAACCCACGGACCGCGAGATCGTGACCTGGCTGAAGTCGGACGCCTAACCGACTGCGCCACCCAGGCGCCCCTTCCCTTACTTTTTAAACCTTGCTTTGGATTTTTAAGTTTGCAGACATGATACCCAATTACTTCATAATACTTCGTTTTTTCATTTTTTTTATTTCAAAATATTTTGGGGGTGCCTGGGTAGCCTGGTTCATTGAGCATCAAACTCTTGATTTCAGCCCAAGTCATGATCCCAGAGTTGTGGGATCAAGCTCTGTGCTGACAGCATGGAGCCTGCTTGGAATTCATTCCCTCCTTCCCTCCTCCCTCTCTCCCCACCACTCATGCCCACTCCTGCTCCCAAAAGAAAACATTAAAAATTTTTAAAATTTAAAATTACAGTATACTTAATATACAGTGTTATATTAGTTTCAGGTGGTAATTGGTCTGTTCAAATTTTCTATTTCTTCCTTTTTTTTAATGATTATTTTTGAGAGAGAGCATGAGTGAGTGGGGGAGGGGCAGAGAGAGGGGGACAGAGGATCTGAAGCAGGCTCTGTGCTGACAGCAGAGAGCCCAACGTGGGGCCCAATCTCACAAACCATGAAATCATGACCTGAGCCAAAGTTGGATACTTAACCAACTGAGCCACCCAGGTGCCCCTCTATCTTTCTGATTCAGTTTTGTGAGATTATAGTTTCTAAGAATTTATTCATTTGTTCTATATTGTCCAACTTGTTAGCATATAGTTTTTCATAATATTCTTTTATAATCCTTCATATTTCTGTGATGTCATTGTTATTTCTCCTCTTTCACTTGTAACTTTGTGTATTTGAGTCCTCTCTTTTTGATGAGTATGGCTAAGGGTTTATCAATTTTGTTGACCTTTTCAAAGAACCAGCTCCTGGTTTTATTGGTCTGTTCTAAATATATGCACCTCTATGTTTATTGCGGCATTATTTACAATAGCCAAATTATGTAAGCAACCCATGTGTCCATTGATAGATGAATGGATAAAGAATAGCACACACACACAATGGAATATTACTGAGCCATAAAAAAAATGAAATCTGGCCATCTGCAGCAAGAGGTGCATCCATATAGTGTCAAGTGAAATAAGCCACTCAGAGAAAGACAAATACCATATTATTTCACTCACATGTGGAATTTAAGATACAAAACACATCAACAAGGAAAACAAATAGACAAAAAAACTCTAGAGAACAAAGTGGTAGTTACCAGTGGAATGGTGGGTGAAGGGATGGCTTAAATAGTTGAAGGGCATTAAAAGTCCACTTATTATTTTATTCAATTAAGTTTTTTTTTTTTTACATATTTTTTTAAATATGAAATTTATTGTCAAATTGGTTTCCATACAACATCCAGTGCTCATCCCAGCAGGTGCCCTCCTCAATGCCCATCGCTCACCCTCCCCTCTCTTCCACCCCCCATCAACCCTCAGTTTATTCTCAGTTTTTCAGAGTCTCTATGGTTTGGCTCTTTCCCTTTTTTTTCCTTCCCCTCCCACATGGTCTTCTGTTAAGTTTCACTCTTATCCACATAAGAGTGAAAACATATGGTATCTGTTTTTCTCTGTATGACCTATTTCACTTAGCATAACACTCTCCAGTTCCATCCACGTTGCTACAAAAGGCCATATTTCATTAAAAGTCCACTTATTATGATGAGCACTGAGGAACGTATAAAACTGTTGAGTCACTACTATACATCTGAAACTAATACTTCACTTTAATTATACCAGAATTGCAAATAAACAAATGAATAAATGAATAAAAACATGTAAGTGAAAGAGCAATAACCTCAAATGTTAGGTAGAGGTGGATTACAATTGTATGCTTTACAAATTCTATCAAAGTTAAATTGTTATCTATAATGAAAAATCCTGTAGTAATACACAAACATGACAAAGAAGTCAAAGCATTCTGATATGAGAAGACACCAGAACAAAAAAATACAGGACAAGAAACAAGTAACAGCAAATCTACAAACAACAAAACAATTAACAAAATGTTAACAGTAAGTCCTTACCTATCAATGCAAATCAAGAAAAAAATACTTTACATGTGAATAAAGTTTTCAATTAAAAAGATAATTTCTGCATGAATAAAAACAAAATCCAACAATATGCCACCTACAGAGACTCACTTTAACCTTAAATACAAACGTAGCCTGAGACTAACCAGATGGAAAAAAAAAATTAAGCAAATAGCAACTAAAAAAAAAAAAAAAAAAGCAGAGGTAGCTACACTCACATTAGACTTTAAACATGTTTAAAAGGGGGCACTGGGGTGGCTCACTAGGTTAAGCATCTGACTTTGGCTCAGGTCATGGTCTTGATGTTCAAGAGTTCTAGCCCTGCATAGGTGCTCTGATCTTCTGTCTCTCTCTCTACCCCTCTCCTGCATTCACTCTCTCTCAAAAAACATTAAAAAAATGTTTAAAGGAGACAAAGAAAGTCATTGTATAATGATAAAGGATCAATACATTAAAAAGATATAACAATTATAAATACTTATGTGCCCAATATCAGCACACTTAAAGCAAACACTAACAGAGTTAAAAGGATAAATAAGCATAATGCAGTAATAGTTAATGCCCCCCTCTCAACAAAGCATAGATCATCCGGATATAAAATCAACACAGAAACAGTGGATTTGAATAACTCTATATACCAAATGGATCTATAGACATATACAGAACATTCTATAACAGCAGAATACACATTCTTCTCAGCTCACATGGATTGTTTTACCAAATTTATGAAATTTAAATCATACCAAGTATCTTCTCTGACCACAATGGCATGAAACTAGGAATCAGTAACCAGAAGAAAACTGGAAAATTCATAAATACATGGAAATTAAACAACACTCTCCTGAACAACCAGTGGATCAAAAAAGAAATAGGGTTTGAGACAACTGAAAATAGAAACACAACACATGAGAATTTGTTGGATGTACCAAGTTCTTTCTGAGGAAAGTTCATAGCAAGAAATGCCTACATTAAGAAGAAACATTTCAAATAAACAACTTAACTATGAATCTTAAGAAACTAGAAAGAGAAGAAAAAATGAGCCCAAAATTAGCAGAAGAAAGGAAATAAGAAAAATAGTTGATTTTTAAAAAAGATAAACAAAATTGACAAATCCTTAGCAAAAGTAACCTTGGAAAAAAAGAGAAAACGCCAATCAGCAAAATAATGAAAGAGGAGACATTGCAACTCACACCACAGAAATTCAAAGGATCACGAGGCTCCTATGAATAACTGTATACCAATAAACTGGACAGCATAGAAAAAAAAGGGAAAATTTCTAAAAATATACAACTTATGTAGACTGACTCAGGACAAAATAGAAGTAGAAAATAGAAAATCTGGAAAGACCATTACTAATAAGAAGATTGAATTATTAATCAAAAATCTCACAACAAATAAAAGCCCAGGACTTATGGCTTCACTGGTGAATTTACTAAACATTTAAAGAAGAATTAACACCAATTCATCTCAAACTCTTCCAAAAAAGTCAGAGAAGAAGTAACATTCCCAAACTTATTTTATAGGGCCAGCATTGTCCTGATACCAAAACCAGAAAGGGATACTATTAGAAAAGAAAACTCCAGGTAAATATCCCTGAGAATTTGACGCAAAAATTCTCGATACTAGCGCACTGAAATCAGCAGCCCATTAAAAATATCATACACCACAAGTGAGACATTTATCCCCAGGAAATAAGAATGTTTCAACATATGCAAATCAATCAATGTGATACATCACATTAATAGAGAGAAAAGAATCACATGATAATCTCAGATACAGAAAAAGCATTTGACAAAATTCAGCATTTATTCATGATCAAAACTCAAATTCAGCATAGAAGGAACATATCTCAACAAAATATAGGCCATATATGACAAGCCCACAGTTAATATCATACTTAATGATGAAATGTTGAAAACGTTCTTGTTCCTGAGATCAGGAACAAGACTGGATGTTCTTTCTCACTACTCTTATTCAACAAAATACTGCAAATCCTAGCTAGAGCAATCAGGCAAGAAAAAGAAATAAGAGGTATCAATTGGAAATGAAGAAGTAAAATTGTCTCTATTTGCAAACATATGACTTCATACAGATAAAATTCTGACTCAACAACAACAAAAAGTTAGATTGAATCAATCCAGTAAAGTTGCAGGATACAAAATTAACATACAAAAATCAGCAGCATTTCTGTATACTAATATTTTTTTCTGAATATGAAAGAAATTAATCTCACTTATAGCATCGAAAAAGCAAAATACTTAGGAATACATTTAAAGAAATCAAAGATGACACAAACAGAAAGGTACAACATCTTAATGGGTTAGAATAGCTTACATTGTTAAAATGTCAATAGTACCAAAGCCATCTATAGATTCGATGCAATTTGTACCAGGATTCCAATAGAATTTTTTTTACAGAAGTAGAAAAACACTCTTAAAATTTATATGGAACAAGACTCTGAAGAGCCAAAGAAATATTGAGAAAGAACAAAGCAGGAGGCATCACTCTTCCTTATTTCAAGCTATACTATAAAGGTGTAGTCATTACAACAGTATAGTACTGTCATAAACAAAGACACCAATGAAACTAAACTGAGGGCCTAGAAATAAAGCCAAGCATATACAATCAACCAATATTTAACAGGGTAGTCAGGAATATTCAATGGTGAAAAGATAGTCTTTTTAATAAATGGTGCTGGGGTAGTTGGATATTCACATGTCAAAGAATAAAACTGGACCAATATATTATGCCACTTGCAAAAATTAATCCAAAATGGATTAAGGACTTAAATGTAAGGGCTGAAGTCATGAAATTCCTTGAAGTAAACAAAGAAACACAGTTCCTTGACATAATCTTGGTAAGGAGTTTCTGGATATGACACCTAAAGCATAGTAACAACAAAACAAACCAAATGAGACTACAACAAACTAAAAAGTTTCTGTACAGCAAAAACAAAAAACCCATCAATAAAGTGAAAAAGAAAACTTATTAAATGGGAAAAAATATTTGCCAAACCACGTATCTGATAAGGGGTTTATACCCAAAACATATGAAGAACTTGTATCACTCAGTAGCACAAAAACAACCCAATTAAAAATGGGCAAAGGACCTGAATAGACATTTCTCCAAAGAAGATATATGAAAGGCCAATAGGTACATGAAAAGATGCTCAACATCACTGGTCATTAGGGAAATGCAAATTATAACTAAAATGAGCTATCACCTCATGCCTATTAGAATGGCTACCGTCAAAAAGACAAGGGATACCAAATGCTGCAATGGATAGGGAATAAAGAGAACCCTTGGGCACTGTTGGTGAGATTGTAAATTGGTACAGCAATTATGGCAAACAGTATGGAATATACTTAAATTAAAAATAGAACTATCATGTGATACAGCAATTCCACTCTGGGAATACACCCAGAAGAAACAAAAACACTAACCTCAAAAGACATCTGCATCCACATGGTCACAGTTGCATTATTTACAGTAGCTAAGACATAGAAATAACTTGAATGTTTATTGATGTATAAATAAAGGAATTGTGATGTATTTACATAAGAGAATATTAGCCATAAAAACTAGGAAATTCTACCATTTCCAATAACATGGATGGACCTCCAAGGCATTATGCTAAGTAAAATAAGTCAAAGACAAATACTGTAATGTGTCAACTAAATATGAAAACAAAACCAAACTCAGAAAAAGAGATCAGACTTGTGGTTACCAGAGGTGGGGGCATGGAGAGGAAATTGTGGAGGTATGCAGTCAAAGGACACAACTTCTATTTGTAAGTACTAGGGATGTTATATGTACAGCATGATGATTGTAACATTGTTGTATGATACATAAACAAGTTTTTAAGAGACTAAATCTTGAGTTATCAAAAGGAAAATTTTTTTATTGTATTTATATGAAAAGATGGATGTTAGCAGAAATGAAAGAGGAAATATTACAACTGATACCACAGAAATACAAAGAATCCTAGAAGACTACCATGAATAGTTATGCACCATAAAATTGGACAGCCCAGAAGAAATGGATAGCTTCCTAGAAATATATAACCTATCAAAGCTGAATCATGAATAAAAAAATCTGAACAGAACAATTACTAGTAAAGGAGCTAGAACCAGCAATCAAAAACCTCCAAGAAACAAAAAGCCCAGGGCCAGATGGCTTCACGTGTGACTTCTACCAAATATTTAAAGATCAATTAATATCTATTCTTCTCAAACTATTCCAAAAAATAGATGAGTATGGAACACTTCAAAATTCACTTCACGAGGCCAGCATTACCTTGATACCAAAACCAAAGTCACTGCACAAATTACAGGCCATGATAACATACATGCAAAAATCAACAAAATATTAGCAACTGAATTTAATACTGTAAAATGATCATATACCTGTTTTATTTATTAAAAATAATTTGTTTCTAAATAAATTGATTTTTCTTTCAGTTATCTGCTAATAGAAGTTTTGGGCTACTCTTTACAAGTTATTTACTATATTTAACACATTACACGTATGGATAATTTATATTACCAATAAAGAAAAAGCAAAAGTAGAAAAGATTGTAATCTCTTTTGTAAGCCTTTTAAAGTAATAGAACCATTATAAAGTATTATATACCATTTTTAAAAAATAACATTTTGCAATTTATAGATCTGGTGAAAATCTTGAAAATTTTTATCTGAATTGTTATTATAATTCTCCTTATTAACCATATGGTATTTTAACGTGTATTTTGTGCCACTTGGCTTTGACTAAGAATTTTAAAATACAATTTCTTGTATTACATATACATATAACTATATATACGTATATAATTATATGTAAAAATACCAAGAGTAATTGGTAAGTGCTACAGCAGCCAAATAGCCATAGCAAAGAGCTAGTAGTGTGTAGCTAAAACATTAGTGCATCAACAATGTTTTGTAAACTTGGTGCTTTTACCAAGTTTCTGTAAAGCCAATGCTTTAACATCTGCTCTGCATGCACATGCTGGTTACACCTTGTTCTAGACAACATAATACACCTGAGTCACCTTGCCTTGACCACCCTGCCTCTTTTGTTGCTGCACCTCCTTGGGAGAAGTCCTGCTCCTGGGTGTGTTGTTTTCTAATACAAAACAACTAATCTGGAGTCTACACCCCCCCAGTTGTCTCCCTTATTGGGCTCTCAGACTCTACATCACTTTATATTTGTCCTAATTACCCCAGAGTCAGGTATCAGGCAACCAGGAACAGACTTTATGCCTCAGAGCCTGCTCAAATTATCCAAACAAGCCAACCCTACATTGATTTACACTGCCTGACCTTCTGCAGGAACGGAACAAAGGCATTTGCCATTGTACCTCCCAAATCTCCACCATGCTGACCCAAGGGATTCGCTGTGTACCCCCACTGCCCTGTAGCAAAATGTGTACGGTCTTGGGATCTATGCATATAATAAACTATGTTTTCAATCATACTTGTCCCTGGTTTTGATATTAAAATCTATTTAAATACTTATGAGCCAATGCTGATTTGCTCCTAAATAAAATCATTCCAAAAAGTCAAACCACTCCAATTCAAGTGGAAAATGTTTGGATATTTATTTTAGTGATAGAACCTAGTGACAGATACCATTACCATGTTGAACGACTTGCAATCTTGAAAGCACCATGATGATATTCCAGAGGTTCTCACGATTGATAAATGTTAGGCTAGAGAGAAGTGCCCTTGCAAAATTCTGCTAGAAATTACAATTTGCAATCATATTATTATACAAAATGTTATGTCAAGAGCAAAGTATTTTTTAACTATAGGTTTAACAGACTGACCCAGAGAGGTAGTAGAAACTATGTATCTTAATCACATTTTTATCACAACAGTTATCAAACCCTGGCTAACTGAAACGAATTAGTAATAACACAAGGCAATATTTCTAAGGACACTTTTCTTAAGAGCATCAAAGAACCATTTTCTTTTAGTTGCCAATGCAACTGATATCAGATAATGTTTGGTATCATAAGAGTATAAGGGAGAGGGAGTGTTTATGCCAGATGAACATCTAATAATACCTATTTAGACATGTTAAATTTTTCTAATTTAATATAACCAAAAAGAATGTTTCCTCAAAGAACCTTTAAGAACAAAGAATTTAAAAAGGCCATAAATAAATACTAAACTTTTGCTGATATTATAGTATTAATCAAATATTTTTTACATAACTGAACAAGGTCTAATACTTTAGAACTTTGCCAAACACCACTTTTTACAGAGAACAGTGAGGCTCTGAAGCATGTGTACACACGTATGTAATACAATCTTGAGAATTTCCTGCAATTTATGTAAGTGGAAAGAACTATTACAAGACATCTGTGACATAATTTATAGTTAAGTACAAGTCCTTATTTGGAATATCAGATGTCTCAGTCACACTTTTGCAAATGCTATATAAATAACGTGTAGTAGACTGGCTCTGCTGGCATATGTAACATACATTTAAACATCACATAAAAATGAATTTCTCACTTAGCAGAACTTCTCTGTAGTTCAACTGTTAATATTACAAACATCAACCCATACATATTTTTGAAATGCCTACTCCAAATATGGATATATACCTTATTTACTATATTTTTATTTTTAAACTTTTAATTCCAGTATAGTTATTTAATAAACGGTTATAGTAGTGTCAGGTATATATGGGGATTTAACAATTCCATACATCACCCATTGCTCATCACAAGTGCACTCCTTGTTCACCATCACCTATTTCACCCATCCCTCTATGCACCTCCCCTTTGTACCATCAGTTTCTTCTCTATAGTTAAGAGCCTGTTTCTGTTAGCATTATACACTCTAGTTCCATCCACGTTGTGGTAAATGGCTATTATGCTAAGCAAAACAAAACAGAAAGACAAATATATGATTTCACTCATATGTGGAATTTAAGAAACACAACAGATAAACATAATGGGAAGGAAAAATAAGAAAAAAAGAGAGGGAGACAAACCATAAGAGACTCTTGAATACAGAGAGTAAACTGGTGGTTGCTGGGATGGGCTGGGTGGGTGATGGAAACTGAAAGGCACTTGTTGGGATGAGCACTGGATGTTGTATATAAGTGATGAATCACTGGGTTCTATTCCTGAAACCAATACTACACTGTATGTTAACTTGAATTTAAATTTAAAAAAAAAATTTAAGTCTGTTTCTTGGCTTTTCTCTTTTTCCTTTGCTGGCTTCCTTCTTAAATTCCAAATGAGTGAAGTCATATGGTATTTGTCTTTCTGTGACTGATTTTACTAGCATTATAGTCCCTAGTTCCATCCATGTCATTGCAAAGGGCAAGATTTCATTCTTTTTTAAATGGCTGAATAATATTCCTTTCTGTAACTATACCACATTAAAAAAAAACTTATATAGTCCCCTACTATTAGGTATTATCATCAATGAGTTTATGTTAGTAATTGATTTATATATTTGGGTGCTTCCAAGTTGGAACATTTACAGTAGTTAGATATTCTGGATGAATAGACCCATTTCATCTTTTGTTAGTCTTTGTTTTAAAATCTAGTTTGTCTAATAGAAGTATGGCTACTCCAGCTTCAACATCAATTAGCATGCTATAGAGTTCTCCAACCCCTCACTTTCAATCTGCATGTGTCTTTAGGTCTAAAATGAGTATTGGGGTGCCTGGGTGGCTCAGTTGGTTCAGCATTCAACTCTTGGTTTGGGCTCAGGTCATGATCTCACAGTTTTGTGGGTTCAAACCTCACACTGGGCTCTGCAGTGACAGCATCAAGTCTGCTTGGGATTCTCTCTCTCTCTCCCCCCTCACCCCCCACACTTGCACTTTCTTAAAATAAACTTAAAAAAATAAGTTTCTTGTAGGCAGCATATAGATGGAACTTTTTTAAGTCCATTCTGATACCTGATGTCTTTTGATTGAAACATTTAATCAATTTACATTGAGTGATTATTGAAAGATATGAATTTAGTGTCATTGTGTAGAGTTGGTGTTTCTGCTGATGTTCTCTGGTTTCTTGTAGTCTTTGTTGCTTTGGTCTTTTTTCCTTCCACTCAGAGAGCCGCCCTTAAAATTTCTTGCATGGCTGGTTTAGTGGCCACCAACTCCTTTAGTTTTTGTCTGGGAACCTCTCCTTCTATTCGGAATGACAGCCTTGCTGGATACAGAATTCTTGGCTGCATATTTTTCCCATTCACCAGATTTAATATTTCTTGCCACTCCCTTCTGGCCTGCCAAGTTTCAGTGGACAGGTCTGCTGCTAAGCTTATGAATCTACCCTTGTAGGGGAAGGACCTTTTGTCCCTAGATGCTTTCACAACTCTCTCCTTATCCTTGTATTTTACAAGTTTCACTGTGATGTGTTATGGGGTTGAGCTGATTTTATTGATTTTGAGGAGAGTTCTCTGTACCTCTTGACCTTGAATGTCTGTTTCCTTCCCTAATTAAGGTAAGTTCTCAGCTATAATTTGTTCGAATAAACCTACTCCTTTTTCTTGGTCATCTTCTGGGACTCCTATCATGGATATTATTTCATTTTATGGAATCACGGAGTTCTGTAAATCTCCCCTTGTGATCTAATAATTTCCTTTCCCTCTGTTTTTCAGCTTATTTACCATAATTTTATCTTTTATATCCCCTCTTCTCTCCTCTTCTTCTTCAATCCTCATTGTGACTGTATCCAGTCGGTTTGCATCTCACTCATAGCATGTTTTAATTTCAGCCTGGCTAGTTTTTAGGTCTAATCTTACAGCAAGGGTTTCTCTGGTGTCTTCTATGATTTTTTTCAAGTCCACTTAGTCTCATGACTGTTGTTCTCAATTCTTGTTCAGATATATTGCTTATATCTGTTTTAAGCAAGTCCCTATATCTGTTTTGAGCAAGTCCCCGGTTGTGATTTCCTCTTGACTCTTCTTTTGGGGAGAATTCCTCCATCTTATCATTTTGGCTGAGTTTCTGTCAAATCTTATGTTTCCTGCACCTAACAGTACTACTGTATTAAAAGGGAGTCATACACTGTCCAGGGCCTGGTGCTTCAGGAAGTAGTTCTGGTGGATGCAGTGTGCACTCTGCTGTTGCATTTTGCCTGCTCTTTCCCACTGGTTAGGCCTCTGCAGAGCTCCTCCTTCGTTGTAGTGGGGGAGTCCTTGGACCTTTAACTAGGTGTGCTTTGATTTGTTGAAGTAAGCCTGGAAAAAAAGGGAGAGGAAGCCTGATACCCAAAAAAGAAAAGGTAAACAACACACCCCCCCAGAGAATAAAAAAAACTACAATGCTGGTTCCAAAGAAAAAGAAAGGGGAAAAAAATAAAAAGAAAATTAAAAAGCCTGATCCAAAAGAGAAAGGAAATAAAAAAAGAAAAAAAGCTATGAGGCTGACTCCAAGAAAGAAAGAAAGAAAGAAAGAAAAAAAACGAATGAACAAACGAACTGCCGGTGTTGTTTTGAAGCACTTAAGGGAGAGGGGGAAGATGGCGGCGTAGGAGGACCCTGGGCTCACCGCACGTCCTGCTGATCACTTAGATTCCACCTACACCTGCCTAAAGAACCCAGAAAACCGCCAGAGGATTAGCAGAACGGAGTCTCCGGAGCCAAGCGCAGACCAGAGGCCCACAGAAGAGGGTAGGAAGGGCGGCGAGGCGGTGTGCGCTCCACAGACTGGCGGGAGGGAGCCGGGGCGGAGGGGCGGCTCGCCGGCCAAGCGGAGCCCCCGAGTCTGGCTGGCAAAAGCGGAGGGGCCGGACAGACTGTGTTCCGACAGCAAGCGCGACTTAGCGTCTGGGAGGTCATAAGTTAACAGCTCTGCGCGGAAAGCGGGAAGGCTGGAGGACAAAGGGAGGGAGAGCTGCTGAGCCCCCGGACGGCAGAGCTCAGCTTGGCGGGGAACAAAGGCGCCAGCGCCATCTCCCCCGCCCATCCCCCAGCCAAAATCCCAAAGGGAACCAGTTCCTGCCAGGGAACTTGCTCGCTCCGCGCAAACACCCAACTCTGTGCTTCTGCGGAGCCAAACCTCCGGCAGCGGATCTGACTCCCTCCCGCTGCCACAGGGCCCCTCCTGAAGTGGATCACCTAAGGAGAAGCGAGCTAAGCCTGCCCCTCCAGCCCCCGTGCACCTTGCCTACCCACCCCAGCTAATACGCCAGATCCCCAGCAACACAAGCCTGGCAGTGTGCAAGTAGCCCAGACGGGCCACACCACCCCACAGGGAATCCCGCCCCTAGGAGAGGGGAAGAGAAGGCACACACCAGTCTGACTGTGGCCCCAGTGGTGGGCTGGGGGCAGACATCAGGTCTGACTGTGGCCCCGCCCACCAACTCCAGTTATACACACAGCACAGGGGAAGTGCCCTGCAGGTCCTCACCACTCCAGGGACTATCCAAAATGACCAAATGGAAGAATTCCCCTCAGAAGAATCTCCAGGAAATAACAACAGCTAATGAACTGATCAAAAAGGATTTAAATAATATAACAGAAAGTGAATTTAGAATAATAGTCATAAAATTAATCGCTGGGCTTGAAAACAGTATAGAGGACAGCAGAGAATCTCTTGCTACAGAGATCAAGGGACTAAGGAACAGTCATGAGGAGCTGAAAAGCGCTTTAAACGAAATGCAAAACAAAATGGAAACAACGACAGCTCGGATTGAAGAGGCAGAGGAGAGAATAGGTGAACTAGAAGATAAAGTTATGGAAAAAGAGGAAGCTGAAAGAAAGAGATAAAAAAATCCAGGAGTATGGGGGGAAAATTAGAGAACTAAGTGACACACTAAAAAGAAATAATATACGCATAATTGGTATCCCAGAGGAGGAAGAGAGAGGGAAACGTGCTGAAGGGGTACTTGAAGAAATTATAGCTGAGAACTTCACTGACCTGGGGAAGGAAAAAGGCATTGAAATCCAAGAGGCACAGAGAACTCCCTTCAGACGTAACTTGAATCGATCTTCTGCACGACATATCATAGTCAAACTGGCAAAATACAAGGATAAAGAGAAAATTCTGAAAGCAGCTAGGGATAAACGTGCCCTCACATATAAAGGGAGACTTATAAGACTCGTGACTGATCTCTCTTTTGAAACTTGGCAGGCCAGAAAAGCTTGGCACGATATCTTCAGTGTGCTAAACAGAAAAAATATGCAGCCGAGAATCCTTTATCCAGCAAGTCTGTCATTTAGAATAGAAGGAGAGATAAAGGTCTTCCCAAACAAACAAAAACTGAAGGAATTTGTCACCACGAAACCAGCCCTACAAGAGATCCTAAGGGGGATCCTGTGAGACAAAGTACCAGAGACATCACTACAAGCATAAAACATACAGACATCACAATGACTCTAAACCCATATCTTTCTATAATAACACTGAATGTAAATGGATTAAATGCGCCAACTAAAAGACATAGGGTATCAGAATGGATAAAAAAACAAGACCCATCTATTTGCTGTCTACAAGAGACTCATTTTAGATCTGAGGACACCTTTAGATTGAGAGTGAGGGGATGGAGAACTATTTATCATGCTACTGGAAGCCAAAAGAAAGCTGGAGTAGCCATACTCATATCAGACAAACTAGACTTTAAACTAAAGGCTGTAACAAGAGATGAAGAAGGGCATTATATAATAATTACAGGGTCTATCCATCAGGAAGAGCTAACAATTATAAATGTCTATGCGCCGAATACAGGAGCCCCCAAATATATAAAACAATTACTCATAAATATAAGCAACCTTATTGATAAGAATGTGGTCATTGCAGGGGACTTTAACGCCCCACTTACAGAAATGGATAGATCATCTAGACACACGGTCAATAAAGAAACAAGGGCCCTGAATGATACATTGGATCAGATGGACTTGACAGATATATTTAGAACTCTGCATCCCAGAGCAACAGAATATACTTTCTTCTTGAGTGCACATGGAACATTCTCCAAGATAGATCGTATACTGGGTCACAAAACAGCCCTTCATAAGTTTACAAGAATTGAAATTATACCATGCATACTTTCAGACCACAATGCTATGAAGCTTGAAATCAACCACAGGAAAAAGTCTGGAAAACCTCCAAAAGCATGGAGGTTAAAGAACACCCTACTAACGAATGAGTGGGTCAACCAGGCAATGAGAGAAGAAATTAAAAAATATATGGAAACAAATGAAAATGAAAAGACAACAATCCAAACGCTTTGGGATGCAGCGAAGGCAGTCCTGAGAGGAAAATACATTGCAATCCAGGCCTATCTCAAGAAACAAGAAAAATCCCAAATACAAAATCTAACAGCACACCTAAAGGAAATAGAAGCAGAACAGCAAAGGCAGCCTAAACCCAGCAGAAGAAGAGAAATCATAAAGATCAGAGCTGAAATAAACAATATAGAATCTAAAAAAATGATGGAGCAGATCAATGAAACCAAGAGTTGGTTTTTTGAAAAAATAAACAAAATTGACAAACCTCTAGCCAGGCTTCTCAAAAAGAAAAGGGAGATGACCCAAATAGATAAAATCATGAATGAAAATGGAATTACTACAACCAATCCCTCAGAGATACAAACAATTATCAGGGAATACTATGAAAAAGTATATGCCAACAAATTGGACAACCTGGAAGAAATGGACAAATTCCTAAACACCCACACTCTTCCAAAACTCAATCAGGAGGGAATAGAAAGCTTGAACAGACCCATAACCAGCGAAGAAATTGAATCGGTTATCAAAAATCTCCCACCAGACGTTTAAAGCAGAGATAATACCTATCCTTCTCAAGCTATTCCAAGAAATAGAAAGGGAAGGAAAACTTCCAGACTCATTCTATGAAGCCAGTATTACTTTGATTCCTAAACCAGACAGAGACCCAGTAAAAAAAGAGAACTACAGGCCACTATCCCTGATGAATATGGATGCAAAAATTCTCAATAAGATACTAGCAAATCGAATTCAACAGCATATAAAAAGAATTATTCACCATGATCAAGTGGGATTCATTCCTGGGATGCAGGGCTGGTTCAACATTCGCAAATCAATCAACGTGATACATCACATTAACAACAACAAAAAAAGAAGAACCATATGATTCTGTCAATCGATGCAGAAAAGGCCTTTGACAAAATCCAGCACCCTTTCTTAATAAAAACCCTTGAGAAAGTCGGGATAGAAGGAACATACTTAAGGATCATAAAAGCCATTTATGAAAAGCCCACAGCTAACATCATCCTCAACGGGGAAAAACTGAGAGCTTTTTCCCTGAGATCAGGAACACGACAGGGATGCCCACTCTCACCGCTGTTGTTTAACATAGTGCTGGAAGTTCTAGCATCAGCAATCAGACAACAAAAGGAAATCAAAGGCATCAAAATTGGCAAAGATGAAGTCAAGCTTTCGCTTTTTGCAGATGACATTATACATGGAAAATCCGATAGACTCCACCAAAAGTCTGCTAGAACTGATACATGAATTCAGCAAAGTTGCAGGATACAAAATCAATGTACAGAAATCAGTTGCATTATTATATACTAACAATGAAGCAACAGAAAGACAAATAAACTGATCCCATTCACAATTGCACCAAGAAGCATAAAATACCTAGGAATAAATCTAACCAAAGATGTAAAAGATCTGTATGCTGAAAACTATAGAAAGCTTATGAAGGTAATTGAAGAAGATTTAAAGAAATGGAAAGACATTCCCTGCTCATGGATTGGAAGAATAAATATTGTCAAATTGTCAATACTACCCAAAGCTATCTACACATTCAATGCAATCCCAATCAAAATTGCACCAGCATTCTTCTTGAAACTAGAACAAGCAATCCTAAAATTCATATGGAACCACAAAAGTCCCCAAATAGCCAAAGTCATTTTGAAGAAAAGACCAAAGGAGGAGGCATCACAAACCCAGACTTTAGCCTCTACTACAAAGCTGTCATCATCAAGACAGCATGGTATTGGCACAAAAACAGACACATAGACCAATGGAATAGAATAGAAACCCCAGAACTAGACCCACAAACGTATGGCCAACTCATCTTTGACAAAGCAGGAAAGAACATCCAACGGAAAAAAGACAGTCTCTTTAACAAATGGTGCTGGGAGAACTGGACAGCAACATGCAGAAGGTTGAAACTAGACCACTTTCTCACACCATTCACAAAAATAAACTCAAAATGGATAAAGGACCTGAATGTGAGACAGGAAACCATCAAAACCTTAGAGGAGAAAGCAGGAAAAGACCTCTCTGACCTCAGCCGTAGCAATCTCTTACTCGACACATCCCCAAAGGCAAGGGAATTAAAAGCAAAAGTGAATTACTGGGACCTTATGAAGATAAAAAGCTTCTGCACAGCAAAGGAAACAACCAACAAAACTCAAAGGCAACCAACGGAATGGGAAAAGATATTTGCAAATGACATATCGGACAAAGGGCTAGTATCCAAAATCTATAAAGAGCTCACCAAACTCCACACCCGAAAAACAAATAGCCCAGTGAAGAAATGGGCAGAAAACATGAATAGACACTTCTCTAAAGAAGACATCCGGATAGCCAACAGGCACATGAAAAGATGTTCAACGTCGCTCCTTATCAGGGAAATACAAATCAAAACCACACTCAGATATCACCTCACGCCAGTCAGAGTGGCCAAAATGAACAAATCAGGAGACTATAGATGCTGGAGAGGATGTGGAGAAACGGGAACCCTCTTGCACTGTTGGTGGGAATGCAAATTGGTGTAGCCGCTCTGGAAAGCAGTGTGGAGGTTCCTCAGAAAATTAAAAATAGACCTACCCTATGACCCAGCAATAGCACTGCTAGGAATTTATCCAAGGGATACAGGAGTACTGATGCATAGGGGCACTTGTACCCCAATGTTTATAGCAGCACTCTCAACAATAGCCAAATTATGGAAAGAGCCTAAATGTCCATCAACTGATGAATGGATAAAGAAATTGTGGTTTATACACAATGGAATACTACATGGCAATGAGAAAGAATGAAATATGGCCTTTTGTAGCAATGTGGATGGAACTGGAGAGTGTGATGCTAAGTGAAATAAGCCATACAGAGAAAGACAGATACCATATGGTTTCACTTATGTGGATCCCGAGAAACTTACAGAAACCCATGGGGGAGGGGAAGGGAAAAAAAAAAAAAAAAGAGGTTAGAGTGGGAGAGAGCCAAAGCATAAGAGACTGTTAAAAACTGAGAACAAACTGAGGGTTGATGAGGGGTGGGGAGGTGGGTGATGGGTACTGAGGAGGGCACCTTTTGGGATGAGCATTGGGTGTTGTATGGAAACCAATTTGACAATAAATTTCATATATTAAAAAAAATAAAATTTTTTTTTCAGTGCACTTGGTGCATGGTGGATGTTGGCTGCGTTGGTCTTCTGGAGAAGAGGCCTGCTGCATTGGCTCAGAGTTAGTCTTGCCCCAGTAAATAAGTAGTTGCCAGGCATGGCGAGCGGGCAGAGTTTGGTGTAAGTGGGTCCTGCCTCTACTGGGGAATGTTGTGTTGCTCTTGCTCTTTCAAGTCCCATTGTGTTGGTGTTGGGGGAAAATGGCACCACCCCAATCTCTCATCCCTGGAGGGTGGATCTCCTCCCCAACCCCTGACATTCAGGCAGCCCTCACAGAATAGCAAGGGCAGTCAGCTTGCCCTGCACCACAACTCTCCTGCGTTTTTTCTTGAATGCACAGCTGGAATTCAAAACCCAAAGTCTTAAAAGACCTGGCAGTGTGTGCATTTGCTCTCCTCCTCTGGAGTAGAGCCTCTCCACACTGTGTTTGAAACCCCTTGTCCTGGAAAAACAGTCCAATGCCTGCACAGTGCATGGACTCTATGGTGTAGCACCACTAAAAGCAGCAAAGGTTATATTCCCTCTGGATGCGCCTCTATCCCCCGCTGATGAAAGGTCTTTGGCTGGTACCTGCAGGGTGTTGTCTTCGGGGAGGTAACATACCCTCTTCCAGAAGTACTTCAGGAAGGGGAATTTCTCTCCCAATGTACCCCTGAGATCCCTAACAGAGGCTATGTACTCCAGAACCAGCACCCTCCACCCCAGGAGCATGTGCCACAGCTCCACTCTGGGGAAAGTGGTGCACTCTCACAACCTCAGAGTTTGAGCCCCAGGTGCTGTTTGGGGATTGTGGGGGGAGAGAAAAATTCACACTGTGACACTCAGTACTTCTTGCTCCCCAGTTCATGGTCCAGAGAGGTTTTCCTCTTGTGTAAACTCAATGCTACACTTTCTCAACCCTTCTCTTTCACTCCCCTTTGTCTCTCTGTAGAAAACATTCCCTCTTCTCCATGGCACCACTGTTTTTTCTCTCCCCAAATTCACTTCCACCCATCTTCCACCTGCCACACTATCTCCCTCCAACTGTGCAGATCCTTCCGCCACTATGCAGATCAATTTCCCAGGTGTTCCATCCAAACGATCCAACCTCAATACAGCTGTATTTGAGGAATAAGGAAAGCCCAGTGTCCACCTACTTCTCTGCCATCTTAACACTTCCCCAACATTTTCTTTATCCATTCATCTATTGATTGGCTTCTTCTATAACTTGGCTATTGTAAATAATGCTCCAATAAACACAGGGGTGTATGTATCCACTTGAGTTAGTGCTTTTGTATTTTTTGGAAATATACCCAGTAGTAGTGTGATTACTGAATTGTAGGGTAGTTCTATTGTTAGCTTTTTGAGGAAGCTCTATAATGTTTTCCACAGTGGCTGCACCAGCTTGCATTCCCAACAGTGCATGAGAGTTGTTTTCTCCATATCCTTGCCAACACTTGTTTCTTGTGTTTTTAATTTTCAGCCAGTCTGATAGTTGTGAGGTATTATCTCACTGTGATTTTGATTTGTGCTTCCCTGGTGATGGTGAGCATCTTTCCACGTTTCTGTTGGCCATCTGAGATGTCTTCTTTGGAGAACTGCCTCTTCATGTCATCTATTTTTTAATTGGATACATTTTTCACTTAGTTGTATAAGTTCTTTATACATTTTGGTTATTAACCCTTTATCAGCCTATTTGCAAATATCTTCTCTCATTCCATAGGTTGCCTTTTAGCTTTGTTGATTGTTTCCTTGCTGTGCAGAAATTTATTTTGATGTAATCCCAATAATTTATTTTTGCTTTTATATCTCTTGCCTCAGGAACCATACCTAGAAAAATGCTGCTACAGCCGATGTCAGAAAGTGGCCCAATCTTTCTTGACAATCAATTGATCATATAATTATGATCGATTTGTTTCTAAGCTCTCTATTCTGTTCCATTGCTCGATGTGTTTTTGTGCCCATTCCATACTGTTTTGATGACCACAGCTTTGTAATGTAACTTGATGTCTGAGATTGTGATATCTCTGGCACTGCTTTTCTTTTTCAAGATTGCTTTGGCTATTTAGGGTCTTTTGTGGTTCCACATAAATTTTCTTGGTTTTTCTAGTTCTGTGAAAAATGCTGTTGGTATTTTCATAGGGATTACATTAAGTATGTAGATTGCTTTGGATAGTATAGAGATTTAGAACAAAATTTGTTCTTCCAATCCACCATCATGGAATGCCTTCTCATCTCTTTGCACCATCTTCAGTTTCTGTCATCAGTGTTTTATAATTTTCAGAGTATAGGTCTTTCACGTTTTTGTTTAGGTTTATTCCTATATAACTTATTTTTGGTGGATTCCTTGATTTCTCTTTCTACTGCTTATTAACGTGTAGAAATGCAACAGATTTCTGCACATTGATTTTGTAACCTGTAATTTTCCTGAACTCATCAATTGGTTCTAGTTTTTTGGTAGGCTCTTTAGGGTTCTCTATATAGTGTCATGTCAGCTGCAAATAGTCAAAGTTTTACCTCTTCCTTACCAATTTGGATGAATTTTCTTTGTGTTGTCTGATTGCTGTGGCTAGGACTTCCAGTACTATGATGAACAGTAGTGAGAGTGGACACCCTTATCTTATTCCTGACCTTAGGGGTTTTTCCGCATTGAGTATGATGTTAGCTGTGTGTTTTTTTACATGCAGCTTTTATTACGTTGAGGTATGTTCCCTCTAAATCTACTTCATTCAGAGCTTTTATCTGGAATAGATGTCGTACTTTGTCAAGTACTTTATGGATATATATTTTAAATACCACATTTAAAATAGTATTCTACTTTTTGATTTATATTTAGATTTTCCTAAAAGTGACCAAATCATAGTATAAGAAGCTCCAGTATGTTGCTCGGATTCTGTACTGTATATTTGAAAGTTGCTTAGATAGATCTTGAAAGTTCTCATTACATGAGAAAAAACTGTGCAGTGATGCATGTTAACTAGATATTGTGATCATTTTGCAGTATATATAAACATTAAATCATGTACTTCTGAAAGTAATGTTATAGGTCAATTATGTATAACAAGTTTGTATCAACAAAAATTAGAAAATTCATTACTTGAATGACTATTGTATACTATGCTGGCAAGGATGTAGAGAAATAGGAATTCTCATACATTTATGGTAGGAGTGGGAATTCATAAAGTTTCGATGGAGGGCAATTTGAAAAATATCTATAAATCAAAGTACATATACTCTTTGACCCAGGAATTCCATTTCTGAGAACTTGTACTATGCATGTATTTGAAATGACTTTCCAATCAAGTTCTTCATTCCAACAATGTAATAGTGTGAGATTGGAAGCAATCTTAATATCATTAGAAGACTAACCAAATTCCAGTATATCCGTGCAAGAGAATTCTATGCAGCTATTAAAAAAAGAACAGATTTTTTGTGTTTTGTTATGGAAAAATTGTCAAAATATTTTAAGTGACAAAAGCAAGTAGTTGAACAGTATGGACAGTTATAACTTATGTCAAAAGTAAGAGGGGTGCCTGGGTGGCTCAGTTAAGTGTCCAGCACTTGATTTTGGCTCACTCAGGTCATGATCTCATGGTTCATGGGATCAACCCCTGCCTCAGGCTCTGTGTTGACAGCATGGAGCCTGCCTGGGATACTCTCTCATCCCCTCTCTTCCCCTCCCCCCATTCATGATCTTTCAAAATAGACATTTCAAAAAATTTTTTTAAAAAGGAAGAGAAATGTCTATCTCTATATATCTATGTATTATGTGTTTCCTTCCTTCCTCCCTCCCTGGATTTGTATCTACTATTTCTATTGGAATCTGGTAACACTGATGGCCTCTGTAAGGGAATGGTGACTATAGGAGAGAAACAGGAAGGAGACTTTTACTATACATCCTTGAAACACTTTGAATTCTGAACATCCATTTATTGTGTTAGGTATTCAAAAATAAACACATCCCACTTTTTAGAAGTCCATTTGAGCCCTACAGATATAAAGACAAAAGGAATTACTCATTAGCAGAATAACACTGATGCACTGAGACCCAATACCCTAAATATTCATTTCCTTTAAAATAGAAACAAAAGCTGCTATCTACTCAAAGGCTTCTTTCATTTTCATTTTATCAAGTTCTGTGTGAAGGTATGGATGACGACAGTTTACCACCAAACCTTAGAAATGACACCAAAATTGGAACATAACTGCTTAACTCAGAAGTGGAATGGAATGGGGTCAGGACATCACCTCAGTCAGGTGTTAGGAAATTGTAGCTTCATTTCAGCTTCAAGAATAACTGTGACTCATTTTTTAGCAGAAAATGAGATAAAGCTCATCACAAACACCATTTGTCATTTCTTTACCTGCTTGGGAGCTGTGAGAATTAAATAAACTAACATTTTATAAAGAGCTTGGAATCCCTTGATAGAAAAGTGTTACATAACAGTTTTATAATCCTGTGCTTTCTGCATCTTTCTTAAAGAAAAAAAAGGTAACGTTCTGATTACAAATGAGAAACTGAGTTGATCTCTTTGGGCAGCCATACTGGCAAGAGTGCAGTTCCTATTTTTGAGGTTTGATCTGGGTTTTGTGCATTATATCTTTTTTTAAAAAAAAGGTGTTTTTTTTAAGGTTTCATTATTTTGAGAGAGAGAGATCAGGGAGGGACAGAGAGGGAGCAACCAAGCTCTGTGCTGACAGAGCAGAGCTTGATCCCACAAACAATATCATGCCCTGAGCCAAAATCAAGAGTTGGATGCCTATCTGACCAAATCACGCAGGCTCCATTGTACATTTTATCCTTATACAAAATGCTTTTAGATACAAGGATAGTTTTTTTTTTTCTATGAATTATCCTCCTCAACTTTATGGGGCTTGCATTTTTGAAGTGTTTACAAATCAAGTATAGAGGGTCAATTTTGAGCTTACAATTACACGCATGTACTCTTAACCTCCCATGTTGAGATGGGTGCAGAATTTGTTCCAAACTGTTTTAATTTTAGCAATTCTTCTTAAATCCTTTGAGGAGAAAATTTAGAAATTCATTTAACTTATTAAATTGCAAACATTTACTCATGAAAGAGTTCTGTATTTTATTATACTTCTTTCAGGTTTATGGTTTTTCAAAAGGAAAGAAGGATATTACTAAAAGGAAGAATGGATCTATACATTTTAAATGGATATCAAATGAAACTAAGTCTCTAAAGCATGCCCATGGAGTTTTGTTAAAAAATCTTAAACAATAGGAGATTCTTTGAAGAGTAATGGAAACATTCAGATCTGTAGTCAGTATTTACTAAGTTTCTCTTTAAGATAACCTGGGGTTGTAGTATACATTCAGTAATCTGAACAAGATTCTAAGCAAATCAGAGTTTTCCTTCCACCCTCCTTTTGAGAATAACCAAGGTACATACTTGAATCCCTAAGTGTTAAGTTATCTCTAAAGCTATTCTTCTAACCTCAGATCCAACTGAACCTGTAATTGTTTGGTTTTGCTTTTCTTTTTCCTCCAAACTATCTCACAAGTCTCTCTCTTTTGGTTTCTATACCATCCTATCCCCTTGACTCAGTTATAGGTATCATTAACATTTTTCATCTTTTGGATTAAGAATGTACTATATACCTTCAAAAAATAAATCCTTTGTGTATGAAGCATAAAAGGCAGAATTACTATGTGGAAAGGGTATGTGAGCAGCAGTTTGGTTGGAAAGGGTTAAAGGATGGTGAGAAAATGTCAATTTTTAATATCAAAAAGTTGGGTAGTACAGAGTTACGGCAGAGAGAGCTACAAGTTTTTCAACATGGGTTATCCTTATCAAATTGGTTTGTGGTTCCCTAAAACTCACGGGTGAATGAGAACATGTGTTTGAGTAAGAAAGCCAAAGTTTAAGAACAGACTATACAAGAGAATAATAAAGTTATTCAAAGGCTCAGTAAGGAGAATGAACACATCTAGTTATGACAGTTGGTAAAAACTTCTGATGAGTGAACATCTGAGACTGGCCCTTTTGACAGGTAGATAAGGGAGTTATCAAAAGTAGGGAATTGACAGCCCATCCTTACCTCCTTCAAACCTTTGCTCAAATACCATCTTTTCAATGATGTCTTCTCTGATCATTTTATTTAAAAGTATATCTCATGTCCCCCCCCCAGCCTTCTTCCCTACTTTATTTTTCTTCCCTACTTTACAACTATGACCATGATTGGCAAAAACAAAAACAAAACAAATTACGAGTATAACTTATCTCAATTCATTAGAATAGGTTTCATGAGTACAGATATTATTGTTGCTTTTGTTTATTGCTGTAGCCCTCAGCATCTAGAACAATGCCCAGCACATGGTAGTCACCTAATATACATTTTGGAATACATTCATATATTGTATAAACAAGGCTTAGAGATGGAGACATATGGAACATTTTTGGGGAATAGTGGATAAGCAAGTTTGGCTATATAGTTAAATACGTGTAGGAGATAAATTTGAAATAAATCTGTATAGTTTCTACCAAGTTCTCTTTTTTCCCCCCTCTGGATGGCCTAATGAATATCTCTGAGCTATTTGGTCTCTAGGTCTAGTTCCTATTCACTGCTGTACCCCCAAGGCAGAGTTTAATTCACACAATGCCCAACATACAGTATTGAATTAAGATCTATTGAGAGAGTGAACATGTTTATAAATTCTCAAGCTATGCTAGTTTTAAACTTTAAACTCCTATGCTGTTCAGTGGGTTCACAGAGCTTATAGCTAGGAGTTCAAGAGATGGGTCAATCTTAGAGGTACCAGCTCTGTTAAAGTAACACCAGCTTGGTCAACAAATAGACCCAGAGTGTGGACTGGCTCCAACTCAATAGTTTTCCCTCATTTCTGAGACAGTTGTTCCTTGCTGGCAGATGGATTTCTGCCATGTGGTGATTTAGGGACCAGACTAGAGTGGAAATGTAATCTAAGTCACTTTGCAAACCTGAGAAAATCTTAACAGATCTTTTTTGCTCAAAACCTTTTTTGGTCTTATTTTCTTGTGTTTAGAATCTAGAAGTAGTTTTTTTTTTTTTTCCTGACCTTTTATACTCCCAATTTCTCATTTGCTTCTGCTTATAAACTGGTAAATTCCTGCCTGATCTTAACTCTTTCTTGTGATACTTTTCTATAAACAGTGAGAAGAACCAAAACATGCTAATACTCTGGGTATTTGCAACAACTTTCCTTAGAGCTATAAGATCAGTAGGTACTTTGTCTTACAAGTTCAGCTGACAGTGTACCAAATGTTTTGTTTGCATAATACTAGTCTTTTCTTTCCAGATTGTTATATCTATGTTCCTTTCAGCTACTTCCCAACTGCTAAGCTAATGCCATATATATTTTTGTTTTTGTTAAGATAGTACTATAATGCACCATATCTTCAGTGTTAGTTGTGATGCTGCTGACAGGTAAAATATGCCATCCCAAAATAGGACTTCAGGAGTTTAGAACATGCCACCTTAAAGTATGCTGCTTTGATATATGGATTATTTTGAGCTGTAGGCACTATTAAATAGGAACTGCAGGGAGTGGCTTTTTCTTTACTCCCCTAAAAGGATATGCCATAAATACCCTCCCCCAGGAGTTTCATCAACAAGGGAAGACTGACTCTCATCACAGGAGAGATTAGAAATTGATACCACCACCAGATGAACTGTGTCACAAACTGTCATACCTCCTATTCTTCTAAATGCCCATTCATGGGAGATGCCCAGGAAAAAGTGAGTAACTCCAAGGTAGCTTAGAATTCACACTTAAGTAACATCTTAATAGAGAAAGGGAAGAGTGAATATAGGCCTCTGAGGGGAGAGTAAGTAAAGTATGCATTTGAGTAAACTTCTATTTGTTTTTCTTTTGGTAATTTTTTAAAAATTATGTAGTGTCTCAGCTAAGAAATCATAAAGGTAGAGGGAAAATTATTTTTCTCCCCTACAATGGTCAAATACAATAAAATGACTAAAATACAAGAGAAGTTTGTTCCTTAGATACATAACAAAGGTGACATTTGAGGGTGGACAACTTTTTCTTTATGTGGTAATTCAGGGATCCAGAAATTTTCCACATCATGGCTTCATCCTCTTGGGCCCTGTTATTACTATCATTCAGGCAGAAAAGGAAAGAGGATTTGGAGGGAAAACTTCTATAAAGTCTTGGCCCAGAAACAGCCCACATCACTTTTCTGTATATCCCAAGGATATGCCCAATTGTAGGGACATACATAAGTAAATGAAGGGGAAGTTGGAAATATAGTGCTAAGAAGAAAAAATGGAATTTTGTTTTTTAACAGTCTGCCATACAAAGGTCACTCCAGGAATCTCTGAAAGCCCAGAGTCCTTACAACCTAATAGGTACACCAACTTATAGATGTACAATTTTACACTGTTTATAAGGTCACATTTCACTATCATCTTTAATGTTTCCTTTCTGTGTGACTAACAGTCTAAATATTTGCAAGCTTTATTCTGCATTTGTCCTTAAGATAACTTTAACATTTGTGTTGCTGAAGCTTCTGTTTTATTGAAATTACCTAGAATTCTGATTATAAGCCTTCTTATCCATTGATGCCATTTTCTCACTTTATAGATATTGTCTAGAAACACATTCATAGGTTTGATGAAGAAAAAGATGCTAAATATTATTGGTCAGAGAATTAACTTTTATGGCTAATGTCTCTTACATTTCTCATCTAGGATTAAATCCGCTTGTGATTGTATGATATGGACCTTATGTGTACAATTTGTTAAGGAATAAATTATTCTAGGCAATATCCTGAGTCCTGTGAAACTCAAAATTTAGTATGTATCATTTATCTTGACCAACACTCCTGAAAGAACTCAGGCAACTCTAAGAGATTTTGTTATTCTACAATCACTACGGTGGTTTTTTTTGCAATCTGTAAAGTGCTGTTCTCAGTATTAAAAAAAAAATGACAAACAGGATCTGTGATAAGTGGAATCAACCTTAGATTTGTTAAAATAGAAATATCATACTCATTGTCAAAGTTTCTCCTCCAATCTCTGAGCATCTCTTCCATTATTCGTATTTTTATATTAGAAAAATTTTTAATGTTTGCTGTTGATTTAAATATACTAGGTTAAAACATGCTTAGTTGGTTAAAACACATTATTAGTCAAGAATATGAGCAATCTCCTCTAGACCAGCTCTAGCCTGCTGGTATCCAATAAATTCACCTACTTCTCAAAGATCACCAATACCTACACTGGGTCCATTTTTTCCCTCTGCTAGAATATGTTCCATGCCCTGTAACTTGTCTTTCCTCAAAATTATGATACAGATTCTTAGATCATAGTCCATTTTCAGAATGTGATGGAAATGTGAGAGAATAGAAGAACACTCATGATCAGATAGCCTCAAAGCAAATGCAATTATCAGGAAAAGATCTAAAAATACAGTTGTGGGACCATGGGAATTTTAATCACTCTACCTTTATACAGCTAGAAAAACAAAATGGTAGAAAACAGGAAACTTCTTTAATCAGGCAAAGCCTTTGTGGTTGTGGCTGATGAATATGCAAAAGGTGCTCTGAATTTTTTTTTAGGACACAGAATTGCCATATAGGCATCCCAATAGTTGTTTTTAGGTTAAAAGAAAGGAATTGATTTGTTAATCAAGTATATCAGAGACACAGACATTTCTGATTATATAAAAAAAAACAAATGACTCCTAAGCAGAACACCTGACCTCTGATTTTCAAGTTAAAATATTTGATAATTAGCATTATTGTATTCGTTGAATTTAGTCAACACCCTAAGGCAAAATTTTCAAGTTACATGAGGCTCTAATGTAAGATTGCATTTCTCAGAGATGGTTCCCTCCAGAAATTTGCCAGGCTCTTATAGAAATCCTACTTCCTCCATAAAACTTCCTTAAAAATTGAAGAGATGGGTAATTTCTCCCTAAATTGCTATTCCTTGATCCCTTAAACCCATCATTGTACAATAATTCTTCCTACCTATATTTCATTGTTTTGATCTTTTGCATATTTATTCAGCCATACATATGCTCTTGATTAGAATCCAAGTTAAAGATGTTTTTATAAAAAAAAGAGGTTAGAGTGGGAGAGAGCCAAAGCATAAGAGACTGTTAAAAAACTGAGAACAAACTGAGGGTTGATGGGGGGTGGGAGGGAGGGCAGGGTGGGTGATGGCTATTGAGGAGGGCACCTTTTGGGATGAGCACTGGGTGTTGTATGGAAACCAATTTGACAGTAAATTTCATATATTAAAAAATAAAAAAATAATAATTAAAAAAAATAAAGATGTTTTTATAATTATAGGAAAGTAGATGGACGAATTAATTTGTTTGTTCATTCATTTATTCATTCATTCAAGATTTGTTGAGTTCCTACAACTGCCAGGCACCAGGGAAACAGGAGTCAGAAATTGATCCTACCCAAAGAAGAATGGTAAGTAGTATGCTTTCAGGGGTTCCCAATCCAGTAAGGGATGCACAATATGTAAAAAAGAGTAGAAATATGTATGTTCTAGCAATATGCTAGCACAAACATGGAAATGATCAATTCTCTCTGGATTTCTCTACTTTACAGATTAGAGACTGGAGGCATAGAAAAATTAGGTAACTTGTTGACACTCATACAACTAGGACATGGAAGAGTCTGAATATGAACCCAGAAAGTGTATCTCCAGAGATCATGCTCCTATTAATCACCATGCTAACTGCTTCCCACATTTGACCTATTTAAGACCTCACATAGTTAATAAATGCATTTGGATGGTGATAGTCAATTCTTGTAGGTCATTAATACTCATTTACATTATATCAGTCATCAGGGAAGAACTTATTTCTCTACAAATGCTTGTGCATGGCAATCTACCCTAAAAACCAAGAGCACACTTTACACACTTTATGTTAGCCAATTTGACAATAAATTATATTCAAAATATAAAAATGGTTGTGGTCCAGGTTCCATTCTTGTCACCACCAATGACCTTTGAAAACAAATAAGGCAGTGGAAATCACTCCAAATTTATGCAGCTAGAAAAATATATGGTCAAAAACAGGAAACTTCTTTAATCAAGTAAAGGCTTTGTGGCTGTGGCTGATGAATATGCAAAGGCTGCTCTAAGTTCATGGGTTCAAGAAATGGCACCAAAGTATAGTTTGTATACTTGATAGAAAACTTGTTAGTCACTAAGCCCCTCTCTGCCCCTGAAAAAGGAAGGAGCTCTATTCCCATATCCTTGATCACATGGTAATGTCCTTTAAAGTGGCAACGGTGAGAAATTCACATTTGGCAATGAACAAATCATTCCTTTAATCCTTGGTATTTTTCCAGGTGAAATTATGAGAATAAATACAAAGGGTAACCTTTAAAGAACAGGGAAAAAAAAAACAAAAGGAAACCTGAGGGGTGGGTCAAGAAGGAGCAATAGTCTGTCTCAGCTGGCTACGTTCCTGGGGTCCTGACTGTGCACATAAACTTCTTTTAGCACCAACTGGAGTCACTCTATTCTCTTTCATCAATGCCTTTCTATTTACTATACACAATTCAGAGATCATTATGTCTCAGACTGCAAGAAAATCATTTCAGTGGGGATGAAATAGGGGAAAAAAATACTGTAAGCATAAAGTGATATAAATGCTAGGCTATAACTGTCTGTAGAATTTAGTGGGGTCAAAGAATTCAAGAAGTGAATGCTTTAACCTAGTCTTTCAAGATGTCCACCAAGTGGACTAAGAGAAGAGCATTCCAGACAAGAGGAATGGCTTGAAAAAAGGCACTTAGAGATACTACAAGTTTAGTGTAGCTAGGGTAATAAACACTGAGCCAAGTATAGTGATGGAAGCTGAGAAGTGTTTAAGAGGCAATCTGGGTGTGGTTTTGAAGGGCCCTATGGGTCATGCCCAATAATTTGAGGTCTATACTCCAGGCCAGTGATTTACCTCCCTATGTATTAAATCACCTAGGGAGCTTTTAAAAATATACTTATAACCAAGTTTCACCTGAGGAACTTAGTCAATCTCTGGCAGTGGGGCCAAGAGTAATCTTTCCAGAGGATTTGATGTATGGTCAGGGTTGGGAATTCTTGCTGACAATGAGGACACTTAAAAGGTTTTAAGTAAACATGTGATGTGGTCAGTTTTTTATTTCAGAAAGATCACCTTGTCTACAGAATGGCGAACAAATAGGAGTCCTATGTGAGGTGACAGAAAGGCAATTTGGGAAACTGGTGCAATTCAAGCTGAAGAAGATAAGGGCCACAACTGTGGCAATGAGAAAGCAGAGGAGAAGTGAAGTAGTTGCCATCTTCCATTCTGGATCTGGCAACAGACTAGAACAGCTATGTGGGTGGAGGATGAGATGGATTATAAAAATGACCACGCTATTTCCCTCATGTTTCCACAACTTGCAATCACCTCATCAAGAACCAGAGTCTGTTTTTCCACCCCTTGAATCAGGACTGGCCCTGTGACTTACTTTGGCTGGTAGAATGTGGCAGAAGTGATGTTACTAGAGTTCCAACTTTGGTTCCAGGAACTTTGTCAGTTTTCTCTTAGTCTTGGATCCCCTGAGTAAATAAACCCAGGCTAGCCAGATAGATGATGAGAGACACATGGTCCAATTGTCCTGTCATCCCAACTCACAGCCTGCCAACCACTAGACATGAGTGAAGCAATTATAGGTGATGGCAGATATATGAACCATCCCATCTGAGATCACCTTGTATGGAAGACTGTGCTGGACCTAACCTCTTAAACTGTCTAGTTACAAGAACTTTAGGGATGGCAAATATCAAAAGCAACTACTTTAAAGTTCAAAAACTAGTCTCAAACTAGGTTGTTTAAACATCAAAATTGGAAAGTCTTACAAACAAAGGAAACATAATCAACTTAAAATACTACGGTATTGGCCCAAAGTCATGTCTACTTAGTTGAGTAAAGAATCACTAAGGTAATCATTGTAATAATGCCATGGAAGGTCTTGTACTTTTGAAAGAATGTTTTTAATGTATTCCTATTTTTCCATGTATTGTATTGTTTCTCTTAATATGTTTTGTTATTGAGTTTACTAATTATCACTAGGCACACAGAGAAAACTATATGCCACATCTCAAATTTGTGTTCCTGAAATTTAATCCACAACTACATTTGGACATCTGCCTGGATTATGAGGAACTTTTTCTCTTTCAAAAATCATGCCAGAGAAAGCAAAAGTAATGTTGGTTGATGATTTACAAAGGCTCTAACAAAAAAAAAATGGAAATGCTATTTCCTGCCTCAAAGTTTTTGTTTCTTCTTCATTTTTATCTTTCATTATCATTTATAATACTCTTGTGTGTGTTCAGGTAGCTCACCAAGTTACTGGCTGTTTAAGGCCATTGTATTGGATTTTCATTGCTTAATTACCACTGATGTAGCATTTCTGTTTTATCATCTCACCATTTAACCAAAAGTGGCTTGATTTTTTGTTCAGGGTGTCAAAGAGTTGAAATCAAGATGTCAGCTCAGGCTGTGGTCTCATCTGGGACTCAGGATCTTCTTACATTCTCCCTGGTGCTGGTGAAATTTATTTGCTTGTGGTTATACACTGAGGCCTGTCTCTGTTTTCCCTCTAGTCAACTGAGGACAGCTTTCAGCAACTAGGGCCTCCTGAAATTTCTTGCTACGTGGCAGTTCTTAGTACGATGTTTGATTTCCTCCAGGCCAGCAGGAGTGCATTTCTCTGATTTCCTCTTTTGCAACCAGCTAGAGGGAACATTATTTCTCCATGATTAGGTCAGACCCACTGGACAACCTCCCTGTTAAAAAGTGAAATGATTTGGTTCTCTAGTTAAAGCTCCAAAATCCTTTTATAGCAGTACCTAGATTAGTGTTTTATGGGATACCTGGGGGAAAGTGTATATACCAGGGCCAAGAACCTTGAGGGCCATCTTAGAATTCTGCCTACCACACCCATGATTAAGAGATCCTATAATGGCACCATCAGTTACTAATGAAAACGGAAACAAATGACTCCAGTAGAATGAATCCTATCACCCATCCTCTTCACAAGTTTCCCAATCAATAAACTGCCCAGTTGCATGTTGGAGCTCTTCAAGGTGTAGAGACCACAAGTATTCCAAAGCTCCTGTAGATCCAGGTGTCTGACTTGAAAGAGCACGAAGGAGGATTACAGAACAGTCAACTTCAGCACAAGGCTGAGGAGGGGGAGTCATACCTGGGAAAGGCAGCTGTGAATTTCACATATAAGCAAAGGAGAAGGGACAATGCAGTTTTTCCCCAAGGAATTTTGCAGTTTTTGACATGGCACTCACTGGCACCTGTCAAACCAATGAATATTTTTGAGGCTATGTTTTAGTTTGAAAAAATGTCAAACTTTTAGGTACAGAATTTTTTTTTATCCAATACTCTGATGTTAGAGCTGGAAACAAGCATCATTAGTTTTTCTTTTAACAGGATCTGTCAATTCTATATAGAAACTTTGTGGTCTTATATAAGGCCAACTCTGTTCTTTCCAAGCACAAAGAATTTGTGAAGAAATGTAGGCAGAACATAGTGTTCAGACTCTAATTTTGCTCACCTGCAAACTGTCTCCCTTCCATCATAACTTTATTTAAATCATGGCTATGCTCTTAATTAACAATTTAATTGGTTGGTGCTTTCTCATTCCATTTCTCTGGAGGCATGGTTTTCTGTTTAACTTTCTTGTTTTAATTCTTCAGCCAAACCATAAAATTTAATTAGGAAAGTAACCAGCTTTGTAACAGCGGTTCTAGGTCTAATTAGCTATGCTGTAACTGTATCTTCTCAGATTTCACTCAACATGGCATATACATTTTGCATTTGTTCATGTTTCAGATAAGATGCTGTGAATTTATAGCTTAAGCATGTAACCCCAATAACTTTTCCAAAGATGATTGGTTGTAGCCGGTGAAGTCAGAAAAATTAACTTAAAGCATCGATATATGCTATTAAACTAAGGGCCACTGAAAAGCCAGGATGTAGGGTGGTTACCTTACCATGTACTACTTTTATGTTGCTGTTCTATTGCTATAGAGAAAATTACCACAAACTCACCAGCCATTTACCATTTCATAGTTCTGTAGGTCCTAAGTCCAGACACAGTTGACTGGATTTTCTTTTCAACGTCTCACTGGGCTAAAAGCAAAGTACCAGCTGGGCTGTAGCTTCATTTGTACCTCAGGGTCATTTTCCAAGCTCAGATGGTTGAGGCAGAATTCAGTTCCTTATATCTGTAGGACTGACATTCCCATATCCTTGCTGCTTATCAGCTGGGGGTGGCTTTCATCAGGTAGGGTCAGTAGCATTTCTTATCACATGGCTCCCATGGATGGTTCACAACTTGAAAGTTTGATTCTTTTTTGAGACAGCAGGAGCACTTCTTTGACTTCTTCCTCCATGAACAGCTGGAGGAAACACTCTGCTTTTAAATAGCTCATCTGATTAGGTGAGGCCCATCTCAGGTTATCTCCCTACTGTCTCTCAGGGAGATGACTATCCCATCACATTCACAGGCTCTGGCCACACTCAGAGGAGAGATTATGCAAGGTGGATACACCAGTGGGTAGAAATCTTGGCACCATCTTGGAATTCTGACTACCACACTGTGTTTTAGGGAAAGGAGGCAACTAAAAGCTCCCCTCCCCCTGGAGGAGGTGCATGGAGTGGGGGTGTGAGCAAAGGACCTGTTAACAACAGTACCAATTCCATCCCATCAGCTCCACAGGGCACAAGATGACAGACAGTCATATTCTTTGTTGTCTGCCGGCTGCTTTCTTTGCCTGGCCAGAATTGCTGTTTTCAGTGGTGCAAGTGGATCACTCGATGACATCATTTGAATTAAAATGACATCCAGTTAGCATGATGCTTTTAGAAAGAAATTTATTAAACTCAGTGCTCAAATCTCAGCCCCATAAAACTATTTCTTTAATAAAAAGAAATGAAGAAATGTGCAGAAAAAATTAACACAGCAGGCCTGAATCTGCTTTTGTTAGGTCTGCTTGCAAGTTTGGCCATTAGCTGGCATCTGGAAATTTAGGGTGGTAGGATACCTCCTGAAATCTAAGGAGTGGCTCATGCACACCCAGACTGCACAAACTATATAGTTCATGCCAAACACCTGCTTTGCTTTGGAGAATCCGGAATTTTGGTATGTGTTTGGCAGAGGGGGCCTACATGACTAGGCCCGATAAAAACCCTGGACACTAAGTCTATAATGAACTTCCTTGGTGGACAATATTTCACATATGTTCTCACAACTCCTTGATGGGGGGGAACATCCTGTGTAACTCCACAAGGAGAAGCTTCTTGGAAGCCTGTGCCCGGTTTCACCTGCATTTCATGTCACATGCTTTTTCTCTTTGTAGGTTTTTGCTTTGTCTCTGCTATAATAAACCATAGCCATGAGTAGGATTATCAGCTGAATTTAAGTCTTACAAATTTCTGAACGTGGGGGTGGTATTTGCGACTCAAGGAATAAAGTAAATGAGAACATGACCGTGTGCAGATTGAGTCTAGGCTCCATGGCCCAGCAAAGTTGGCCTATTCCTCTCCATTGAGAAAATGATCAGAGTAAACAGATTAGAGGCAGGAGGGCTTCACATGGGTTCTAGAGCGTTGGGCACTGTCTAGATGTGTGCTCCAACTCCACACTGTGACCCAGGGCAAGTTACTTAACCTCTGTCTTGCCCAATTTCTTTAGCTGTAAAACAGCAATAATAGTATCCACCTCACAGAGTTGTTCAAAGGGGACAATTTATACGAAGCAGGTGGACTTGGGACTGGCACATAGTGCCCAAGAGGGGCTGGATTCTCTGTGGTGGGGAGCCGCTAGAACATCATCAACATTCTGGTATTAACCCCTGTTCTTCCCTTCAACTCTGTTCCTCTCTTCCTCACCAGCCCCCTCTCCTTCCCTGTCTTTAGTTGTCCTCTAAAGCTCCTTTGCGTCCAAACCATGTCCCCTACTCCCTACTTCCTTTCCTCAAGGACTCAATGAACATACACAGCAATTTTTTTAAGTGTGTACAGAAGTGTGTCCAGAAAAGGGCACAATATCATGTATTCTTAGTGTTCAGTCTGACCTATGCTCAACATCTTTTTGTTCCATCTACTACGATTTACAAGAGATTTTAAGTAACCCTCCCAGCCCTCACTGATGTAATTTTATTGCTTTTGATAATGATATGGGATCATCACGTATGTAACTATGCAATTTCATTTTTATAACTTTGTAAGGCCTCCCATGTAAATATATTTACAAATAGGGGGAGGAATCGTTTCACAGATGTTTTCTCCCAAAGTTTGGTTAAGCATATTTGTTCCATGAAATACTGGACTCCATGATGTAAAGTGGCTATTTTCCTGATAGTGTATCTAAAACACAATTTTAATGGAGACAGAAAATTCTATTTGAAAGCTGCTCTGCTTCTTTGCAAATGTTAAGTCCCTGGTGGGCTCTTTAGGTAGTGTTGAGATATTGCTGCTGAAAAGACTATAGTGGGGTTGATGATCATACATGACCAGAGGAAAGTTTGTGTCAGTATCCTGAAGCAGAAATTCCTTTGAGAAGATGAAGTTTAGGACATGCCTGGTGAGCAGTCTCTGGTATTGGATACAATCACTACAATTTGGGGTGAGCTCCTGCATTTTCACTCTGAGCCCTCGTCATGAGACCCAACATTAAGTTGGACAGTGCATATGTAAAAGCTGGGAGTGAGGAGGAAGGAAAGAAGGGGATAAACTCAAAGTTCCAAACTTAATTTGCAAGTGCATTCAATATTTGAAGGAAAGACATCAAAGGGAAAAATCAAGTCAAAAAGAAAAGACCGAAAGTTCGATAACTGCATCTCATGAAGACACGGAGACTATCCCTCCTCTCTCATCTCCCTAACATCTTCTCCAGGTAGGATTGTCCTGCAGTCATCCAGGACATGTGCTTTTCTATCCCATATTGAAGATTAATGAGGCCTTCTTGGTAACCTGATTTACTATCCATTAAAATGAAGCTAAACCACTACATATTTTGCAGTCTTGCCTTTGTTCTTCATAGGCATGGAAAAAAAAGCCCATCACCGCACTTCTCATTATAACTTTTTAGCTAAAGCTAACACTCAGTTATATGCAATAATATGGAGATGAGAAATTCTCTAACTCTAAAACTCACAAAATTCATCAAAGATTGAATAATCAGAGCCCTTCAACCTTTGCCAACAGAACTTTCTAATCAGACCCACTGAAACATACCAAAATTAATTAACTTTAATTTTTAAAAAATTTTCCTCACTTCTGCTTGAAGTTTTAATTAAAATGAAGTATAGATGATCAGCAGGAAAATTTTAAGAAGGAAAAGTAAAAGTGAAGCTCTAGAAAATTATAAACTAAATTTACCTATTCATTAAAAACAACAAAAAACATTTACTGAACTTGTAGGATATTCCTGACACAATACAGCAATGAAAAAATAGATAAAAGCTCTCTCACAAAGCTTACATTCTACTAAGGGAGATGGAAAATAAATGAACCCATAACTAGATAATGGGTCAGATAAATCATATTTTGAGTAACCTTAACTTATTCTTTAAAAAGCTCTTTCAAGTTCTCCCTTAGCATTTTCTTCCCTTGGCTAATAAACTCCACTTACTCAATTCCTGTAGCAAAGCCCTGTAAACACATTATAAGCATTATAAGTGAGCGGACGCTTTTTTACCTTAAGTTGGTGGCACATTTTCTTCAGTGCATTTGCTTCTTCTTCTGTACTGGGAATAAGTCTGATCACCTTATCACTATAAGAAAGGGGAAAAATGGTGTTATTCATCTTCCAAAACTAAAGATTTAGCCATCTCTATCTGCTCGCTTTTTTAACAACTGCCTTTGCAATTAAGAAGAGAAATAGCCAAACTGTGGACTAGACTGACACCAGCAATACCTGGACCAGCAGGTATTTTATCCAGTTATTGTTACTCTCTGATCACATTGGTCTTTTTTCCCCCGCCTTAGAACTATTTATTTTGGGGCCCCGGGTGGCTCAAACAACTGATTTGGTTCAGCTGAGATTATGATCTCAGGGTTCATGAGTTCGAGCCCCATGTGGAGTCCTGTGTTGGGCTCTGTGCTGCCAGAGATGGTCCTGCTTGGGATTCTCTCTCTCCCTCTCTCTCTGCCCCTCCCTATGCTCAGCTCATGCACATGCTCTCACTCTCTCTCTCAAAGTAAACTTCAAAAAAATAATAAAACTATTTGTTTTTTAATCAGCTTTTGAAAATTACAAACTCACACTTAAGCAGAGAAAGTCCAAAAACACAGGGACAGGGGTAACAGGAGCAAGGATTTTCATGAATAGCTCAAAGATACTAAGAAAGCAATTTCTGATGACAAAGGTAAAAGCACTCTTTAAAACTTAATGCTGAGAAGGCAAGTGACTTTCAAGAAGAGAATTTATGAAAGCCATACAACATGGAACCTTTCTTCTGATTTGGATTCTTCCCACTGAGAACAGTAGAGAGAAGCCCATCTCTATGGGCCATCTTATTTCTGCAGTATGGAGCTTCCCAGCTGGCATGGGGGGACAAATTAGAGGGCCATCAATTGTTCAGGTGTCCCGCAAGATGCTGATGGCTATAAAAACTTTTAAGCGATAAAAATTTAAAATTAATTTTTACTGCCATTAAAATTGTACCAAAGCTGAGATGATATTTGAACACTCTAAAATTTCTTTCAGTAAAGATCCTGAATTGTCTGAGAAGACTAGATGAGTCATTCTCTATAGCAGTGACCTCCCCACAAGGTATGTCAAAGAGGTATCATTATATCATGATGAGGACAGGTTGGAAAGCACAGCTCTAGTATATAATAATCACAACTGCTCAATGTTTTGCATATAGTTATTTATTAATGGCTGGTATAAAGGAGATCATTGAGAGCAATTGATTTCTAGAAATTTAAGTTTCCTGTACTAAATAGGTACAACCAGAATATTTTTCATAAGCCTTTATAGCATTTTACAATGACTGAAGATAAAGATTAATACCATATATACATGTAACATATATATACATACAGCACAAAACAAAAACTCTAGCACTTGACCCACAACTTATCTCTCCAGCCTCAAAGGTATACTGGAACAAGGATAGAATTGGCATATTTTTCTATGATTTTACTACTTAGATGAATAGCCGTGTTCAAGGCTAGGTAAGATTAATATGGAGGTCATTAGACCCCGAGGGAGACTTGCAGATTTGTTGGAAAATTATTCTTTAGGGCTATGTGTTCATTTCCAATCACTTTAGCTTTGTTATCTCAAAGGATCCTGTTATACCTTCTTTAGGTCTATGAATTAAAAGGCCCTTGACTTGTTGATAATTTAGTATTTTTTAGGCACTACTAACCTAATGTCACTTAGGTTTCCTCAGAATCACACAAAACCACCTCTCAGTATCAATGTCATGCAGTCTATTTTCCCAGGAAAAAATAAAAGAAAGTACAGGGAAAGAAAAAACCAAGTCACTGTGAAGCAGTTCCAAACATGACTTTGTAACTTAAATGTAATTCACACCTTTTCTCTTTCATTTCTGGTACACAGTTCTCTGTCCTTTATTTTTCCTGGCTTCATCATATTCTGGCCTCTCCCACCTGACCCAATATAATTCTTGGCAGAGAAAGGCAACTTCGCTGGGTGATATGGTTGTTTTTGAGGGATGGATCATTTGACAGCTTGCTGAAAAACACCCCCATCTGGGCCCTTATCACCTCCTCAAGACTGCAAAGAAAGCAATCTGAAGCTGTTTTACAGCCATAGGAAGATTTCTTTTTCTTAAATGATGGATAATTCAACCTGGCAATTGGTTCTTCTCCTGTGAGATGGGAGGATAAAAGGATAAAAGATGACCACTTCTGGGACTATTTAATTCTGAGAGTGATTGCTCAAACCCAGCTTTGTCACCTTTATCACAAAAAGTTCACTTCATCATAACTTGTAGAAATTCTCAAGTGTGACTTGAGATATGTGTTTATTACTATTTGATTACTTATCAGAGAAAAAGGAGAATAAGGAAAGTTATTTAGGAAAACCCAATAAATTTCATATATTTTAAACCTGTAAGTTTTATTACACTAACCAGTAACCGAAACCAACAAGAGTGCTCTATTCAGTGTGCAAAACTAAATGCCCCGCCCCCCCCGCCCACCCCAAATGCCCCACTTGTTCAACCAAATAGCTTACTCTCCCTAGATCTGATAGCTAGTCTTTTTTGAAATGGCCAACAATAATCCAGCACTACAAACAGGAAAGTTTCAGAATGTAAAGTAGCTCCTGGAACTCAGAGGAAAAACTAGCTAAACATAACCATTAAAGATGGTTGGAGAGGCTTTCCTTAGAACTGATTTTTTTTCAACCACTAGGTGGCAACATCAATTTAAGACCCCCTTTGCTACCCTTTGGGATTGAGAGAAATCACAGGTCTGAATAGGGGCTGAGGTTAGAGAGCTGACTGGGTATGCACATGTGTTTGTAAATTGGGTATTTCAAGCTCAGGAAATCTATATAGTTTACTTAGAAAGCATAGGCACTTTCAATTTTAAGTATGTCATATAGAGGAAGGATATTCCAGACAGCTAATTGCCGAGTAATTCTATATTCACTCATGATATACTTCAATTTTGCCCCTTACCTCCCAAGACTAATTAAGTTATGTTGCTATAACGCTAGCACCAAGCTGCAAGTTGATTACTGATCCTTATGTACAGTGGCAACCATAGGAATGATATTAAACACACTTAATCAATGTAAAAAGCATTATTAAATGCATAATGAGAACATATGCATCCAGAGAAGAGTATTTAGCAAAAGAATACCTTCTCTACCTTTTTACAATCTTCCTGGGCTTCAGTTTCCTCATCAAAGGAGTGAGCAGTGAACTAACTCATTTTCCTTTTCAAGTTCTAAAACTATGCTGCTCAAAGCTGATGCCTACCATATTTATTGCTATGCCTTGACTGCAACTCCTATGGGAGAAAGCCTGTTTTATGGGCTACTGGAGAGTCCACAGACTCCTTTTGAAAGACATAGATCTGAAACTCCAGATATTTCCTCCTGGATCCTGGCATAAACTTTCACAATTGATTCCATTATTAAACTCTAGATTTCTTTGTAAGTTATAGAGCCAATTTATAAATCTATGCTTGTAAAAATAAATTATAGCAGATACAAAATATAATTCCCCTCCCAGTTCTCTTTCATGCCAACTCTCCCATTGTCCCCTAGTGGCCACTGTTAATTTTTCTGTGATTCATTCCTGGCTGTCTTGCATTTTCACATGGGTATATTCACATACGATGGTTTCGTAACATCTCATAATTTGCTTTTAATTTTCACTTAATACGCAACTTTTAAAACACTTTTTAAAATAAACAGCTGGATTCTATGTGTTACTGTTTTATTTTAGAGTTTTAGGCCTATATTTATAAGGGAGACATTTTAAAAAATAAGCTTTTTATAAACAAACATGTTCTTTTTGAATCACCCTTTTTTGATTTTTGGTATCATTAAAAGCTAGCCTCACAGAATTGGAAATTTCTCAGCTTTGTAATATGCCTTGACAACTCGAATGGCACAGAAACTGTGTCCCTGATTGTTTTGTAGAATACACCCATAAAGTTACTCAAGGTGAAACAAACTTTTTGACAGTTTAGGGTCAGGTATCTACCTTCTCATCTCTTAAGTGGATATTGGTCTATTCAGTTTTCTTCTGGGCTTTTTGAGTTAATTTTGCTAATTTACATTTCCTGAAAAACTTATATAAGTTATAAGATAAACATAATTAAAATGTCTTATATTTAAGGCATCTTCATCTGTGGTGTTGTCCCTTTCTATGTGCTAATTTGTGATTTATTTTTACTTTTTATTATTTTATAGAGAGAGTGCACAAGTGGGGGAAAAGGGAAGAGGGGTAGAGAGGGATAGGAAGAGGGAAAGAGACAGATACAGAGACACACACAGAATACCTTAAGCAGGCTCCATGCTCAGCAGGGCTCAATCCCAAGACCCTGGGATCATGACCTGAGCTGAAATCAAGAGTCAAAGGCTAAACCAACTAGGCAATCCAGAGGTCCCTGTTTGTGATTTTAAATAAAAATTCTTCAGACTTGGGGTGTCTTGGTGGCTCAGTTGGCTGAGTGACTGACTTTGGCTCAGGTCATGATCTTGCAGTTTTTGAGTTCGAGCCCCGTGTCGGGCTCTGTGCTGACAACTCAAACCCTGGAGTCTGCTTCGGATTCTGTGTCTCCCCCTCTCTCTACCCCTCCCCCTGCTCATACTCTGTGTGTCTCAATAATAAATAAATGTTAAAAAAAATTCTTCAGACTTTCTAAGGATTAATTGGTTTTTTTCTAAAAAAAAATCTTTCTAAAGATTAATTGGTTTTTTTAAAAAAGATCACTGTTTTGGGGTGCCTGGGTGGCTCAGTCAGTTAAGCATCTAACTTCAGCTCAGGTGATGATCTCACAGTTTGTGGGTTCAAGCCCCATGTCAAGCCCCTCTGAGCTGTCAGCACAGAGCCTGGAGACTGTTTCGGATTCTGTGTCTCCCTCCCTCTCTCTCTGCCCCTCCCCTGTTCACACTCTGTCTCTGTTTCAGAAATAAACTTTAAAAAAAAAAATCATTGTTTTTGTCAATAAATTGTTTTTTGTATGTATATAATTTCTACTTGAAATTATAAATTCTATATGAATTCTGTCTTCTTTAGGTCTATTTTGTTACTCATGTTTTAATAGGTGAATAATATTCCATTGTGTGTATGTGTATATATACACATATTACAATTTCTTTATCCATTCATTCATTGATGGTCACTTAGTTGCTTCACTATCTTGGCTATTGTAAATAATGCTACAGTAAACATGGGGTACAGATACCTTTATGAATTAGTGTTTTATCTCTTGATAAACACCCAGAAGTGGAATTGCTGGATCATATGGTAGTTGTAATTTTTAAGGGATCTCCATACTGTTTTCCATAGTGGCTGTACCAGTTTATGTTTCCATCAACAGTGCACAAGGCATTCTTTTTTTCCACACCCTCACCAACATTTATGGTTTTGATAATAGCTATTCTAACAGAAGGGGAGTGATATTGCATTTTGGTTTTGATTGGCATTACCCTGATGATTATGTTGTGCACCTGTTCATGTGCCTGCTGTCTATCTGTATATCTTCTTTGGAAAAATATGTATTTAGATCTTCTGCCCATTTTTCAGTTTTTGGCTATTGAGTTGTATGAATTCTTTATTTCAGATACTAGCCACTTATGGAACAGGTGATTTGTAAATAATTTCCCCCATTTGGTAGGCTGCCTTTACATTCTGTGATGGTTTTCTTTACTGTGAAGCTTCATCTCATGTAACCCCAACTTGTTTATTTTTGCTTTTGGGGTCAGATTGAAAAATCATCACCAAGGGCTACGTCAAAGGCCTTATTCATTATGATTCCTTCCAGGAGTCTTATGATTTCATGTCTTACATTTAAGTCTTTAATTCACTTTGCATTAATTTTCACATATGGTATAAGATAGTGGTCCAGTTTCATTCTTTTGCATGTAGCTGTCCCGTTTCCCAGCCTCATTTATTGAAGAGATTGTCCTTTCCCATTGTATATTCTTGGTTCTTTTGTCATAATTAATTGACCACATAGGTGTAGGTTTATTTCTGGGTGCTCTATTTTGTCCCAGTGATCTGTGTATCTGTTTTTATACCAGTGCCATTCTGTTTTGATTACTACACCTTGGTGGTGTACTTTGAAATCAGAGTACGATACCTCCAGCTTAGGTCTTATTTCTCAAAATTACTTTGGGCTCTTTGAGGGCTCTTGTTTTATACGATTTTTAGGACTGTTTCTTCTATTTCTGTGAAAAATACAATTGGCATTTCAATAGGGATTGCACTTAATCTGTAGATCACTTTGAGAAGTATGGACATTTTAACATTATATCTTCCATTCCATGAGCATGGAATTTCTTTCCACTTATTTCTTAATTCTTTCATTAAGGTCTTAGTTTTCAACATACATCTTTTACCTCCTTGGTTAACTTGATTTCTAGGTATTGTATTCTTTTTGATGCAGTTGTAAATGGGATAGATAATTGTGGTTTTTAGTTTCTCTTTATTAAAGAGTTATTTTGAAGGATGTCAAAAAATTTTGTCTATTAAAAATGCTTAATTATGTTAAATTTTTGTCATCGCTAAATTTGACAATTTTTGATAGAATTTTAATATGCTTGCTATTATTTTGGATTTGTCAGTTTAATTTAAAAACTCTTAATTCATGTATTTTAACGAGTAGCTATAAATATTAATGACTACTCTATCTTCTGAATGGAATAAAGCTTTTATTTTAAAATGTTTCTAGAAAATCCTTCTATGGCTCATTTAATACTCTTAAATTTCCTTTCTTGCCAAATGATTGGGACAGTTTTGCCTATATCTTTCTTCTGCTTCCCCCCCCCACAAATATGGTTCTTGCAAACATAATACTGAATTTTAAAAAATTTAACTAGTAAGATTTTTCTGACTTTTAAGTGGAGAATTTTACTCATTCCCATTAATTAGAATACCTAATATGTGTGATTTTCTTTTTATAAATTTAATATGCATAAAAACATAAGGCACATACATTTTCTAGTATTAATACACTTTTACAGGAGATGGAGGTAAGATGGCGGTGTAGTAGGGGGATCCTGCACTTGCCTCATCCCTCAAACACAGCTAGGTAATTACCAAATCATTTTGAACACCCAAGAAATTTATCTGAGGACTGTGAGAACAAACTGCACAGCTAGAAGGAGAAATTAGACCATATTGTGGAAGGCAGGAGGTGCAGACGTGATCATGGGTGCTGCTGAGGGGAGGGGGCCCTGATTATGGAGTGGGGGGAGAGATGCATAAGGGATCGCATAGGAAAAACACTTCTCCCAAACCACTGACCTGGAAAATGAGACACTGATTTTCATGAGCTTTTATGAGCAGCAGAGCTTAAAAAATGAAGTTTTTAGAAGTCAGCTCTGTGGCAGGTGTAGAGTTTGGCAAGCATAGGGGTGTTTTTGTGGAGAAAGAGGATAGAAGCCTAGGAGTAGACAGTGTGGTCTGAGGATACCCTGGGTGGCAGTGGGAAAGACAGTTCCCCGTCTTGGAGTACATTTGGTAGAGGTTAACTGCATCTCAGGGGACAAGAGAGACAATGGGTGCCATCCCATTGCTCCATTCATTAGCATAGGAGCAGAGACACCTGCTGAGGGTAGCTGAGACACCAGCTTTTTGTTGTGCTTTACCATAAACTCCAAGCCCCTGTGAATTTATGCAAGTGCCCTTCTGGGAAAAACCAGCACCGGCCACAGCATGACAAGACCTTCCCCCAGAGGATCAGTGTGGGTCTGCATCATGCCAGATCTAAAGTTTGGAGTTCTGAAACTCCAGTTTATCTCCGGTGTTCTGGAGATAAAACACAGGTGAACTGCGCTGCCAGGTAGGCAGGTGGCCCGGACACAGACAGGGTGAAGGTAGGAATCTGAAGTTTGTCTAGGACACACAAAAGATTGTTTGCTCTTCTGTGAAGGTTTCCTGAATGGTGGTGGGTGCAAACTCCATCTCCAAGGATGAGAGAGGGGACTAATGCCATTCCATCCCTGTATGTCAGCACCAATAGACTTTAGTGAGCAGTACTGCTTGCACAGTGGAGATTTGAGCCACTTACACCAAGCCCCATCCCCTGCACTCTGCAGGGTGCTTCTGTACTAGGGCAACTGTGCCTGACAGCCAGAGCAACAGCAGGCCCCTCCCCCAGAACAGCAGCACAAATCCCTCACAGGCACAAAACCTACTGACCATAGAGTGCTGCAAAACTTCATTCTAGTGGAAACAGGTTCTAGCCTCTTGTAACAAGCAGACCAAAGTATACCTCCTTAAAACTTGCCACACATGGGACAAGGTCCAAACACTCCTCATTGTAGGCAAGGAGAAACTCTGCAGAGGAGTGATCAGAAGGAAAGAGCAGCCAAAATGCAACAGCAGAATGCACACAGCATACACCAGAAACACTTTCTGAAGTGCCAGGCCCTGGACAGTATAGGACCTCTTCTTAATATAGCTATTGCTCTCAGGAGAAGGAAACATATCAGGCTTTCCTAACCTAAAGCAGAATGCCAACATGGAAGAATTCATCCCAAAAGAAAGAACAAGAAAAGGTCATGGCCAGGGTTCTAGTTAAAACAGGTAGAAGTAGGGGTGTCTGGGTGACTCAGTTGGTTGAGCATCCAATTTCAGCTCAGGTCATGATCTCACAATTCATGGGTTCAAGCCCCTCATTGGGCTTTGTGCTGACAGCTCAGAGCCTGGAGCCTGCTTCAGATTCTGTGTCTTCCTTCTCTGTTCTTCCCCCTCTTGTACTCTGTCACTCTCAAAAACAAGCAAACATTAAAAAAAAAAACCAGGTAGAAGTAATATGCCTGAGCTAGAATTTAAAATGATCAAAGATTCTAGCTTGGCTTGAGAAAAACACTGAAGATACCAGGGAGTCCTTTAGTACAGAAACAAAAGACCTAAAACGCAGACGGGCGGAAATAAAAAAATGTTGTAATTGAGATGCAACATTGAGTGGATATAATGACAAGGATGGAAGAAACAGGAACAAATTAAGTGATATAGAAAATAAAATTATGCAAGCTAATGAAGCTGAAGAGGGAAATATATATATTGGATCACAAGTGTAGATTTGGGAACTCAGCAACTCCATAAAGCATAATAACATTCGTATCATAGGAGTCCCAGAAGAAGAGAGGGAAGAAGAGAGAGAAAAGGAGGCAGAAGTTTTATTTAAGCAAAATATAGCTGAAAAATTCCCTCATGTGGGAAAGGAAGCAGACATCCAAATACAGGAGGCACAGAGAACTATCAAAATCAACAAAAGCAGGCCATCATCAACATATATTGTAGTAAAATTTGCAAAATACAGAGATAAAAAAAATCCTGGGAGCAGGAGGGAAAAGAAATCCCTAACTTCCAAGGGAAGACAAATAAGGTTCACAGCAAATTGATCTGCAGAAACTCGGCAGGCAAGAAGGGAGTAACATGATATATTCAACATGCTGAAGGGGAAAAATATGCAGTCAAGAATACTTTATCCAGCAAAACTGTCATTAAGAATAGAAGGGAGACAGTTTCCCAAACAAAAACTAAAGGAGTTTGTGATCACTAAGCCAACCCTGCAAGAAATATTAAAGGGGACTCTTTGGGAAAGAAAGACCAAAAGTGACAAAGATAGAAAGGAACAAAGAAAATCTCCAGGAACAACTTAACTGGTAATACAATGGCACTAAATTCATATCTATCAATAATCACTTTGAATGTAAATGGGCTAAATGCCCCAATCGAAAGATATAGGGTATCAGAATGGGGTTTTTTGGGGGGGCGCCTGGGTGGCTCAGTCAGTTGAGCTTCTGACTTCAGCTCAGGTCATGATCTTGCAGTTTGTGGGTTTGGGCCCTGCATTGGGCTCTGGGCTGACAACTCAGAGCCTGAATCCTGCTTCAGATTCTGTGTCTCCCATTCTCTCTGCCCCTCCTATGCTCATGCTCTCTAATAAATAAACGTTAAAAAATTAGAAAAAAAAATAGTTTTTTTTAAAGACCCATTTATAGGCTGCCTATCAGAGACTCACTGTAGACCTAAAGACAATTACAGACAAAATGAGGGGATAGAGAACATTTATCATGCTAATGGACGTCAAAAGAAAGCTGGAGTAGCCGTATTTATATCAGAAAAACTAGATTTTAAACCAAAGACTGTAACAAGAGATGAAGAATGGCACTATATCATAATAAAGGATTCTACCCAATAAGATGTAGCAATAATATTTATGCCCGTAAGTTGGAAGCATGCAAATATATAAGTCAGTTAATCACAAACATAAACTCCTTGATAATAGTAAAATAATAGTAGGGGACTTTAATACCACACTTATAGCAATGGACAGATCATTTAAGCAGAAGATCAACAAGGAAACAATGGCTTTGAATGACACACTGGACCAGATGGACTTAACAGACATGTTCAGAAGATTTCATCCTAAAGTAGCAGAATACGCTTTTTTAAAAAATCTATTTTGAGAGAGAGAGAGCATGAGCAGGGGAGGGGCAGAAAGAGATTAAGAATCTCAAGTAGGCTCAATCCCATAAACCACGAGATCATGACTTGAGCCAAAATCAACAGCCAGATGCTCAACCAATTGAGCCAACCAGGTGCTCCAGAGTACACATTCTTTTTGAAGCATACATAACATGCTCCAGAATAGATTACATACTGGACCACAAATCAGGCCTCAACAAATACAAAAAGATTGAGATCATACCATGCATATTTCTCTCTCCACAATGCTTGAAACTTGAAGTGAACGACAAGAAAAAAATTGGAAATACCACAAATACATGGAAGTTAAAGAACATCCTGCTAAAGAATGAATCAGTTAACCAGGAAATTAAAAAAGCAATTTAAAAAAAACATGGAAGTAAATGAAAATACGACAGTCCAAAACCTTTGAGATGCAGCAAAAGCAGTCATGAGAAGGAAGTATGTACGAATACAGGCCTACCTCAAGAAGAAGGGTCCCAAAATTTCCTGCTCTAATCATTATGATTTCTATTCTTCTGCTGGCTTTGGGGTTTCTTTGCTGCTCTGTTTCTAGTTCCTTTAGGTGTGAGGTTAGGGTCTGTATTTGGGATTTTTCTTGCTTCCTGAGATAGGCTTGGATTGCAATATATCTTCCTCTTAGGACTGCCTTTGCTGCATCTCAAAAAGTTTAGATTGTTGTGTTTTTTCATTTGCTTCCATATATTTTTAAATTTCTTCTTTAATTTTCTGTTGACCCATTCATTCTTCAGTAGGGTGTTCTTTAATCTCCATGCATTTGGAGGCTTTCCAATTTTTTTCTTGTGATTGATTTTAAGTTTCATAGCATTATGACCTGAAAATATGCATTGTATGATATCAATCCTTTTTTTTTATTTGTTGAAGATTGTTTTGTGACCAAGTATATGATATATTTTGGAGAATGTTCCATGTACACTCAAGAAGAATGTGCATTCTGCTGCTTTTGTATGGAAAGTTCTCAATATATCCATCAAGTCCATCAGGTCCAGTCTATCATTCAAGGCCATTGTTCCTTTATTGACTTTTTGCCTGGATGATCTGTTCATTGCTTTAAGTGGAGTAATAAAGTCACCTACAATTACAATATTATCAGCAAGCTTGCTCAAGTTTGTGATTAATTGATTTATATATTTGGGTTCTTTCAAGTTTGGGGCATAAACATTTACAATTATTAGCTCTTCCTGATGGATAGATCGCTTAATTATGATATAATGCCCTTCTTCATCTCTTGTTACAGTCTTTAAAGTCTAGTTTGTCTGATAGAAGTATGGTAAAACCAAAGCAGGAACATCACAATCCCGTACTTTAGCCTATACTACACAGCTATAATCATCAAGATAGCATGGTATTGGCACAAAAACAGACACATAGACCAATGGAACGCAATAGAGAACCTACAATTGGACCCACAAAAGTATGGCCAACTAATCTTTGACAAAGCAGGAAAGAATATCCAATAGAAAAGAGACAGTCTCTTTAGCAAATGGTGCTGGGGAGAACTGGACAGCAACATGCAGAAGAATGAAACTGGATCACTTTCTTACACCATACACAAACTCAAAATGGATGAAAGAGCTAAATGTGAGGCAGAAACCATAAAAACCCTAGAGAAGAACACAGGCAACAACCTCTGTGTCCTCAGCTGCAGCAATTTCTTGCTCAACACGTTTCCAAAGGCAAGAGAAGTAACAGCAAAAATGAACTATTGCGACCTCATCAAGATAAAAACTTCTGCATTGCAAAGGAAACAATCAACAAAACTAAAAGGCAACTGACAGAACGGGAAAAGATATTTTCAAATGACATATTGGATAAAGATTTAGTATTTAAAAATCTATGAAGAACTTCTCCAACTCAGCACGCAAAAAACAATCCAGTGAAAACATGGGCAAGAGACATGAATGGACACTTTTCCAAAGATGACATCCAGATGGCCAACAGACACGTGAAAAGATGCTCAACATCACTTATCATCAAGGAAATACAAATCAAAGCCACACTGAGATACCACCTCATGCTAGTTAGAATGGCTAAAATTGACAACTCAGGAAACAAAGATGTTGGCAAGGTTGTGGAGAAACAGGAACACTCTTGAGCACTACTAGGTTTATCCAAAGGATACAGGAGTGCTGATTCACAGGGGCACGTGCATCTCAATGTTTACAGCAGTGCTATGAACAATGGCCAAATTATGGAAAGAGCCCAAATGTCCATCAACAGACAAATGAATAAAGAAGATGTGGTGTATATATATGCAATGGAATACTACTCAGCAATGAAAAAGGCAATCTTGCCATTTGCAACAATGTGGATGGAACTGGAAGGAATTATGCTAAGTGAAATAAGTCAGTCAGAGAAAGGCAGATATATATGTCCTCACTTAGATATGGAATTTGAGAAACTTAACAGAAGACCATGGGGAAGGGAAGGAAAAAAATAGTTACAAACCAAGAGGAAGGCAAACAATAAGAGACTTTTAAATACAGAGAACAAACTGAGGGTTGATGGAGGGGCAGGAAAAATGTGTGATGGGCATTGAGGAGGACACTTGTTGGGATGAGCACTGGGTATTGTATGTAAGGGATAAATCATGGGAATCTACTCCTGAAGCCAAGAGCACACTGTATACTATGTAGGTTAGCTAACAATAAATTATATTTTAAAAAGAATAAAGGAGCTAGAAAAGAACAAATAAAGCCTAAAGTCATAATAAGGGAAATAATAAAGATTAGAGCAAAAATAAATGATATAGAAACAAACCCCACTAGAATAGATCAATGAAACCAGGAGCTGGATTTTTCAGACTAAAATTGATGAACCTCTAGCCAAACTTGTCAAAAAGAAGAGAGAGAGGGCCCAAATGGATAATCATGAATGAGAGAGATCACAACCCAAACCACAGAAATACAATTAGAAGAGATTATGAAATATTATATGCCAACAAATTGTGCAATCTGGAAGGAATGGATAAATGCTTAGAGACCTATAAACTACCAAAACTGAAACAGGAAGAAATTGCAAATTTTAACAGACCCATTACTTCCCAGGGAAATTCCCAAGAAATTCTTACCAGAATTAATATTTTTTTCTTAAACTTTTCCAAAAAGTAGGAATGGAAGGAAAACTTCCAAACTCATTCTAGGAGGTCAGCATTACCTTGATTCCAATGCCAGGCAAAGACCCCACTAAAAAGGAGAATTACAGGCCAATATTCATTATGAACATGGATGCTAAAATTCTCAGTAAGATGCTAACAAATAGAATTCAAGAGTACATTGAAAGAAATGTTCACCCCAATGCAGTGGAAATTATTCCTGGGCTGCAAGGTGGTTCAATATTTGCAAATCAATGTGATACACCACGTTAATAAAAGAAAAGAACCATCTGATCCCGTCAATAGATGCAGAAAAACTTTTGACAAAATATAGTATCCATTCTTGTTAAAAAAGAAAAAGAAAGAAAAACTCTCAACAAAGTAGGGATAGAGGAAACATACCTGAACATCATAAAGGCCATTTATGAAAGATCTACAGCTACTATCATCCTCAATGGGGAAATCTTTTCCTCTATGATCAGGAACAAGACAGGGATATCCACCCTTACCACTGTTATTTAATGTAGTACTCAAAGTTCTAGCTTCAGCAATTAGACAACAAAAGAAATAGAAGGCATCCAGATCAGCAAGAAAGTAGTCAAACTTACTGTTCACAGAGGGCATGATACTCTACATGGAAAACCTACAAGACTCCACCAAAAAAATTGTTAGACATGATAAATAAAATCAGCCAAGTCACAGGATACAAAATCTATTGCATCTATTCACCAATAATGAAGCAGAAATCAAGGAATCAATCCCATTTACAATTGCACCAAAACTCCTAAAATACCTAGGAATAACCCTAACCCCAAATATAAAAGATCTGTATTCTGAAAACTTTGAACACTTATGAAAGAAACTGAAGACGAGAAGTGGAAAAAAAAATTGCATGTTTATGGGTTGGGAAAACATTGTTAAAAGGTCTATACTAGCCAAGACAATCTACATCTATAAGGCAATCCCTATCAAAATATCATCAGCGTTTTTCACAGAGCTAGAATAAACAATCCTAAAATTTGTATGGAACCACAAAAGATCCAAACAGGCAAAGCAATCTTAAAGAAAAGCAAAGCTGGAGGCATCACAATTACAGACTTAAAGCTATATTACGAAGCCATAGTGATCCAGACAGTACATTACTGATACAAAAACAGACACATAGATTTAAAAAAAAACACCAGAAAACCCAAAAATGGACCCATAACTATATGGTCAACTAATCTCTGACACAGTAGGAAAGAATATCCTTCAGTCTCTTCAAGTGGTGTTGGGAAAACTGGACAGCAACATGCAGAGGAATGAAACTGGACCACTTTCTTACATCATATACCAAAATAAATTCAAAATGAATTAGAGACTAAAATGTGACACAGGAAACCTCAAAATCCTAGAGAAGAACACCTACAGCAACCTCTTTGATGTTGGCTATAGCAACTTCCTACTAGACATCTCTGGATACAAGGGTAATAAAAGCAAAAATGAACTTTTGGAACTTAAGATAAAAAGCTTCTGCACAGTGAAAGCAACAATCAACCAAACTAAAGCACAACCTACAGAATGGGAAAAGATATTTGCACATGACAAGCTGATAAAGGGTTAGTATCCAAAGTCTGCAAAGAACTTATCAAACTCAATGCCCCAAAAAATAATCCAGTGAAGAAACAGGCAGAAGACATGAACAGTTTTTCCAAAGATGACATCCCTGTGGCAAACACATGAAAAGATTCTCAACATCACTCATCATGCAGAAAATACAAATCAAAACTACAATGAGATACCACCTCACACCAGAATGCTAAAATTAACACAGAAAACCAAAGAGATTGGTGAGAACGTGAAAGGGGAACCCTCTTATGTTGTTGGTGGTAATGCACACTGGACAAGTCATTGTGGTAAACAGTATGGAGGTTCCTCACAAAGTTAAAAATGCAACTACCCTATGACCCAGTAATCACACTCCAAGATATTTATCCAAAATACAAAGACTCAAAGGGACATGTGCACCCTGAGGTTTATAGCACCATTGTCAACAATAGCCAAATTATGGAAAGAGCCCATAATGGCTCTGATGGATAAAGAAAATTTGGTGTATATATATACAATGGAATACTACTTAGCCGTCAAAAAGAAAGAAATCTTGCCATTTTCAATGACATGGATGGAGATAAAGTATATCATGCTAAGCAAAATAGGTCAGAAAAGGACAAATACCATTTGATTTCACTCACATGTGGAATCTGAGAAAAACAGATGAACACAGGGGAAGGAAGAAAAAAAAGAGGAAGGGAAACCATAGGAGACTTAACTATAGAAAACAAACAGGGTTTCTGGAGGGGAGCTGGGTAAGGGATGGGCTAAATTGGTGTTAGGTATTAAGGAGGGCACTTTTGATGAGCACTAGGTGCTATAAGTGATGAACGACTAAATTTTACTCCTGAAATCAACATTACACTATATATTAACTAGAATTGAAATAAAAGCTTGATGTCAAAAAAAAAATACATGTATACACGTATGACCTTGTTAAACTTTTGAGAGAGCAAGAGAGAAAGTGGGGGAGGGGCAGAGAGAGAGGAAGGAGAATCTTAAGCAAGCTCCATACCGTCAGCACAGAGCCCGACACAAAGCTTGATCCCATGAAACGTGAGATCATGACCTTGAGCTGAAATCTTGACTGAGCCACCCAGGCACCCCTATTTTTTGTTATGGGTTCTTGCCTTTTCTCTTCTTGGAGTTCTCCACCAGCTTGTCCTATCTAGTAGTATGCCAGCTATGCATCTTATTTCAATTTAAGTGATTTCTTATAAATTTTACAGATACTTCTTTCATGTGTAGAATCGAGACTTTGTATATTTCCTCCTTGAACAAGATCTCAAGAATTTTTTCATCTCCCCCCCTCCCTGTTTTCCTCCTCCTTTGCTCCATGCTTTTTTAAAAATCACCTAGGATTTTTGTAGCACATTTCGTCTAAGTGTGGCTCTCTGAATTGGGTCCCCTCAAAATTCGTATGTTGAAGTCCTACCTCCAGTATCTCAAAATCAGTATATTTTGAGATAAGGTCTTTAAAGAGGTAAGTTAAAATGAGGTTACTGGGATGAGGGAATTTAGGCACAGACATGCAAAGGGAAAACACCGTGAAGACATAGGAAGAAGACAGCCATCTGCAAGCTAAGAAAGGCCTCAGTAGAAATCAAATCTGATGACACCATGTTCTCAGACTTCCAGTACCAGAACTGTGAGAAAAATTTCTGCGCTTTACGTCACCCAGTCTGTGGTACTTTGTTTCCACAGCCCTAGGAAACTATTATATAAACTGAAGATGGCAGCTTAATGACTATGTCCTCAAGGAGACATTCCTTGATATCTGGATGACTTTATTCACTTTGTTTCTATATTTTCCCAAAGCTGAATACAGATCTTACCACAACACTTGTTGTGGTTATTCGTTAGGATCTTTATCTCCTGAGCTCTGAACTCCATATAAGGAACTCAATGCATTTTGGTTTATTCTGTGGGAGTCCTGTGAGAGTCTCTATAAAGTGGTTTGAAGCTTGCCTTGTGGGGTCTAAGGCTAGGTTTGTGTTTTCACTCCAACTTCTAGATCATTAAGAGTGTAAATTAGGAGTCCTCACCCATACATTGGGAGACCTGGGGGGTCTGCTTTTTAGTGATCTCCCATCACCCAAATCTCTAGGAGATTAAAAACCTCCATTTCGCCAGCTGTAGGGAGTTTTTCTCCACACTTTGAAGTTCCCTACTTTCTCTATTTAAACTTTCTTGCAGCTCTCCATGTCTTCCCTGTTACAGGCATTAGAATCCCAGCCTCAGTCTTGACAGTCCCTTTTCATAGTCCTGACTCCCAGAAGCACATGGTATCAGCTTTTCCTTTCCACTTTAGCTTTGTTTTTTGCCTCCAATTGTTTTTGCATCTGGAAATGTCTTTTTTCTACAAAGTTACAAAGTTATATACTAAAACAAATGACAGTATGATAAAAGCATTTACTCTGGAGACAGTTGTCAGCAATAGCTGTGGACCTCGGGCAATGCTTTTCACTTCTCTGTGCCTCAGCCCCTCTATCTATAGAGTGGAGTTACTGGTATTTAATTCATGTGTTATCATGAGGATTAAAGGAGCATACATGTCAAGTGCTTAAAATAACACCTCACACAGAGTAAGGACTATATAGATGTTTGGTATTATGAGATTTTTATATTTTTGTCAGATTTTCACTTTATCCAGTATTTATGCTTTAGGGTTCCTGACTACAAATCCTCAGTATTTTAAGTTCTATTATACTTTAATATGTTGATTGAAAAAAAAGGGGGGTAATATTTTTTTAAGAGAAAACTACTTGCAGCAGACATCTGGATAGCCTAAGAATGTATGACTTGTCCACGGTCTCCCTTTGAGCTCTCATTCCACCTCGTACCCTATAACTCCATCCCATGTGGCCACACCTAATCCGACACCTAACTTAAAGGCACTCAGTGGAAGATCAGGTGGAATGACAAGTGAGTCCTGCCCAGTTGGGCTCACTCTACTAGACAGCGACTGACCCCTGATCTAGTTGGATCCTGTCTTTGAGAGAGTTTACACTTGAAGCAATGAAAAAATTAGCTTGCAGTATCAGGAGCAGTGGCAGTAGATACAGGTAATAGCTCAGTTATCACAATGATAAAGTTCTTAAGCAAGAAGCACAGGAACTGGACACACTGCCCTTTGTGAATGTTTTAGGCTCTAGGGACCTGGTTTGGAAACAGTCTCCATTCTTGGATTGCTTATAATAAGCTTTTATCATCTGATCTATCTAGAGCAGGTCTTATTTTAAACCTAACAAATTTATTAGTGCCAAGAATATTTAAACTTAAGGGAAAAAAACATCCAGTCTCCAAGTCACTGGATTTATCTTATCTATTTCCTCTTCAGGTAGGGAAAGAGAGGAAGGCTGGATTTTAATCTGTGCTCTATTACTTGACTGAATTGCTTAAAGATTTAGAGTCAAGGATTCCTAATTCTTAAGTTGGGGGAAACAGCAATATACTGTTGCATAAGGTTTTTGTTAGAATTATATTATTCATACGCAGTTGTTAAAATTACATTATGTGCCAGGCATGTATGGTGGTAGGTGCTAGGGATATAGCATTTTCTGCCCATGACGGGCTTACAGTCATAGTACCAATCAGACATTGTCTGGGAAATGCCTAACTTATAGCCTTTCAATGCATAGTTACTTTCGTTATTACTTCTACAGGAAAATTTTTTTCTTCTCCTTTAGAACTTAAAGAGCTGAAAGCAGATGGTTTTCCACATATATTTCACTGAACAGTAGAAACAATAAAATACTTTTGTTATGGATCTATTTATCTTTTTTCTGTTATTGCTGGTGTTATTGTTTCTTGACCTTTCCATGGGTGTTTGAATCTAATCATTGATCAGTTTCTTAATTTGTAACTATTTCCTCTCTTCTCAGGCAGCTCTTTGGCATTGAGAATCACACACATTAGATGATAATTATTTTCTGCAAGAGCTATTGACATACAAGACACCTTACCTAAAATAAAAAGGGAACATTTCAGAGAAAGTTCTGTATACATGTTCTATTGGTGCAAGCTGTACAGTTCAATTTTTCAGTATTTCCAAAGGCACAATTTACCCAGATGAAGAAAAGGATATCTAAAGCTGTTCTTCAGGAGGTATAAGATTAGATGACTGCTGTGGATGCTGTTGGCTGCTCCTCCAAATCTATTTTCCCTTTCTTAGACTCTAACAGAAGGATGTGCTCAGATATTCACCCATCCCCTCATGAGGGATGGGTCCTGATCAGCCAATCAGAGCTTGTAGATCTCCCAGCAGCTTTTTTTTAGTGTGGAGATTGACATGTGTTATGAATTGGTCCAATCAAATTTAAGAGAAGGATTATTACTGAATAGTTGGGGGGTGGTTATTCATGCTCTTGTCAAATGTAAAGAAGGAAAAGAGGAACTCTGCTTGCCACTGGCAGCCGGTGATTAGGAAGGGTATGAGCTGTAGGGTCAATCAGATTCTCTGGACTACTGAGTGGAGAGAACACATCAATGTAGCTCTTGAGTGGTCTTGTTGAATCAGCCAACCATTAAGCTAGTCCTACCTCTTGACTTCCTGTTATGTAAAGAAAAATGTTACTGCACAGGCCAATTTGAGTCAGGTTGTGTCCTACCCAAAAGCACCCTTTACAATAGTAATTTATTTTTAAGGAATGAGAAGGAAACTATGGAATAACTAAATTTACTGGTTTTCCAAAAAATTTTTTAATGTTTATTTTTCAGGGAGAGCAGAGAGCAAGCTGGGGAAGGTTAGAGAGGGAGACACAAAATCTGAAGCAGGCTCCAGGCTTTGAGCTGTCAGCACAGAGCCTGACTTGGGACTTGAACTCACAATGAGATCATGACCTGAGCTGAAGTCGGTCACTTAATCGAGCCAGGCGCTGCGTAAATTTACTGTTCAAGTCTTCACAGGTGGAAAAACACATCAATGTTCTTTCCTCCCTCCCTGAATACCTTTCTCTAAAACACCCCTTTAATTTTGATGACCCCTCAAAAAGTGTGTGTGCTTTCAGAAAGGAAGACTTAGGATAATAGCTAAAACCCATCTCATATTCAAGAGAAATAGGTCAGTTTAAAATATTTGCTGTATTTTCTGAAAGCCTGTAGCCCATGGAAGAGTTAATAACAGGATGTTTACTTAAAAAATATCTCATGCCTAAGCATAAAGAAATCCTTTGTATAATCCCACCTAGATAAATTAATGTTCACATGTAGATTCTATATTATAAAGTGCTTGGGTCTCAGTGCTGCATTTCCTTTGTTGAAAGATTATGTTTTGATGCACATGAAAAATTTCATTAAAACGCAATAAATAAGAGACAACTTGGCAGAGAATAGAGAGCTAAATAGATTCTTCTCTTCTCTGGTCATGGTTTATAGTTGCAATATAAAGTAGTTAAAACATCAAGAAGTTCCCTGTGGCAGTTTTCTTAGGACATAAAGATTTAGACTTCACTCTTGGATTAGATAGAAGTGAGGACTTTATTCTCTTTTGGTTGCTGTAGTATTTTAACAGTGGAAAACATACATACACACAGCCTTCAAAAGACTTACTGATGGACTTCACTTTCTAACAGACATTTTCTCAAGAGGTTTCATACCTACCATGGCATCTCACACATAATGGAGGATCAATAAATATTTGCTGAGTTGAATTAAAACTGACTTTCTGTAAACTGCATCATCTTTTAAATTTCTGAAATTGGCTTCCATGGTAAAGTTCTTTTCCTGTTACTACAGGTCAGAGAAGAAAAAAAAAAGCAATAAAACATAACCCACCATTAAATTAATTTCTTACAATATCTTCACTGTGTCTCAAGAATTTGCTATGTATTTTGTCAAATCATTATATGATTCTTCAAATTAGTTCTTGTAGTATTTAAGAATAGGGACTGAATCTGAGAAAACTTACCCATGATGGAGAACAAAGCATTCATGCAACAGATACCTATGTGGCAATTACTCTAAACAAGTCTCTGGTGGGGAGGGAAAAGGAGAGGAGCTACAAAGCATAAGGAAAGAACTTTCAAAGGCGGGTGCATAAGGCATAAATATTATTATTGTAATATAAGGTAGCATGTGATCAATGTTTTATAAATTATATAGAAAATGTAATTTATTAGGTTTAGCTGGAATGATTAGAAAAAAGTATATTAGGACTTTGACACTTGAAACTAAGATTTGGTCCCAAGTGAACTGGAAACCACTGGCATATATTAGTTTAGTGGTTTTCAAATTTAAATGTGCATAATATTCACTGCAGAATATATCTGCCAGCCTAATTTGTTGGGCAAAAAAATCCTAAAATCATCTTCCAGTATAAAACACTTCGCATGAAATAAGTCATACAGAGACCGTATGTTCTCACCTTACGTGGATCTTGAGAAACTTAACAGAAGACCATGGGGGAGGGGAAAGAAAAAAAATTTAGAGAGGGAGAGAGCCAAACCATAAGAGACTCTTAAAAACTGAGAATAAACTGAGGGTTGATGGGGGGTGGGAGGGAGTGGAGGGGAGGGTGGGTAATGGGCATTGAGGAAGACACCTGTTGGGATGAGCACTGGGTGTTGTATGGAAACCAATTTAATAATCAATTTAATAATAAAAAATAAAAATAAAACTTAGCAATACTGGAAGATGCATGCTTGTGTGTGATATATCTTTTAATATGCATGGGTAGGGTGGCAATAGAGTAGGGGGAGGCCTAGGAGGCCAAAAATGCTCAGATAAGCTAACACTGAGACCAGTGGTTACCTGGCCTGATGGTATCATAATAGTCCGTGATGCACCAGAGTCTGCAAAAGGTGGGAATTCAAATCAGAGATAGTCATAGAAACTCTTAAAGATAATAACCTCAAGGAAAAGACGACTAAAAAAATGCCTTCTGAAAGGAGAGTAGAGAAACTTCTCAATTATAGATTTGTTGTGGACAGAGGAAACAAACGTAGAGTCACTGAAAATTTGAAACCACAAGCTAGGAGAGTACAGGGAAGGTGGCAGAGTAGGAGCATACTGACCTCACTTTGTCTCATAGACACACCAAGGCAACTACTGCATACATTGCACCTAACTGTGAAAATGATCAAAGACTGGCAGAACAGATCTTTCATAGCTAGTCATAGACAGAAGACCCCATCAAAAAGGGTAGGAAGGGTAGAGACACAGTTAGGAACCCAAACCCCAGTTCAACTAACCACCAATAGGAGGGACATAATAAATATAGAAAAACAAGGGGATCAGACCCCCCCCACACCAATCACACTGGCCACCCACAACCCTGGGGTCCCACAGTGGGATGACAAGTTCCCATAACGTCTGACTTTGAAAATCATCAGGGCTTAATTCAGAGAGTCAGAGCATGATAGGAAACCAGGTCCCCACCTTTAAAGATCCAGCCCAAGATAGCACAAAAGCAGCAGCTTGAAAACAGCTGGGGTATACCTGAAGTTTTTTTGACTAATTTTATGGTCTGTGGCAGAGAAGTAGGGACCTGAAAATTTCTCTAGAACACAAGTGTAGGGCTGGTGGGCTTTTTTTCTTGCCCTCCCCAGCATAGATAATTGGATGCTTATAGTAGTTAACATCTACATTACTGACATCCCCTGCTCCCCCACATTCTTTCTGAACCTGCCCCACCCAACCTGCTAGGTACTCCTTCCAAAGCAGTTCTTGCCCCATCATACCTGGCAAGCAATGTCAATTGAGACTGGCAACCCTCCAAAGTGATTCCTGCCCTGGGTATGGTGGAGGGGGATAACTCCAAACACTAGTGCCCTCACATTTCCTGCAGCTGGACCTCTTAGCTGGTTACTCCATGAACAAACCCTTTGCTTTGGTGTGCCCACAGCTGTCACAGCTCTCAGGAGCAGTCAGGCTTAGTGCCAGCTCACCCCACCAGTGAGCCCACAGGCCTCAAAAGCTCAGGGAACAAATCCTGTCCAGTGCGTCAGTAGCAAGGAAAGTGGGTCACTACAGCCAGCTGAGGCCCAGTCCCACCCACCATGCCCACAGCATCCACAGCTCATCCAAAACAGAAGGGTGCATGTAAGTCCACATGTGGGACACCTCATGAGTGTGTCTCCAGTTCTGATGATCAAGGATCATTGTGCTACAGGGCACCACAGGAACTCTTCAACACAAGACCAGGACACATAGCTGACCTGCCTAATACGTAGAAACAGACAAAACAAAGAGATAAAGGAGTAGGTCATGAATGAAAACAGGCCAATATCACAGAAAAAAAAAGCTAAACAAAATGGAGGTAAGAAATATGCCTGATAAGCAGTTCAAAGTAGTGGTTATAAAGACACCCCCTAGACTTGAGAAAAGAGTGGATTAACACAGTAAACACTTCAACAAAGAGAAAATATAAAAAAACCAGTCAGAGCTGAGGAATACTGTAACTAAAATTTTAAAAAAAAGATACTACAGGCAATCAACAGATTACAGGATGTACAAGAATGTATCAGCAATCTCAAAGACAAGGTAATAAAGAGCATTCAAGCTGAATAGCAAAAATAAAAAATAAAAAATGATAATAGGGTAAGGGACTACTGGAAAAGAAAAAAAAAAATCAATAAATTTGCCTTATAGTGGTCCCAGAATAAGAGAAAAGGAAAGGGGCAGAAAACTTATTTGAAGAAATAATAACTGAGGGGTGTCTGGGTGGCTCAGTTAGTTAAGTGTCTGACTTCAGCTTAACTCAGGTCATGATCTCACGGTTCATGGGTTCTAGCCTCGCACCAGGCTCTGTGCTGAATGCTCAGAGCCTGGAGCAGATTCTGGGTCTTCCTCTCTCTCTGCCCCACCCCTGCTCACGCTCTCTCTCCCTCGTTCTCTCAGAATAAACATTAAAAAAAAATTTTTTTAAGTAATAGCTGAAAAATTCCATCTAGAGAGGGAAGCTGACATTCAGGTCCTGAAGCCCAGAGAGACCTTAACAAGATAAACTCAAGGACAATCACATATAATAATGAAAAATGCAAAATCTGAAGAAAGAATTTTAAAAGGAATAAGAGAAAAGCAAATAGTTACGCATAAGGGAAACCCCATAAAGTTATCAGTTAATTTTTCAGCAGAAATCTTGCAGGTCAGAAGGGAGTGGCATGACATATTCAATGTGCTGAAAAGGAAAAACGTATAACCAAGAATATTCCACCCAGTGAGGTTATCATTAAGAATAGAAGGATAAATCAAGTGTCCCCCCAAAAAAGTTAAAGCTCATCACCACTAAATCAGTCTTACAAGAAATGTTAAAGAGAATTCTTTAAGTAAAAAGATAACTAGAAGTAAAAAAAAAAAAAGTTATGAAAGGAAAGTTACACAGTAAAGCAAACATATAGTAAAGGCAGAATAATCATTTATACAGCCAGTATAAAGATTAAAATGCAAAAGTAGAAAATCAATTATACCTACAAAAATTAATCAAAGGATATACCAGATGTAAATTATGACATCACAAACATAAAACATGGGCAGGGTAGTAAAAATATACTACTGGGTTCAAACTTAAGTGACCCTCAACTCAGTATGGACTGCTATACACACGTTATACATGTATCCCATGGTAAACACAAATAAAAAACTTATAGGAAAAAAAGAAGAAACCAAGTACAAAGTCATCAAACCACAGGGGAAGAAAGAAAAGAACAAAGGAGAAGTACAAAAATATCCAGAAAATAATTAATAACAATAAGCACATACCTATCAATTACTTCAAATGTAAATGGACTAAATGCTCCTATCAAAAGATAAAGTATGGATTTAAAAAAAGATCCATAATAGATTGCCTTACAAGAGAATCACCTCAGACTTAAAGACACATGCAGACATTAAGTGAAGGAATGGAAAAAGATATTCCATGCAAATGGAAACAAAAAAATCTGAAGTAGCAATAATTATATCAGAAAATATAGAATTTAAAACAAAGATTACATTAAGACAAAGAGCATTACATGATAAAAAGATCTATCCAACAAGACAATACTTTTATAAATATCTATATATCCAACATAGGAGCACCAAAATATATAAAGGAAATATTAGCAGACAAAGGGAGACAATGACAGTAATATAATAATAAAAGGGGACTTTAACACCCCACTTACATCAGTGGATAGATGAGCCAGGCAGAAATCAATAAGGAAATAGTGGCTTTGAATGACACGAGAGACCAGATGGTCTTAACAGATATATACAAAACATTCCATCCCAAAACAGCAGAGTATGCCTATTCAAGTGCATGTGGACCATTCTCTAAGAAAGATTATATATTAGGCCACAAAACAATTTATGAATATTGAGAGTATATCTTTCAACAATGTTATGAAACTAGAAATTAATTGCATGAAGAAAACTGGAGAAAACCATCGTATGGAAGATAAACATGTTACTAAACAACCAATGGGTGAATGAAGTAAAAAAAAAAAAAATACATTGAGACAAGTAAAAATGGAAACACAGTGGTCTAAACTCCAGGACATAGAAAAAGCAATTCTAAGAATAAAGTTTATAGCAAGACCAGCTTATACTAAAAAGAGAATCTCAAATGAAAAAATTAACCTTATAACTAAAGGAACTAGAAAAAGAACAAAGCTAAAATCAGAAATACTAGAGTAGAAATAAATGGACACCCCCCCCCCCCAAAAAAAGAAAAGATCAATGAAACCAAGAGCTGGTTCTTTGGAAAGATAAAATTCATAAACCTATAGCCAGACTCATGAAGAAGAAAAGAGACAACTCAAAATCAGAAATGAAAGGGGTGCCTGAGTGGCTCATTTGGGTAAGTGTCTGACTCTTGGTTTCAGCTCAGGTCATGATTTCAGATTCAGGAGTTCCAGCCCCACATTGGGCTCTGTGCTGGCAGCAAGGAATCTGCTTGGGATTCTCTCTCTCTGCCCCTCCCCCACTCATGCTGTCTGTGTGTCTCTAATAATAAATAAAAAAACTTAAATCAGAAATGAAAAGGGAAAAGTCACCAACACCACAGAAACACAAAGGATTATAAAATACTATGAAAGATAATATGCCAACAGAGTGGAAAGCCTAGAAGAAATGAATTCCTCGAAACATACAATCTTCCAGAAAAGAATCAGAAACAAACAGGAAATCTGTACAGACGAATTGCTAGTAAAAAAACAAAACAAAAAAACCAAAAACAATAAGTAATAACAAAATTCCAAACAAAAGTCTAGGACCAGATGGCTTCACAGGTTAATTCTATCAAAAATTAAAAAAAAATTTTAACATTTATTTTTGAGAGACAGAGCATGAGCGGGGGGGGGGGCAGAGAGAGAGAAGGAGATACAGAATCTGAAGCAAGCTGCAGGCTCTGAGCAAGCTGTCAGCACAGAGCTCGATGTGGGGCTTGAACACACAGACCATGAGATCGTGACCTAAGCCGAAGTTGGATGCTCAACCGACTGAGCCACCCAGGCACCCCCATTCTATCAATAGTTTAAATAAGAGTTAATATCTTTCCTCCTTAAAGTATTCCAAAATACAGAAGAGGAAGGAAAACTTCTAAATTCAGTCTGTAAGGCCAGAACTACCCTGGTACCAACATTAGGCAAATACACTACAAAAAAAACAAAAAAAAAAAAAACAACAACAAAAAAAACAGACAAGTACAGTCAAATATTTCTCATGAACATAGATGCAAAAAAACTCAAGAAAATAGTAGTAAATTGAATTCAGAATACATTAAGAGACTCCTCAGTGGGATTTATTCCAGAAATAAAAGGATGTTTTATTATTTGCATATAAAAATGTGACGCATGTCATTAAGAAAAGGAAAAATAAAAACCATGCAATCTCAATAGATGCAGAAGAAACATCTGACAAAAAAATACAACATCCTTTAATGATAAAAAATTAATCTCAACAAAGTGGGCACAGGGTCACATACTTCAACATCATAAAGGCTAGACATGAAAAACCCACAGCTAACATCATATTCAATGGTGATGAGCTGAGAGCTTTTCCCCTAAGATCAGGAACAAGACAAGGATGTCCACTCTCACCCCCTTTATTCAACATAGTACTGAAAGTTTAAGTGAAGAAACCAGATAAGATAGAAGAAGCATCCATATTGGTAAGGAAGTTAAACTGTCATGGGGCACCTGGGTGGCTCTGTCGGTTAAGTGTCAACTCTTGGTTTTGGCTCAGGTCATGATCTCATGATTTAGGAGTTTGAGTCCCACATTGGGCTCTGCACTGACAGTGTAAAGCCTGCTTCAGATTCTCCTTCTGCACCTTTTGTGCACTCTTTCAAAATAAATGAATATGTGTAAAAAAGTTAAACTGTCACTATTTGCAGATAACAGGATACTATATATACAACACCCAAAGACTCTACCAAAAAAACTATTAGAACTGATAAATTCAGAAAAGTTGCAGGATACAAAATTAATAGAAATTTGAAGCATGTCTATAAACTGATAAGAGAAATAAAAACAATTCCATTTAAAATTAAACCAAAAAGAAATAAGAGACCCCGGAATAAACTTAATTATGGAGGTGAAAAACCTGTACTCTGAAAACTATAAAACACTGATGAAAGAAATTGAAGATGACACAAATGGAAAGATAGTCCATGCTCATGGACTGGAATAATTCATATCATTAAAAGGCCCATACCACCCAAAGTAATCTACCAATTTAATGCAATCCCTATCAAAATACCGATAGCAGTTTTCACAGAACTAGAACAATCCTAAAATTTGTATGGAACCACAGAACACCCTCAAAGGCCAAAGCAAAATTGAAAAACAAAACTAGCGGTATCACAATCCCAAATTTCAAGGTATCCTACACAAAGCTGTAATCAAACCACTACAGTACTGGCGTCAATGGATGCCAGTTGGTCAATGGAACAAAATAGAGCCCAGAAAAAATTTCCATGATTATATAGTCAATTAATCTACGACAAAGGATTCAAAAAGATGCAACGGGAAAAGACAGTCTCTTCAACAAATGGTGCTAGGAAAACTGGAAGGCTACATGCAAAGAATGAAACTAGACCACTTTCTTACACCATACACAAAAATAAACTCAAAATGGATTAAAGATGTCCATGTGAGACCTCAAACCAGAAAACTCCTAAAAGAAAACAATGGCAGTGATCTTGGACATTGGCCTTAGCAACATTTTTAAAGATGTTTCCTAAGGTAAGAGAAACAAAAAACTACTTGGACTATGATAAAATAATAAGTTTTGTATAGTGAAGGAAACTATCATTAAAATGAAAAAGCAACTTACTGAATTGACAGATATTTTCAAATCATGTATCTGATAAGGGGTTAATATCCAAAATGTATAAAGACATAACACCATCAAAATAAATCACCTCATTAAAAAATGGGCAGAGGACCCGAATAGGTATTTTTCCAAAGAAGACATCCAGATATTAATTTGGTAAGGATTGCATTGAATATGTAGATTGCTTTGGGTAGTATTGACATTTTAACAATATTTGTTCTTCCCATCCAGGTGCATGGAATATGTCTCCATTTTCTTGTGCGTCTTCTTCAATTTCTTTCATAAGCTTTCTATACTTTTCAGTGTATAGATTTTTCACCTTTTCGGTTAGATTTATTTCTAGGTATTTTGGGTTTTGGTACAATTGTAAATGCAATCAATCCCTTGATACCAGCATTCTTCACAGAGCTAAAACAAATAGTCCTAAAATTTGTATGGAACCAGAAAAGACCCCGAATAGCCAAAGCAATCTTGAAAATGAAAACCAAAGCAGGAGGCATCACAATCCCAGACTTCAAGCTGTACTACAAAGCTGTAATCAAGACAGTACCGTACTGGCACAAAAACACACTCAGATCAATGGAATAGAGAACTCAGAAGTGGACCCACAAACATATGGTCAACTAATCTTTGACAAAGCAGGAAAAAATATCCAATGGAATAAAGATGGTCTCTTCAGCAAGTGATGCTGGGAAACCTGGACAGCAACGTGCATAAGAATGAACCTGGACCACTTTCTTACACCATATACAAAAATAAACTCAAAATGGATGAAAGACCTCAATGTAAGACAGGAAGCCATCAAAACCCTCGAGGAGAAAGCAGGAAAAAACCTCTTTGATCTTGGCCACAGCAACTTCTTACTCAAAAGTCTCTGGAAGCAAGGGAAACAAAAGCAAAAATGAACTACTGGGACCTCATCAAAATAAAAGGCTTCTGCACAGCAAAGGAAACAATCAGCAAAACTAAAAGGCAACTGACAGAATGGGAGCAGATATTTACAAACGACATATCAGATAAAGGGTTAGTATCCAAAATCTATAGAGAACTTATCAAACAACACCCCAAAAAGCAAATAATCCAGTGAAGAAATGAGCAAAAGACATGAAGAGACACTTCTCGAAAGACAACATGGACAGGCCAACTGACACATGAAAAAATGCTCCACATCACTCATCATCCGGGAAATACAAATCAAAACCACAATGAGATACCACCTCACACCTGTCAGAATGGCTAACATTAACAACTCAGGCAACAACAGATGTTGGCGAGGATGTGGAGAAAGAGGGTCACTTTTGCATTGCTGGTAGGAATGCAAACTGATGCAGCCCCTCTGGAAAACAGTATGGAGGTTCCTCAGGAAATTAAAAATAGAACTACCCTATGACCCAGCAACTGCACTACTAGGTATTTATCCAGGGAATACAGGTATGCTGTTTCGAAGGGACACATGCACCCCCATGTTTATAGCAGCACTATCAACAATAGCCAAAGTATGTAAAGAAGCCAAATGTCCATCGATGGATGAATGGATAAAGAAGATGTGGTACATATATACGATGGAGTATTACTCGGCAATCAAAAAGAATGAAATCTTGCCATTTGCAACTACGTAGATGGAACTAGAGGGTATTATACTAAGCAAAATTAGTCAAAGACAAATATCACATGACCTCACTCGTGAGGACTTTAAGAGACAAAATAGATGAGCATAAGGAAAGGGAAACAAAAATATAAAAACAGGGAAGGGGACACAACAGAAGAGACTTTTAAATATGGAGAACAAACAGAGGGTTCCTGGAAGGGTTGTGGGAGGGGGGATAGGCTAAATGGGTAAGGGGCATTAAGGAATCTACTCCTGAAATCATTGTTGCACTATATGCTAATTTGGATGTAAACTTGAAAAATTAAAAAAAAAAAAAAAGACATCCAGATGGCAAACAGACATAAGATGCTCAACATCACTAATCATTAGAGAAATGCAAATCAAAACCACAGTGAAATACTACCTCACATCAGTCAGTTGGCTAATATTAAAAGACAATAAATAACAAATGTTGGTGAGGTTGGGGAGAATAAAGGAACCCTCATGCACTGTTTATAGAAATGTAAATTGGTGGGAGAGAGAGGGAAGATGGCAGCGTAGGAGGATGCTGGGCTCACCGCACGTCCTGCTGATCACTTAGATTCCACCTACACCTGCCTAAAGAACCCAGAAAACCGCCAGAGGATTAGCAGAACGGAGTCTCCGGAGCCAAGCGCAGAGGAGAGGCCCACGGAAGAGGGTAGGAAGGGCGGCGAGGCGGTGCGCGCTCCACGGACTGGCGGGAGGGAGCCGGGGCGGAGGGGCGGCTCACCGGCCAAGCAGAGCCCCCGAGTCTGGCTGGCAAAAGCCAAGGGGCCGGACGGACTGTGTTCCGACAGCAAGCGCCACTTAGCGTCTGGGAGGTCATAAGTTAACAGCTCTGCTCAGAAAGTGGGAAGGCTGGAGGACAAAGGGAGGGAGAGCTGCTGAGCCCCCGGACAACAGAGCTCAGTTTGTTGGGGAACAAAGGCGCTCACCAGCGCCATCTCCCCCGCCCATCCCCCAGCCAAAATCCCAAAGGGAACCAGTTCCTGCCAGGGAACTTGCTCGCTCCACGCAAACACCCAACTCTGTGCTCCTGCGGAGCCCAACCTCCGGCAGCGGATCTGACTCCCTCGCTGCCACAGGGCCCCTCCTGAAGTGGATCACCTAAGGAAAAGCGAGCTAAGCCTACTCCTCCTGCCCCCGTGCACCTTGCCTACCCACCCCAGCTAATACGCCAGATCCCCAGCACCACAAGCCTGGCAGTGTGCAAGTAGCCCAGACGGGCCACACCACCCCACAGGAAATCCCGCCCCTAGGAGAGGGGAAGAGAAGGCACACACCAGTCTGACTGTGGCCCCAGTGGTGGGCTGGGGGCAGACATCAGGTCGGACTGCGGCCCCGCCCACCAACTCCAGTTATACACCACAGCACAGGGGAAGTGCCCTGCAGGTCCTCACCACTCCAGGGACTATCCAAAATGACCAAACGGAAGAATTCCCCTCAGAAGAATCTCCAGGAAATAACAACAGCTAATGAACTGATCAAAAAGGATTTAAATAATATAACAGAAAGTGAATTTAGAATAATAGTCATAAAATTAATCGCTGGGCTTGAAAACAGCAGAGAATCTCTTGCTACGGAGATCAAGGGACTAAGGAACAGTCACGAGGAGCTGAAAAGCGCTTTAAACGAAATGCAAAACAAAATGGAAACAACGACAGCTCGGACTGAAGAGGCAGAGGAGAGAATAGGTGAACTAGAAGATAAAGTTATGGAAAAAGAGGAAGCTGAAAGAAAGAGATAAAAAAATCCAGGAGTATGGGGGGAAAATTAGAGAACTAAGTGACACACTAAAAAGAAATAATATACGCATAATTGGTATCCCAGAGGAGGAAGAGAGAGGGAAACGTGCTGAAGGGGTACTTGAAGAAATTATAGCTGAGAACTTCCCTGACCTGGGGAAGGAAAAAGGCATTGAAATCCAAGAGGCACAGAGAACTCCCTTCAGACGTAACTTGAATCGATCTTCTGCACGACATATCATAGTCAAACTGGCAAAATACAAGGATAAAGAGAAAATTCTGAAAGCAGCTAGGGATAAACGTGCCCTCACATATAAAGGGAGACCTATAAGACTCGTGACTGATCTCTCTTTTGAAACTTGGCAGGCCAGAAAGGCTTGGCACGATATCTTCAGTGTGCTAAACAGAAAAAATATGCAGCCGAGAATCCTTTATCCAGCAAGTCTGTCATTTAGAATAGAAGGAGAGATAAAGGTCTTCCCAAACAAACAAAAACTGAAGGAATTTGTCACCACGAAACCAGCCCTACAAGAGATCCTAAGGGGGATCCTGTGAGACAAAGTACCAGAGACATCACTACAAGCATAAAACATACAGACATCACAATGACTCTAAACCCGTATCTTTCTATAATAACACTGAATGTAAATGGATTAAGTGCGCCAACCAAAAGACATAGGGTATCAGAATGGATAAAAAAACAAGACCCATCTATTTGCTGTCTACAAGAGACTCATTTTAGATCTGAGGACACCTTTAGATTGAGAGTGAGGGGATGGAGAACTATTTATCATGCTACTGGAAGCCAAAAGAAAGCTGGAGTAGCCATACTCATATCAGACAAACTAGACTTTAAACTAAAGGCTGTAACAAGAGATGAAGAAGGGCATTATATAATAATTACAGGGTCTATCCATCAGGAAGAGCTAACAATTATAAATGTCTATGCGCCGAATACAGGAGCCCCCAAATATATAAAACAATTACTCATAAATATAAGCAACCTTATTGATAAGAATGTGGTCATTGCAGGGGACTTTAACGCCCCACTTACAGAAATGGATAGATCATCTAGACACACGGTCAATAAAGAAACAAGGGCCCTGAATGATACATTGGATCAGATGGACTTGACAGATATATTTAGAACTCTGCATCCCAGAGCAACAGAATATACTTTCTTCTTGAGTGCACATGGAACATTCTCCAAGATAGATCGTATACTGGGTCACAAAACAGCCCTTCATAAGTTTACAAGAATTGAAATTATACCATGCATACTTTCAGACCACAATGCTATGAAGCTTGAAATCAACCACAGGAAAAAGTCTGGAAAACCTCCAAAAGCATGGAGGTTAAAGAACACCCTACTAACGAATGAGTGGGTCAACCAGGCAATGAGAGAAGAAATTAAAAAATATATGGAAACAAATGAAAATGAAAAGACAACAATCCAAACGCTTTGGGATGCAGCGAAGGCAGTCCTGAGAGGAAAATACATTGCAATCCAGGCCTATCTCAAGAAACAAGAAAAATCCCAAATACAAAATCTAACAGCACACCTAAAGGAAATAGAAGCAGAACAGCAAAGGCAGCCTAAACCCAGCAGAAGAAGAGAAATCATAAAGATCAGAGCTGAAATAAACAATATAGAATCTAAAAAAATGATGGAGCAGATCAATGAAACCAAGAGTTGGTTTTTTGAAAAAATAAACAAAATTGACAAACCTCTAGCCAGGCTTCTCAAAAAGAAAAGGGAGATGACCCAAATAGATAAAATCATGAATGAAAATGGAATTATTACAACCAATCCCTCAGAGATACAAACAATTATCAGGGAATACTATGAAAAATTATATGCCAACAAATTGGACAACCTGGAAGAAATGGACAAATTCCTAAACACCCACACTCTTCCAAAACTCAATCAGGAGGGAATAGAAAGCTTGAACAGACCCATAACCAGCGAAGAAATTGAATCGGTTATCAAAAATCTCCCACCAGACGTTTAAAGCAGAGATAATACCTATCCTTCTCAAGCTATTCCAAGAAATAGAAAGGGAAGGAAAACTTCCAGACTCATTCTATGAAGCCAGTATTACTTTGATTCCTAAACCAGACAGAGACCCAGTAAAAAAAGAGAACTACAGGCCAATATCCCTGATGAATATGGATGCAAAAATTCTCAATAAGATACTAGCAAATCGAATTCAACAGCATATAAAAAGAATTATTCACCATGATCAAGTTGGATTCATTCCTGGGATGCAGGGCTGGTTCAACATTCGCAAATCAATCAACGTGATACATCACATTAACAACAACAAAAAAAGAAGAACCATATGATTCTGTCAATCGATGCAGAAAAGGCCTTTGACAAAATCCAGCACCCTTTCTTAATAAAAACCCTTGAGAAAGTCGGGATAGAAGGAACATACTTAAGGATCATAAAAGCCATTTATGAAAAGCCCACAGCTAACATCATCCTCAATGGGGAAAGACTGAGAGCTTTTTCCCTGAGATCAGGAACACGACAGGGATGCCCACTCTCACCGCTGTTGTTTAACATAGTGCCGGAAGTTCTAGCATCAGCAATCAGACAACAAAAGGAAATCAAAGGCATCAAAATTGGCAAAGATGAAGTCAAGCTTTTGCTTTTTGCAGATGACATGATATTATACATGGAAAATCCAATAGACTCCACCAAAAGTCTGCTAGAACTGATACATGAATTCAGCAAAGTTGCAGGATACAAAATCAATGTACAGAAATCAGTTGCATTCTTATACACTAACAATGAAGCAACAGAAAGACAAATAAAGAAACTGATCCCATTCACAATTGCACCAAGAAGCATAAAATACCTAGGAATAAATCTAGCCAAAGATGTAAAAGATCTGTATGCTGAAAACTATAGAAAGCTTATGAAGGTAATTGAAGAAGATTTAAAGAAATGGAATCCTGCTCATGGATTGGAAGAATATTGTCAAAATGTCAATACTACCTACCCAAAGCTATCTACACATTCAATGCAATCCCAATCAAAATTGCACCAGCATTCTTCTCGAAACTAGAACAAGCAATCCTAAAATTCATATGGAAACACAAAAGGCCCCGAATAGCCAAAGTCATTTTGAAGAAGACCAAAGCAGGAGGCATCACAATCCCAGACTTTAGCCTCTACTACAAATCTGTCATCATCAAGACAGCATGGTATTGGCACAAAAACAGACACATAGACCAATGGAATAGAATAGAAACCCCAGAACTAGACCCACAAATGTATGGCCAACTCATCTTTGACAAAGCAGGAAAGAACATCCAATGGAAAAAAGACAGTCTCTTTAACAAATGGTGCTGGGAGAACTGGACAGCAACATGCAGAAGGTTGAAACTAGACCACTTTCTCACACCATTCACAAAAATAAACTCAAAATGGATAAAGGACCTGAATGTGAGACAGGAAACCATCAAAACCTTAGAGGAGAAAGCAGGAAAAGACCTCTCTGACCTCAGCCGTAGCAATCTCTTACTCGACACATCCCCAAAGGCAAGGGAATTAAAAGCAAAAGTGAATTACTGGGACCTTATGAAGATAAAAAGCTTCTGCACAGCAAAGGAAACAACCAACAAAACTCAAAGGCAACCAACGGAATGGGAAAAGATATTTGCAAATGACATATCGGACAAAGGGCTAGTATCCAAAATCTATAAAGAGCTCACCAAACTCCACACCCGAAAAACAAATAACCCAGTGAAGAAATGGGCAGAAAACATGAATAGACACTTCTCTAAAGAAGACATCTGGATGGCCAACAGGCACATGAAAAGATGTTCAACCTTGCTCCTTATCAGGGAAATACAAATCAAAACCACACTCAGATATCACCTCACGCCAGTCAGAGTGGCCAAAATGAAGAAATCAGGAGACTATAGATGCTGGAGAGGATGTGGAGAAACGGGAACCCTCTTGCACTGTTGGTGGGAATGCAAATTGGTGCAGCCACTCTGGAAAGCAGTGTGGAGGTTCCTCAGAAAATTAAAAATAGACCTACCCTATGACCCAGCAATAGCACTGCTAGGAATTTATCCAAGGGATACAGGAGTACTGATGCATAGGGGCACTTGTACCCCAATATTTATAGCAGCACTCTCAACAATAGCCAAATTGTGGAAAGAGCCTAAATGTCCATCAACTGATGAATGGATAAAGAAATTGTAGTTTATATACACAATGGAGTACTACATGACAATGAGAAAGAACGAAATATGGCCCTTTGTAGCAACGTGGATGGAACTGGAGAGTGTGATGCTAAGTGAAATAAGCCATACAGAGAAAGACCGATACCATATGGTTTCACTCTTATGTGGATCCTGAGAAACGTAAGAGAAGCCCATGGGGGAGGGGAAGGAAAAAAAAAAAAAAGAGGTTAGAGTGGGAGAGAGCCAAAGCATAAGAGACTGTTAAAAACTGAGAACAAACTGAGGGTTGATGGGGGTTGGGAGGGAAGGGAGGGTGGGTGATGGGTATTGAGGAGGGCACCTTTCGGGATGAGCACTGGGTGTTGTATGGAAACCAATTTGACAATAAATTTCATATATTAAAAAAAGAAAGAAATGTATATTGGTGGAACCATTGTGGAGGCAGAATGGAGTTTCCTCAAAAATTAAGAACAGAGGGGTGCCTGGGTGGCTCAGTCGGTTAAGCATCCAACTTCGGCTCAGGTCATGATCTCATGGTCTGTGAGTTCGAGCCCCGCGTTAGGCTCTGTGGTGACAGCTCAGAGCCTGGAGCCTGCTTCCAATTCTGTGTCTCCCTCTCTCTCTGACCCTCCCCTTTTCATGTTCTCTCTCTCAAAAATAAACACTAAAAAATTTTTTTTAAAAAAAATTAAGAACAGAAATACAGTATGAGCCAATATTTCCAATACAGGTGTTTACCCAAGGAAAAGGAAAACATGAATTTGGAAAGATATATACACCTCTATTTTTATTGCAGCATTATTTACTGCCAATACATGGAAGCAACCTTTGTCCATTCAGGGATGAATAGATATAGAACATACAGCATACACACAATGAAGTATTACTCGGCCATGAAAAAGAATGAAATCTTGCCATTTTTTTTAACATGGATGGACCTAGAGGATACTATGGTAAGAGAGCTAAGTCACACAAAGACAAATACCATATGATTTAACCAATAAAGGGAATATAAAGAAAAAACAAATATAGAAGCAAACCCTTAAATACTGAGAACTGGTTGTTGCCAGAGTTGATGGTCGTGGGAGGGATAGGCAAAATGGGTCAAAGGGAGTGAAAAGTACATGCTTCCAGTAATGGAATGAGTAAGTCGGGGTGACAGAAAATATAGGAAATAGTCAATGAGATTGTAATAGCATTGAAGCTCCACTTGTGACAAATATAGCATAAGGTATAGAAATGTTGAACCACTGCTGTACACGACACTAACATAATGTCAAGTATGCTTCAATAAAATAAATGAAATACAACTATGTGTATGAATATGGATGGATCTTATGAACATAATATGGAGTGAAAAATGCAATGTACAGGAATATTTCATGTATAATTTTTAATATATTTCAGAAATGTGACTGTCAAATTTATATTTTAGCAATACGTGTATATGTAGTCATTTTTTTTTAAAGCAAGGGAATAAAAACTAAGGATAGAGATAACCTCAGAACAAAAAGGAGATGGAAGAGGGTGTAATCAGGGAGGGGTATATGCATGGGAGCATTCAAATGTATTGCCAATGTCTTATATTTTAAACCGGGTGGTAGACAAAAGTTTTGTAATTATTTGTTAAGCCATATATATATTTATATTCTTTTTTACATACGATCTTTCAAAGAAAAACTAACCTGGGGTACTGGTGTAAAATGTTGATTCTCAGGCCCAGCACCATAAATTTTGACTCAGCAGGTCTCATAAGCATCCAAAGCAGATGAGTCTATACACTTCTTATACTGGTTCAGTATAAGGAGGAGGAGTTTCTACACTGAAAGAATAACTATCCTGAAGGAGCAATGAGAGTTGCTTTAATATTCTGAGGGAAAGTGACATCATTAAACTCTTCTTATCAAGATGCAGATTGAAAGAATGGGTGGTATCTTGAGGACAGAATGGCTGTTATTGTAAACCCATTCCAGTACAGCTACCTTGATATTGCAAGCATGTTTGGGGCGAAATAAATGTCAGGTAATGTGTATGAGCTTGCACAACTCTCAAGAGTTGGCTCATGCAGAGCTCTTGTGATCTTGTTCTTGTTGCTAGATGTGCCCAAGTTCAGGTCTCTGTGCCAGACTTAAAGATATATTGTAGACCGTGAGGATTTCTAGGTTTTGGGGGGGGGTCACTTGCCCTGATAAACTAGTAGTGTACAAGGGGAGTCTTGAATTGCACGTGTCAAAAGCAATACTTTGTGGGAATGCATCTATATGGTTAGGCTGTGTTGCCAATTTAGTTCTCCTTCCACACAACACCATCCTTCACAGTCACACACCTCTGCTTTTCAGAATAAATACTAAACCTTATTTCATTCTATATCTTGCTATAATGCATTGCTGTAATATTGAAAATGTCATTCCTTTCCTTGTCATATCATATAAGTAGGATATTGAAAATAGATGGGAAAGTCTATATTCAGATACATCAAAGAGTGAAGGGAAGGAATGATAACAATTTACATCTAGCAACCTCACTTCCTCTATCACCTGTTAACAGCCAAATGCTCCTAAAGGTAAATCCCCAAAGAGAGCATTGGTAAAACACACTGAAGACTAAGGCACATATTTCATCCAGGCAACAAACTTTTGGTCAAGCTTTTATCTTATCTACTCATATATCCTAGAATTCAATTTAAGAAGGAAAAGGGTTGTGAAGGGGCAGTACATAAAAACAAAAGTATGAACTGAAAGATTAAAGCAGACTTTTCTGATAGAAGCCATCTGACTTGGTTGATTGGTTTAACAATGGAGTTTGCCTTTACCAATTAGGTGATATGTCACATGGTTTCCTAAATGAGCTGTGTCTGTAGGTGTAGAGAATATTAAAATATGTGATAACATCTTTTTGCCAAATACTATTGTGTTATATTTGCATAGATGTAATTAAGTTAAAAATATTTCAATTTTCCCAAGTCTTTGAAGATATCAGGTTAAACAAAAACAGGACAGGAGTATTATTTTCCAGAATTATTTTGGGGGAATGTGAGTAGAGAAGTTCGGAGAGGACTTCCTTAGGCATCTGGGCTGGTTTCCAGTTCTCTGAAAATATGGTAATGCCTGAGTGAGCAATCCTCTGTGGCAGTGTTGTGGGGTTGTCAGAAGAAAACCAGGGGAATACAGAAACATGTTCTTGTTGAAGGTTAGAGAGGGGCTCAGAGTTTCTCTCTAAAACTGTTCATGTTTTGTCTGTTGGGTAAAGCAAATTGTTTGCTCAACTTGTTTCTCTGGGTGCTAGAGAGACAGTGGTGAACAAGGCAAGAAGTTTTCTGTTGTCATCAGCTTACATTATAGTCGGTGGGGGCAGGGAGACTAATAAAGAGTAAACAAATTAATACCATTTCAGATAGTAATGAGAGCTCTGAACAAAAAAAAAGAGGTAATTTGAGAGAAACTAGAGTGGGGGTGCTATTTCAGATTGGGGGGTTAAGGAAGAGTCTCTGATTCAGCTCTTGGATTAAAATGTGGATGATCAACCTGCAGGGGATAATTCAGTGGAGGAATGATTTACACACAGCAATTGCAAGTGCAAAGGTCCTGAGTTGGAATATGCTTGGTCTGTTTGAGGACAGAAAGTCAGGGTTTCTGCAATAGTTGAGAGAACGGGGCAAGTGGAAGGAGGCCAAGTTAGGGAAGAAGGCAAGAACAGATAGTGTGCCTTTTAGGCACTCTAGAGTGTTTGGCTTTTATAGTCAGCACAATAAAAGATCTTAAAGCATTTTCATCAGGAGAATGATATCTGGTATTTACTTTTTACATGCTCACTCTGGCTGCTCTGTAGAGAATGGACTATTGGGGGAAGGAAAAGTTACGAGTAGGCTGACTGACATGGTATAGGACAGAGGTGGCTAAAGAAGTGGGCAAGAGGCTAGAAGCAGGATATATTTCAAATAGAGACCACGAAATCCACTACTGAATTTACACAACTGATAGAAAATTAGGAGGACAGAGGACTCCTGTATTTTAACTATTAACTGAGATTGAGAAGACTGCAGACAGATTTGACAGGAAATTTCAAGCTCTTATTTCTTTCTGGACATGTTATATATATTTTTTTAATTTTTTTTAACGTTTATTTATTTTTGAGACAGAGAGAGACAGAGCATGAACGGGGGAGGGGCAGAGAGAGAGGGAGACACAGAATCGGAAGCAGGCTCCAGGCTCTGAGCCATCGGCCCAGAGCCCGACGCGGGGCTCGAACTCACGGACCGTGAGATCGTGACCTGAGCTGAAGTCGGACGCTTAACCGACTGAGCCACCCAGGCGCCCCAGGACATGTTATATTTGAAGTGCTAGGTAACCTCAGTATGTAATGTAAAACAGTCAGCTGAACACACAAGTTTGGGGCTTATCAGGAAGTTAGGACCAGAGATCTACATTGAGGGGTCATCAGCATGTGGTTAGTATTTAACACTATCATACTCATTTCACTTGTATAGCCTATGTACTGCATAAGCTGTTTAGAGAACAGATGAAACATAAATAGGATTTAGATCTCTTTGAAGTTATTTGCCAGACTTTCCCTTTTCTTAGTTATTCCTTCTGTTGACAAAATTAGGATTTCAGATTTCAATATAAATCATTTGAAGCACCGGAGATTTAGGTAGAGAACAGCATTGTTGCTAAGTCACTAGATACACCGCATACAAAGAATACTGTTTTGGTATCACAGTGTCTCTCCCCGTTTAGTTACAAATTTGAGTCTTGATCAAAAGGAAACTAAATCACATCTGGAACACTCACTACAAGGGGTGTGGGATTTTTATAGCCTTCGCTGGTCAGAAAGTGACCCTAGGAGGAGACTGGAATAGATGGTGTAAGAGACAATCCAGTGACTGCCCTGCTGGTAAGAAAAATGTGGGCACTGGCTTTTAATGAAGCTTTAGTTCTGTAAAACATTTGAAGAATATTTATTGGAAACTTTTTATGTAGGTTTTCATTCTTATGGTATGTTTAAAAAAAAAAAAAAAAAGAGCAGCTACAGAAAGCTATGGAAAAGTGCCCGGGAAAGCTGTCATCCAGCTTTCTAAATTAGTCTTTTAATTGTTAACCAAAAGTAAGAGTTGGTGAAATGACAGAACTGGGGGGGGGGGGGAATATAATCAGTGAAATTGGGCAAATAAACCAGAATCTGTTTACATTCTTGTCAAATGTGTTGTTCAGTTTGGAAATTTTCTTTTTTGATTTTAAAATATTTTTTAAATTGGTAAATGCACTCATTTTGGTATGTGAATGGTCTTTATATCTTTGGATGTTACTGTGTTTTACTGCTTGAGGGATATACAATTAACACAGAAAGCAAAATTGGGAGTGCAACCTCCCATGTTCATTGCAGTATTATTCACAAATAGCCACAACACTAAAACAATATAAGTGTCCATCAACAGATGAATGCATAAAAACATGTGATACACAGTCAAAAAGGGGAAATCCTGCCATATTTGACAACATGAATGGACCTTGAGGGAAGTATGCTACATGAAACAAGTCAGAGAAAAATATTGTGTAATATTACTGGTCTCTGGAATTTAAAAAAGCCAAACCAACAAAACAGTGATTGTCAGAGGTTGGGCGGTAGGGAGATTGGGGAAACGTTGCTCAAAGGATACAAACTTCCAGTTTTAAGATGAATAAATTATGAGGATCTATTTTGTGTCCTGGTAACTATGATTAACAACACTGTTTTATACTTGAAAGCTTATGTGACAGTAGAACTTTAATGTCACCACCACAACAAAATGGTAATTAATGAGGTGAAGGATGTGTTAACTAACCTTATTGTGGTAAACATTTCACATTATAGAAGGGTTTCAAATCATCACATTGTACACCTTAAACTTACACAGAATTTTATGTGAATTACATTTGAATAGAGCTGGAAGGAGGGGTTCAACATGATAGTGTAGGACGACCCTGAACTTGCCTCCTCCCATGGACACCAAATTTACACCTACATATACAGCAATCCCTCCTGAATAAGAATGGAGGATGCACAATAAAGTATAGAGGGATCATACTTACTGTATCTCTGTCTCTCCTGGTATTTTAACAATGGGAACCCCCAACGAGGGATGGGATACCACTGTAGGGGGGAGGGAGGAATACCACCATGGCACCCAGGTGCAGATATACCCACCCTGGGGTACACCAAAAAGCTTTAGCTGTTTAAAGGGCAATAAGACAGTGGTACCTGGGTGGCTCAGTCGGTTAAGCTGCCAACTTTGTCAGTCTGTGCTGAGAGCTCAGAGCCTAGAGCCTGGAGCCTGCTTTGGATTGTGTGTGTGTGTGTGTGTCTCCCCTCCTCATAAAAATGAAACATTAAAAAAAATAAAAAAATAAAGGGCAACAAGACAATAAGTGAAAGAAAGCCATTTACTAAACAAAGAGGACCTGCCAAATTGTGGGGAAAATGAACTCTCTTAATTAAGACTGGAGATGCTACAGAGCATCATTTTTTTTGTCCCCCTTCCACCTTGATAATGCAGAAGGGAGCAAAGTCTCAGTGTTCTAATTAGCCTGTTGCCTAAGAAATCCTGGGTCCCTAGATCCCCACAGCACTCCCCCACCTCCAACAGTGTCCACCCCTGCTCCTGGCATCCCACCAGGATGTCATGGTGTGGTGCACACAGGGACACCCCAAAGTGCACCTGCTACATGTCCACCTGTGTTGCTAGGGCAGCCCTGGCACAGAGCACCTGGTATCCTCTTGTCTGCACCCACTCCAGTTTCATCTGCTTTGCCAAGGTGGCCCCCAGGGCAGAGTGCCCTAGGACTCCAGCCTGTGTCTATTTCAGCCAGCCAGCAAAAGCCACCAGGCACACTGAGTCTACATAGAGGATGTTCCTATAAAGTCCACTCCTTCAAGACTGAAGAGGTAGCAGTTTTGCCTAATTCACAAACACACAAAGTCAAAACGAGGCGGCAGAGGAATAGTCTCCATATGAAATAAGAGAAATAAATGAAACAGAGATAAGCTATCTATTTGATAAAAAGTTCAAAGTAATGGACACAAAGATGCTCACCAGACTTAAGAGAAGACTAGATGAACTTAGAACTTCAAGAAAGAGAAAATATTTTTAAAAATAACCAATTAAAGTTGAAGAATACTATAATTGAAATGGAAAGTACACTAGAGGGAATCAACAGCAGACTAGAGGATGCTGGCAAATGGATCAGCAATCTCGAAGACAGGGTAATGGAAAGTAATAAAGCTGAACAGTAAAAAAAAAAAAAAATGACAGGTTAAGAGACCTCTGGAACATAAGCATACTAGCATTCACATTACTTGGATCTTAGAAAAATAGATAAAAGAGCAAGAAACTTACATGAAAAATATCTGAAAGTTTTCCTAACTTGAAAAAGGAAACAGGAATTGAGGTTGAGGAAGCATAGTCTCAAACAAGATGAAGGCAAACAGGTCCACACCAAGACACAGAATAATTAAAATGTCAAAAATGAAACATAAAAAGCTGGTTCTCTTACATTGACTGTCTAAGAGTCACGCTGGAAGAAGCAACATGTCCTCTTCCTCTCCACCATCTGATTGGCAACAACTATGCATGAATGCATCTCCATCCATGTTGGCCATGTTGGTGTCCAGACTGGCAATGCTTGTTGGGAGCTCTATTGCCTGGCACATGGCAACCAGCTCGATGGTCAGATGCCAAGTGACAAGACCATTAGGGGAGGAGAGGACTCCAACACCTTCTTCAGTGAAATGGGTGCTGGCAAGCATGTGTCCAGAGCAGTGTTTGTAGACCTGAAACCTATAGTAATTGGTAAGGCTGGCACTGGTACCTAGCCCTCCAGCTTTTCCACCCTGAGCAGTTCATCACAGGCAAGAAAAAAGCTGCCTGTAATTATACCTGAGGGCACTAGACCATTGGCAAGGAAATCACTGACCTAGCTTGGATTGAATTTGGAAACTGGCTGGCCAATGGACAGGTCTTCAGGGCTTCTTGGTTTTCCACAGCTTCAGAGTGGAAACTGGCTCTGGGTTCACCTCCCTGCTGATGGAATGTCTCTTTATTATGGCAAGAAGTCCAAGCTGGAGTTCTTTATTTACCCAGCCCCAGAGCTGTAGTTGAGCCCTAAAAGTTCCTTCTCACTACCCATACCACCTGGAGCACTCTGATTATGCCTTCATGGTAGACAATGAGGCCATCTATGACATCTGTCACAGGAACTTTGGTATTGAACACCCAACGTACATAACCTGGTAGATTGGTAGGTCAGATTGGGTCTTCCATCACTGCTTCCCTCAGAATTGATGGAGCCCTGAATGTTGATCTGACAGAATTCCAGACCAACCTGGTGCCTTATCACCAAATCTATTTCCCTCTGGTCACATATGCCCATCATTTCTGTTGAGAAAGCCTACCATGAACAGCTTTCTGTAGCAGAGATCACCACTGCATGCTTTGAGTGGCCAAAAAGATGGAGAAATGTGACTCTCATCATGGTAAATACATGGTTTGATACCCTATAGTACTGTGGCACTGTGGTTCCCAAAGATGTCAATGGTGCCATTGCCACCATTAAGACCAAGTATACTATCCAGTTTGTGGACTAGTATCCCACTGACTTTAAAGTTGGTATTAATTACCAGCCTCGCACTGTGGTACCTGGTGGAGACCTGTCCAAAGTACAGTGAGCTGTGTGCATGCTGAGCAACACCACAGCCATTGCTGAGGCCTGGGTTCTCCTAGACCACAAATTTGACCTGATGTATGCCAAACGTGCTTTTTTTCCACTGTGGGTAAGGGCATGAAGGAAGGAGAGTTTCCTGAGCCTTGTGACGACATGGTTGCCTTTGAGGATTATGAGAAAGTTGATGTGGATTCTGTTGGAGAGGGTGAAGAATAGGAGAGGAATGCTAAAGTTAAAAATGTCCAAAGGTGCTGCTTTTACAAGGAAGCTTATTCTGTTTTAAACAGAGTTGTGCTCTGTTAATTTTTATGTAGCAGTATATACTCTCATATACAATTACTGATCTGTGCTTTAAAACACCCTTTGTTACAGACCCAAGCTGTCTATTTCTCTAACAGGTTTGAATAAAGTATTCCCTGTCTTAAAAAAATTAAATATAAAGAAAATTTAAAGCAGCAAAAGAAAAAAACTAGTTACATGCAAGGAAAATCCCATAAGGCTATCAGCTGATTTTTCCACAGAAACTCTGCAGGCTAGAACCAAGTGGCATGATAAATTCAAAGTGCTGAAGGGAAGAATTACAACCAAGAACACTCCACCCTGGAAAAGGTATCATTCAGAATTAAAGGAGAGATAAAAAGTGTCCCACACAAGACTTGAAGGAGTTCATAACACTAACCTGACAAGAAATGTTAAAGGGATTTCTTGAAGTAAAGAAAATCCAAAACTAGAAGAAAACTATGAAGGAGGAAAAACCTCACCACTAAAAATCAAACCTATACTGAAGGAAGTAGATCACTTATAAAGCTAGTATGAAGGTTAAAACACAAAAGTAGTAAAAACAATTCTGTCAAAAAAAAAAAAAAACCAGAGGGGAAGAAAATGTGCTTCAAAATGTGTTTGAACTTAAGCAACCATCATTTTAATATACACTGCTATGTATGAAACTCATGGTAAATATGAACCGAAAGCCTGTAATACATACACAAAAAATAAAAAGGAAATCTAAAAGTCACAACGGAAGAAAGAAAGGAATAGAAAAGAGCTATAAAAACTAGAAAATTAACATAATGGTAAGGAGTACATGCGTATCAATAATTAAGGTAAATGGACTAAATGCTCCAATCAAAAAACATTAGGTGACTGAAAAAAAAATACCCATCTATATATTTCCTATAAGAGAATCACTTCAGACCTAAAGACACATGTAGACTGAAAGTGAAAGTATGGGGGGGGGGAAGATATCTCATGCAAATGGAGAAAAAAAGCTGAGGTAGCAATATTTATATCAAACAAAATAGGCTTTAAAACAAAGGCTATAAGAAGAAATAAATAAGGGGGGCTTCCTGGTGGCTCAGGTCATGATCTCAAGATTGGGAAGTTTGAGTCCCACATTGGACTCCCTGCTGTCAGCACAGAGCCCACTTCGGGTCCTCTTCCCCCTTTTCTCTCTGCCCCTCGCCTGCTCATGCTCACTTGCATGTGTGCTCGCTCACTCTCTCTCAAACACTAAAGAGAGAGAAAGAGAAATAAGGATATTATGTAATGACAAAGAAATCAGTCCAACAATATAAAACCTGTAAGGATCTATTCATCCAACATAAGAGCATCTCAATTTATCAAGCAAATGTTAAACATAAAGAACTTTAACACCCCAGTTACATCAATGGATAAATCATCCTCCTAGAAAATAAGGAAACTGGCTTTGAATGGCACATTAGACCATATGGACTTAACAGATATATACAAAATATTCCATACAAAAATCATAGAATACACATTCTTTTCAAGTGTACATTGAACATTCTCCAGGATAGATTACATGTTAGGCCACAAGACAAGTCTCAAATCTAAGAATACTAAAATCGCATCAAGCATCTTTTCTGACCACAATGGTGTGAAACTAGAAGTTGGTTTCAAAAAAAAAAAAAAAAAAAAAAGGAAAAACCAAAAATACACGAAAGCTAAACAACATGGTAATAATGGTACTAAATAACCAATGATTCACTGAAGGAATTAAAGAGGGAATAAAATATCCAGGGACAAATGACAATGGAAAAACAATGCTTCAAACTTGGGATACAAAAAAAGCAGTTCTAAGAGAGAAGCTTATGGCAATACAGGCCTATATCAAGAAGAAAAATCTCTAATATGGAATCTAATCTTATGTCTAAAGGAACTAGACAAGGAAGAACAAAACCCAAAGTTAGAAGAAAGAAAATAATAAAGATTAGAGCAGAATGAAAAAAAAAAAACTAAAAGAAAAAGTCAACAAAACGAAGAATTGGTTTTTTAAAAAATGATAGAACAGCATGGAAGTTTTTTGTGTGTCTTGCATCCATTAAATACAGCCAGACCAACACTAAACCATCCTGCACACCTAGAAAACTGATGGGAGGATTAACACAACAATCTGCACAACCTGAACCACAGAATTCAGCAGGTACGTGGTGTGGATAGGTGAACTTGGGGAGCGAAAAGCTGCAGGAAGGGAGGTGCCTTTGTGGGCATAGAGAGGATGGTGGGGTGGGGGGAATACGGGAAAAGCACCCCTCCCCAAAAGCAGCTGGAAATAAAGTGGAAAATTGGAAACAGCTGTAGGGACTAAACTAAAAAGGGAGAAAGGAGAAAGGACAGGGTTTAAATTCCATTAAGACTGTAAACAAGGGAAGCTCAGAGAGTCTGCAACTCTGCAGCTCAATATCTGGCAGTGCTCTGGTGGGAAGGGCAAATCCCTAGGAACAGAGTGGGGTCCGGGAGGTTCTTGGGCCACATGGGGGAAAGTGGTTCCACTGTTGGAGGGACATTTGATAGAGACTGTAGAAGCCACCTGGTCCCATCAGACCCCAGAAAATGATCACATTCGCTGGTGCTGGAACAAGGTAGTTAAGGGTGAAGGCTGGTGCCAGATGTGTGTTGTGATTTTCCATAATCCCTGAAAAGCTGTTGCTACACGATCTCGCGAACTTTTTCTGGGGTGGTCTGGCACCTGGCCACAGTCTTGGGTCACTGGCAGCAGCAGGGTCCCGCAAGCATTCCTGGGTGCAGCCGGCATTAGGCCATTGCTTGGTGAGACCCTCCCACAGAGGGGCAGAATGGGTCAAAGCCGCAGTCCTTCAGAAGTAAGGGGCTGGTGAAAACAGCTACATATGAGACAAAACTTGGGAGAGAGGTACTGCCTGGGGCTTGGTCATGGACAGTGAAGAAGCATGGAGTGGACAAAAACTGAAGACAGAGGATGGGTGTGCGACTGCTGATCGGGGAGAACAGAGTTCCGATATTAGAAACTGGGTAGCTGGGTGATGCCATTTTCACCACTCCCATGCATGTGTATATGCACCTACAAGCACAGCAACAATCCACCCCAGTAGGCTGGCAGTGCCATCTAGTGGAGAAAAGAGCTATTATACTGAGCCCCGCCCGACTGGGCCAACCTCATTCTTCAAGAACACATCTCACCACCTAGTTTATGGACTATAAAGTGCTTCATAGTTGGACTTCTAAGGGAAACCAAGTAATTTCAGTCCTATTTCAATCTGTTAGCAGGTCTATCCAATTTTCTATTTTTTTCCCTCTTTTTCACTTCCCTTATTTTTCTTGCATAGAAAAAAACATTCATTTTTATTTTCAATTTCTATTAAAATATTCTTTAATTTTTTACTATATTTTACTTTTGTGTAAATATTTTCAAATTCTATTTTACTTCCATTTTATTTTAGTCTACTACAGTGTTTTCACTTTCTCAAATTTTCAAACGATTTCTTTTCCCCTTTTTTTTCTTCAATACAGAAAGACAAAATTTGTTTTTAATTTTTAATAAAAATATCTTTAATTTTTCCTACTACATTCTTTATTTTTGTGTAAATTTTTTCAAATTCTATTTTACTCCCATTTTAGTCTACTTCAGTGTATTCATTTTTTCAAATTCTCAAATGATTTTTTTCCTTTGATTCCCCCCTTTTTTCTCTAATCTGTCAAACCACTTTCAACATCCAGACCAAAACACACCTAGGATATAGCATCATTTGATTTTTGTGTGTGTGTTTTTTATATTTTTTAATTTTAGTATTTTTTAAATTTTAATTTTTTATTTTTCATTTTTCTACCTCATTAATTCCTTTCTTCCCTTCAAAATGACAAAATGAACATTCACCCCAAAACAAAGAGCATGAAGATGACAGCCAGGGATTTAACTAACACAGATACAAGCAAGGTGTCTGAACCAGAATTTAGTATCACCATAGTAAGATACTAGCTGGAGTCGAAAAAAGATTAGAATCCCTTTCTGCAGAGATAAAAGTAAAAAATAGCCAGAATGAAATTAAAAATGCTATAACTGAGCTGCAATCATGAATGGATGCAGCAGCAGCAAGGATGGATGAGGGAGAACAGAGAACCAGTGATAGGACAAACTTACAGAGAATGAAGCAGAAAAAAAGAGGGAGATTAAGGCAAAAGCACAATTTAAGAATTAGAGAAACCAGTGACTCATTAAAAAGAAACATCATCAGAATCACAGGGGTCCCAGAGGAGGAAGAAAGAGAAATAGGGGTAGAGGGGTTATGTGAGCAAATCATAGCAGAAAACTTTCCTAACCTGGGGAAAGATACAGACATCAAAATCCAGGAAGCACAGAGGACTCCCATCAGATTCAACAAAAACCAACCATCAACAAGGCATATCATAGTGAAATTCACAAAATACTCAGGCAAGGAGAGAATCATGAAAGCAGCAAAGGAAAAAAAGTCCCTAACCTATAAGGGAAGACAGATCAGGTTTGCAGCAGACCTATCCACAGAAACTTGGCAGGCCAGAAAGGAGTGGCAGAATATATTCAATGTGCTGAATCAGAAAAATATGCAGCCAAGAATTCTTTATCCAGCAAGGCTGTCATTCAGAATAGAAGGAGAGATACAAAGTTTCCCAAACAAAAATTAAAGGAGTTTGTGACCACTAAACCAGCCCTGCAAGAAATTTTAAGGGGGACTCTCTGAGGGGAGAAAAGGTGTGTGTGTGTGTGTGTGTGTGTGTGTGTGTGTGTGTGTGTGTGTCTATGTATATATATGTACACATATATATGTATGTATACACACATATATGTGTATATACACACACATTTATATATGTATATATACACACACATATATGTATATACACACATATATTTACATATATACCCACATGTTTATATATGTGTATATATACATATATATTTACATATATTCACACACATGTATTTATATATATGTATATGTGTATGTATATGTGTGTGTGTATATATAAAATGGAGAGAGAGAGAGAAAGACCAAAAGTAACAAAGATTAGAAAGGACCAGAGACCACCACCAGAAACTTCAACTCTACAAGCATCATAATGGTAATAAATTCATGTTTTTCAGTACTCACTCTAAATGTCAATGGACTCAATGCTCCAATCAAAAGACATATGGTAACAGAATGGATAAGAAAACATGATCCATCTATATGCTGTTTACAAGAGACCCACTTTAGACCTAAAGACACCTTCAGATTGAAAACAAGGGGATGGAGAACCATCTGTTGCTAATGACCATTTGTTGCTAATGGTCAACAAAAGAAAGCCACAGTAGCCATACTTATATCAGACAATCTAGACTTTAAAATAAAGACTGTATCAAGAGATTCAGAAGGGCATTATATCATAATCAAGGGGTTTATCCATCAAGAAGACCTAATAATTGCAAACATTAATGCACCAAATGTGAAAGCACTCAAATATATAAATCTATTAATCACAAACAAACTCATTGATAGTAATACCATAATAGGAGACTTCAACATCCCACTCACAGTGATGGACAGATCAACTATTCAAAAAACCAACAAGGAAACAATGGCTTTGAATGACACACTGGACCAGATGGACTTAACAGATATATTCAGAACATTTGATCCTAAAGCAGTAGAATATACTTTCTTCTCCAGTGCACATGGAACGTTCTCCAGAATAGACCACATACTGGGACACATATCAGCCCTCAACAAGTACAAAAAGATCGAGATCATGCCGTGCATATTTTCAGACCACAACACTATGAAATTTGAAATCAGCCACAAGAAAAAATTTGGAAAGGAAACAAATACTTGGAGACTGAAGAACATCCTACTCAAGAATGAACGAGCTAACCAAGCAGTTAAAAAGGAAATTAAAAAGTATATGGAAGTCAATGAAAATGATAACACCACAACCCAAAACCTCTGGGACACAGCAAAGGCAGTCCTAAGAGGAAAGTATATAGCAATCCAGGCCTTCCTCAAGAAGGAAGAAAGATCTCAGATATACAATCTAAACTTATGCCTTAAGGAGCTGGGAAAAGAACAGCAAATAAAACCCAAAACCAGAAGGCAGGAAATAATAAGGATTAGAGCAGAAATTAATGCTATCAAAACCAAAAAAACAGTAAACAGATCAATGAAACCAGAATCTGGCTCTTTGAAAGAATTAACAAAATTGACAAACCACTAGCCAGTTTGATTAAAAAAAAAAAAAAAACAAAACCCAAATAAATAAAATCAAGAATGAAAGAAGTGAGATCACAACACAGCAGATATAAAAATAAGAGAATATTATGAGCAACTATATGCCAATAAAATGGGCAATGTGGAAGAAATGGACAAATTCCTAGAAACATATACACTACCAAAAATTGAAGCCAGAAGAAATAGAAAATTTGAACAGACCCATAACCAGTAAGGAAATCAAATTAGTAATCAAAAATCTCCCAAAAAACAAGAGTCCAGGGCCAGATGGCTTTCCAGGGAAATTCTACCAAACTTTCAAGGAAGAGTTAACACCTACTCTCTTGAAGTTGTTCCAAAAAATAGAAATGGAAGGAAAACTTCCAAACTCTTTCTATGAAGCCAGCATTACCTTGATTCCAAAACCAGACAGAGACCCCACTAAAAAGGAGAACTCTAGACCAATTTCCCTGATGAACATGCATGCAAAAATCCTCAACAAGATATTAGCCAACCGGATCCAACAATACATCAAAAAAATGATTCACCACGACCAGGTGGGATTTATACCTGGGATGCAGGGCTGGTTCAATATCCAGAAAACAATTAATGTGATTCATCACATCAATAAAAGAAAGGACAAGAACCATACAATCCTCTCAATAGATGCAGAGAAAGCATTTGACAAAATACAGCATCCTTTCCTGATAAAAACCCTCAAGAAGGTAGAGATAGAAGGAGCATACCTCAAGATCATAAAAGCCATATATGTAGGACCCAATGCTAATATCATCCTCAAGGGGGAAAAACTGAGAGCTTTCCCCCTAAGGTCAGGAACAAGACAGGATGTCCACTCTTGCCACTGTTATTCAACATAATATTGGAAGTCTTAGCCTCGGCAATGAGACAACACAAAGAAATAAAAGGCATCCATATCTGCCAGGAGGAGGTCAAACTTTCACTCTTTGCAGATGACAGGATACTCTATATGGAAAACCCCAAAGATTCCACCGAAAAACTGCTAGATTTGATTCATGAATTCAGCAAAGTTGCAGGGTATAAAATCAACACACAGAAATTGGCTGCATTCTTGTACACCAACAATGAAGCAAGAGAAAGGAATCAATCCCATTTACAGTTGCACCAAAACCCATAAAATACCTAGGAATAAATCTAACCAAAGAGGTGAAAAATCTATATGCTGAAAATTATAGAAAGCTTATGAAAGAAATTGAAGAAGCCTCAAAAAAAATGGAAAAAAGATTCCATGCTCCTGGGTAAGAATATTGTTAAAATGTTGATACTACCCAAAGCAATCTACATATTCAATGCAATCCCTATCAAAATAACACCAGCCTTCTTCATAGAGCTTGAAAAAATAATCCTAAAATTTGTATGAAACCAGAAAAGACCCCGAATAGCCAAAGCAATCTTGAAAACGAAAACCAAAGCAGGAGGCATCACAATCCCAGACTTCAAGCTATACTACAAAGCTGTAATCATCATGACAGTATGGTACTGGCACAAGAACAGACACTCAGATGGACCCACAAATGTATGGCCAACTAATCTTTGACAAAGCAGGAAAGAATGGCCAATGGAATAAAGACAAGCTCTTCAGCAAGTCATGCTGGGAAAACTGGACAGCGACATGAAGAATGAACCTGGACCACTTTCTTACACCATACACAAAAATAAACTCAAAATGGATGAAAGACCTCAATGTAAGACAGGAAGCCATCAAAATCCTCAAGGAGAAAGAAGGCAAAAACCTCTTTGATCTTGCCCACAGCAACTTCTTACTCAAAAGTCTCTGGAAGCAAGGGAAACAAAAGCAAAAATGAACTATTGGGACCTCATCAAAATAAAAGGCTTCTGCACAGCGAAGGAAACAATCAGCAAAACTAAAAGGCAACCGACAGAATGGGAGAAGATATTTGCAAACGACATATCAGATAAAGGGTTAGTATCCAAAATCTACAAAGAACTTAGCAAACTCAACACCCAAAAAAACAAATAATCCAGTGAAGAAACAGGCAAAAAACATGAATAGACACTTCTCCAAAGAAGACATCCAGATGGCCAACCGACACATGAAAAAATGCTCCACATCACTCATCATCCGGGAAATACAAAGCCACCATGAGATACCACCTGACACCTGTCAGAATGGCTAACATTAACAACTCAGGCAACAGCAGATGTTGGCGAGGATGCGGAGAAAGAGGATCTCTTTTACATTGTTGGTGGGAATGCAAGCTGGTGCAGCCACTCTGGAAAACAGTATGGAGGTTCCTCAAAAAACTAAAAATAGAACTACCCTATGACCCAGCAATTGCACTACTAGGCATTTATCCATGGGATACAGGTGTGCTGTTTCGAAGGGACAGATGCACCCCTATGTATATAGCAGCACTATCAACAAGAGCCAAAGTACAGAAAGAGCCCAAATATCCATCGATGGATGAATGGATAAAGAAAACGTGGGGTGTGTGTGTGTGTGTGTGTGTGTGTGTGTATACACACACACACACACACACAAAATGGAGTATTACTTGTCAGTCAAAAAAGAATGAAATCTTGCTATTTGCAACTACGTGGATGGAACCAGAGGGTATTATGCTAAGTGAAATTAGAGAAAGACAAAAATCCTATGACTTCACTCATATGAGGACTTTAAGAGACAAAACCGATGAACATAAGGGAAGGGAAACAAAAATAATATAAAAACAGGGAGAGGGACAAAACAGAAGAGACTTTTAAATATGGAGTGTCATGATCTCATGGTTGGTGGGTGTAAGCCTCACAGAGCAGATCCCGTTTGGGATTCTCTTCCCCTCTCTGCACCTCCCTTGCTTGTTTTCTCCCAAAATAAACATTTTTTAAAAAACTTAATAGATGACTCAATCAGAAATGATACAGATGTTAAAACTGACAACACAATTATCTAAAGAATTGTAAGAGACAATGAGAAATTATCAAATTGGACAGTCTAGAAGAAATGGACAAATTCCCGAGAATATGCAATCTTCCAATGCTGAATCAGGAAGAAATAGAAAATCTGAACAGACTGATTATCAATTCAATTTTATAACTAGTAATCAAAGACTCCCCAACAAAAGTCCAGAATAAGATGGCTTAACAGGTGAATTCTACCAAACATTTAAAGAGGGGATTAACAAGTATTCTTCTCAAATTATTCTAAAAATAGGAGGAAAGCTTCCAAATTCATTTACAAGGCCAGCATTACCCTGATACCAAAAGCAGAACAAGACACTACAAAAAATGACAATTATAGGCCAATATCCTTCATGAATATAGATACAAAAGGCCTCAACAAAATATTAACAAAGCAAATTCAACAATACATCACACCAAAGATCACCCACCATGATCAAGTGATATTTACTCCAGGAATGCAAGGATGATTTAGTATCTGATAATCAATCAATATAATACATCATGTGTATGTTAACATGGTATAACAAAATAAAGGATAAAAATCATGATCTGATCAAATGCAGAAATACATTTGACAAAATTCAACATCCATTCATGACAAAAACTCTCAGCAAAGTAGGTTTAGAGGGAACATACCTCAACTTAATAAGTTCCATATATAACAAACCCACAGCTAAAATCATACTTAATGGTGAAAGCTGAAATATTTTTCTCTAAGATCAAGAGTAAGACAAGATGTCCACTCTCACTCCTTTTATTCAACATAATACTGAACATCCTAGCTGCAGCCATTAGACAAAAACCAGAAATTAAAGGCATCCAAATTGGTAAGAAAGAAGCAAAACTGTCACTATTTGTAGATACTACATATAGAAAACCCCTAAAGACCACCAAGACCCTAGAATTATTTCAGTATAGTTTCAGTATGAAACTATACAGAAATCTGTTTTGTTTCTATATACTAAAAACAAAGTAGCAGAAAATGAAATTGAGAAAACCACTTACAATTATATCAAAAAGAACAAAATACCTAGGAATAAATTTAACCAAGAAGGTGAAAGACCTGAACACTAAAAATTGTAAGATATTGATGAAAAATGAAGACAAATAAATGAAAAGATCAAATCTGCTCATGGATTAGAAGATTATAATGTTCATACTACCCCAAGCAATGTATAAATTGCCAAAGCAATCTTGAAAAAGAACAAAGCTGAAAGTATCACAATCCCAGCTTTCAAACTATACAGCTATAGTAATGAAACAGCATGGGGGCGCCTGGGTGGCGCAGTCGGTTAAGAGTCCGACTTCAGCCAGGTCACGATCTCGCGGTCCGTGAGTTCGAGCCCCGCGTCAGGCTCTGGGCTGATGGCTCGGAGCCTGGAGCCTGCTTCCGATTCTGTCTCCCTCTCTCTCTGCCCCTCCCCCGTTCATGCTCTGTCTCTCTCTGTCCCAAAAATAAAATAAAAAAAAAAAAAACGTTGAACAACAACAAAAAAAAAAGAAACAGCATGAAACACAAAAATAGACACGTAGATCAATGGAACAGAATATATCAGAAATAAACCCATGCTTACATGTTTAATCTGCAACAAAGGAGGCAAGAACATACAATAGGGAAAAGATGCTCTTTAACAAATTGTTGTAAAAATTGGACAGCTACATGTCAAAGAATGAAACTGGACCACTTTCTTACACCATTCACAAAAAACAACAAAAAAACCCCACCTCGAAATGGATTAAAGACCTAACCATAAGACCAGAAACCATAGAACTGCTAACAGTAAACATGGGCAGTGATCTCTTGGACATTGGTTTTAGCAATATTTTTCCTGATCCATCTCCTCAAACAAAATTAAAAAAAAATATTGAGCCTACACCAAGTAAGAAGCTTTTATACAGCAAAGGAAAGCAACAAAAAGAAAAGGTAACCTACTGAACAAGATATTTGCAAAGAATGCATCTAGTAAGGGGTTAATATCCAAAAAAGATATATAAAAATCTTCTGCAACTCAACACCAAAAAACAAACTAAAAAATGGGCAGAGGACCTGAATAGACATTTTTCCAAAGAAGAAATTAATTGGCCAAGAGATACATGAAAAGATGTTCAGCATCACTAACCGTTAGGGATATGCAAATCAAAACATGAGATATTAACTCACATCAGTCAGAATGGCTAGAATCAAAAACAAACAACAAGTGTTGGCAAGGACGTGGAGAAAAGGGGACCCTTGTGTACTGTTGGTGGGAATGTAAATTGGTGTAGCCACTGTGGAAAACAGTATGGGGGTTCCTCAAAAAATTAAAAATAGAAATACCGGGGCACTTGAGTGGCTCAGTCAGTTAAGCATCCGACTTTTGATTTTGGCTCTAGTCATGATCTCACGGTTCATGAGTTGGAGTCCCACATCCGGCAAAGCATGGAACCGGCTTAGGATCCTCTCTCTCTCCCCCTCTCCTGCTCCCACACTCTCTCAAACACACACACAAAATAAAAATAGTAATACCACAGGACCCAGTAGTTCCACTTCTGAGTATCTACCTGAATAAAATGAAAACACTAACTTGAAAAGATTATTGCACCCATATGTTTATTGCAGCATTATTTACAGGAGTCAAGACATGGAAGTAATCTAAGTATTTATTAATAGACAAATGTATAAAGAAGATGTGGTATATAAACAATGGAATATTACTCATCTATAAGATGGATGGACCGATTATGAGAGTATTATGCTAAGTGACGTAAGTCAGAAAAAGACATTCCGTATGATTTCACTTTTATGTGGAATCTAAAAGCAAAACAAATGAATAACAATACTCAAATACAGAGAAGAAACTTGAGGTTGCCAGAGGTCAGTGAGGAAGGAGATTAGAGGTACACACAAACTTTCAGTTGTAAAATACGTAAGTCACAGGAATGAAAAGCACAGTATAGAGATACAGTCAATTATATTGTATTAATTTTGTATGGTGACAAATGGTAAGTATGCTTACTGAGGGGAGTATTTTGTGAAGTATGTAATTGTCAAATCACTATGTTGTATGCCCAAAACTTATAGGTCAATAAAAAAAGGCTGAAAAAATTAGGTTCAAATATTAAATTTTTTTCATGCATAGGCCAAGATAGCTGGATAAAACTTTAATAGCTATAAATTTCTGTGTTTTCTCTGCTTAAGAATTTTTGGGATGTTGACAAAGATGTCTAGAACTTATTAAAAGTCATATTGCAGACCTATGAATGAAATGTGAATATGGAATTATCTGTTTTTGTGAAGAATAATTAGTCCTACAGTTAATTGCCTAAATTGATTAATCTGTGACTACTATGTTTGATGTATTTACTTTAATCCTAAAAATAAATTACAACGCTACCCAATAGCTTTTGAGTTTACTATTCTCAAGCTTTTAAAAATATATTCTCGTTTGATCCTCTTCTGAATTTCTAGTAAATGGCTAAGTTTAAGGTAGTATATTATTTCTATCTTTTAAGAATTGAAGAAATGGTCAACCAAGGCAATGATTATCTGTATATACACAAAGCTTTGAGAATTAGGGCTGAATTTTTTCAAAGGTTATTCAGTGTGTTGGGAGGAGTACTTTGTGGTTGGTCCAAAATTGTTCACTAGGTCTGTAATAGTTGGCATGACAACTGAATAGCTATAATCACCTGTGACTTGTCCCTTGAATCTGAACATTTCTAGAAAACAGGAACCATGTTGAAGGCTAAGCTCACTCTGACAAACAACTCTTTCAATGGCAATGGTGGTGGATATTGTAAAGACTTAAAGGGTAGGCAAAGAAAAGTGGCAACACTTCAAACTGCCCATTGACAGAGAAGAGCACCAGTTGAAGGGAAATGAGGACAATGAATCAGAGGCAGCCAGGTTTTGTCATTTCCCATTGTGACCAAAGAACCAGCAGAGTCCTGAAGCCCTGGATCTGTCTTTGTGTCCTTTATTAAATGTATGTGGTGACTCTCTGAGGCCAGGTAGTTTAGGTCTTGGAGTTCCTTTCCTGGAGGAAAGACAGTTTTCTTTGTTGGCAGTACGACCATCTGGCTCTGTAAGTTTAACCAATTCTGGAACACTTCCACCAGGGGTAAAGAAATATCATTCTGTAATTACCACGTCAATTAGGAGGTTTCTGGTTCCAAATTAATAGGAAACCCACTTCAGACTGTACTGAGCCATTGTGGGAAATCACTTGCTTATAAATAAAAAGTCTAGCAATAGGTCAGCAACATTTGGTCAGGGCACCAACTTGATTTCTCTACAATTTTAGTGGCTCTGCATCCCTCATGTTCATTCTACCCAGCTTCCCTTCCAGTCACAGAATGATTGTGGCAGGGTCAGGTCTTCCATTGATATACCACATTGTCTAAAAGAAGAGGTTACTTTTCTTTTCAAGCGACTGGAAAAAAAAAAGTCCTTAACTAGATGCGGATCAGTTAAGATGGTGAGCTCACCCTTGAACCAATCATGGTGCAAGAATGCTTTGTGCTCACTGGTTCATGCTGTCAAGCCTCACTCCTGCAACTGGGGAGGTAGCAGTGATGCTAGAAGAGGCACCATAGAGCAATCTGGGGCTGCTTCACAATGAGGACATCCTCAGTGTTCATAGAAACCACAACATGACCCCATGTGCACCTGCTCTCGATGATCTTGTGGTCTCTTCCAAACTGCACAGAGGATTGGTGGGATGTCTGCTGGGGGAGGGGGGGGAATGTGGCAGGTTTTAATGTACAGGGCATTTAATGCACCAGGCAACTTGCAGTGGTGGGAGTGGAGAATAATCTTGTCAGATTCCTATAAGCCAAAGCCTTTTAGAAGAATATTCTGAGGATGCAGACTTTTGGCATTTAACAGTAGCTCAGGAGTGAGTTTAATTAAGAATAATCAGTAAGGGGATGTTATTATTAGCAGTCTAAAATTAACCACACAGAAGCACAAAAGTCAAAGAATTGTCACCTATGTTCAAAGGCAAAAACTAAAATCTATTGCTTTTCTATATCTCCAAAAAGCTTAATGGCTTTGAAATTATATAAGGACCTTTACTCTTCACTTCTTCAGGCTGCATTTTTAGTGCCTTCTTACCGGGCACTTAATTTTCTCCATTTGGTGAATAAAATCCTAGTGGATATAGACTTAAAAAAATTTTTTTAATGTTTATTTTTGCGAGAGAGACAGAGACAGAGTGACCAGGGTAGGGTCAGAGAGAGGGGGAGACACAGAATCTGAAGCAGGCTCCAGGCTCTGAGCTGTCAGCACAGAGCCCAGTGTTGGGCTCGAACTCAGGAACCATGAGATCATGACCTGAGCCAAAGTTGGACGCTTAACCGACTGAAGCACCCAGGTGCCCAGGATGTAGACTTTTTAATATATGAGTAGATGCTGGAAAGAAACAGACTTAACAAGTTGTAAAATTAAGTCTGGAATAGTGGGAGATTTCCAGAATATGAATGGCTTTATTTGTATTGTGCAGCAGGGGATGTGAAAAGAAGCTAGGGCTCCTGATGGCAAATAGCAGAAACCTCAACCCTTTTACTGGCTTTCCCTCCCACTCCACTCCATACCCTTCTTCCTTTTATAGTAAGAGGTGCATCAGGATTGAAGGCAACTAATCAAGAGAGTTTTGTAAAGGATGGGTGCCAGTCTATAAAATCTGTGACAACGTCCTCTGAAGCTAGAAACGGTTCTGTGGGGATCATGAAATTATTCTGACACATCTAAACTGGCTTCTTCCTTTTCTACATTACCCCAGGCCTCAAGGGCTTACATTGATAGGTGGCCAGATCCATTTAATTTTCCATTTTTGCACTTTGGATTCTAGTCCTGGCTTTCTATTTCTAACTGTATGACTGGAGGCAAATGATTCCCTCTTTGTGATCTCTAGAAGATATGGGTAATGCAGCCTTTTCATTACAGCCCCATGAGTAGGATCAAATCAGGTAACACACACAATGGTAGAGAATTATTAATGTCTCAAACACCAAAATGGTCTGAAGTGTTGCAACAGTACATTCCTTCAATGAGCCTGAGGTTTCTTTTTAACAGGAATTCTTACTGCAGAGTGATGATACAGTTTGTCATGCTAAAAACAGAGCACAAAGATGCTTCTACTTTATAAAACTAGATATTGGAAAATAACACACCCAAGTATTTTGGCTACCATCATTCAAGTAGAATGGTAATTAAATCTCATAACAGGGATCCAAGTTCACCATTAGTGTGGTTTCTGTGATTTCACCTGCTCTAATGAGCTGGAGAGAGAGAACGCCCACTGTGAGATACATAAATGTCAAGAGGCAGGATAAATGGATTTTGATGGAAAGACATAAGGATATATGTCCCTCTTGAGCTTAATTCTAAAACCCCTTTGCAGTTGACCACGAAAGCATTCAGTCTTTACTCTAAACTGCTTTAAAATTACATTCTGTTCTGCTAGAATTCTTCTGCTCAGCATTAATCAAGATCGATGAAGAAAAGAAAGTGAATCTCCTCTCAACCTAATCTTGCAGGAGATCACAGAGACTGGCTTTGATGCCCGTTCAGAAGTTCCTGAAAGAGAGGAGGATGCACTCAGCTGAAAATGACAGGGAGATCCCTATGTGACTCTGTAATGGGATCATTAAAAAAGGAGTGTTTAATCTCTGCAATCCCTGACATTAAAACAGACACTATTGTGTGAATCTGAAGGCAGAGACACTCACCACAAAGGAGCTCATGGTAGCAAAGATGAAGTATCCGAAAAGGACTTTTAATAAAAAAAATTCTCTTTGCACAGAATCTTTCCCTTCATTTATCCTTGGCTCTGTTTTCCCTTAGGTTATTTCTTATCCATCCCCTTCCTGGACATAAAATATCTGTCACTGATATTTTCAGCAGGCTTATCGGTTTTGGTGTGTGTTAGAATCCTCCTAGTCTCTGTGGAAGCAGAGAAGCAAACAGGGAGAGTAACTGGAGAAATTCTTATTACTACTATTTAGTTTTTTTCCTGCGTTGGTCAGGTTATAAGTGGGGTTGGGTGAGGAAAGTCTGGACAAGTAGGGCTTCTGGGATGTCCTTTGCTGGCCCTGGTCAATTAGAGGCAGAGTGGACTTTCCTCACACTCCTGACTTCAGAAACCATTTTACTTTCCCATGAACTCATAACCTTAAACCCTGTTGAAGTAGTTTCTGTTTGAGACACTTATTTCCAGGATCCCATTCTTCTCCCTCCAAATAGCTCCACAAATGCCATGGAACAGAAAACTTGGATCAGTACAGCAATTACTGGTTAGCCCCAAATCCAGGTCATTTATCACTTATTACTTATGCAGCACACACATGTACTTATGCAGCACAAAAAAATCCGAGGACTCTTGGTGTTGCCCAGTTTTATTTATTTTTTCAATATATGAGGTTTATTGTCAAATTGGTTTCCATACAACACCCAGTGATCATCCCAAAAGGTGCCCTCCTCAATACCCATCGCCCACCCTCCCCTCCCTCCCACCCCCCATCAACCCTCAGTTTGTTCTCAGTTCTTAACTGTCAATTATGCTTTGGCTCTCTCCTACTTTGCTTTTTTTTGGGTCAGAGAGAGACAGAGCATGAACGGGGGAGGGGCAGAGAGAGAGGGAGACACAGAATCGGAAACAGGCTCCAGGCTCCGAGCCATCAGCCCAGAGCCCGACGCGGGGCTCGAACTCACGGACCGCGAGATCGTGACCTGGCTGAAGTCGGACGCTTAACCGACTGCGCCACCCAGGCGCCCCTGTTCTCAGTTTTTAACAGTCTCTTATGCTTTGGCTCTCTCCTACTCTAACCTCTTTTTTTTCCCCTTCCCCTCCCCCATGGGTTTCTGTTAAGTTTCTCAGGATCCACATAAGAGTGAAACCATATGGTATCGGTCTTTCTCTGTATGGCTTATTTCACTTAGCATGACACTCTCCAGTTCCATCCATATTGCTACAAAGGGGTGATGCCCAGTTTTAAACCTGACCTTACAACATCCGTTTTGAATCGAAGGAACACTGGAGCTCAGGTCATCAAAATGGGTTTCAAGACTTGGCTCTATCATCCAACTAAAATGGTGACACCTCACCTGGGTAACAAAGCCTTGGGAGGATTGAAGGTGAATGGAAATGAAGGCTCTGTGTCAGTCAAATGCTATATAAAAGTGAGATTCTGTTGGGTCTATAGCTATCGGGATTTTAAGGATGGTCTTTAGGAGTTTGGTGGAGTTCCTTTTTGGTCCAGAACAGAAATGATAAATGGAGATGTCCTTGTGTCTAGACCTCTGGATCTATGCAAAGTATCTCTTAGTTTGACCTCAAAGGCTGTCTGAGTTGGGGAAACTGAGATCCTATTATTCCATTTCCTCTTTCCTCTCAAATATAAAACCAAAATAGGAAAAACACTGCACCACCATCTATACCTATCTCCTGTGTCCCTACATTTGATTAGATTTCTTTTGCTTAAACACATGATTTTCCGATTCAGACCAGGAAGAGCAGAAATGCTGTCTCACAAGATCATGATTGCAAATCTGGACTGGGGTGAGGAAGATACAAAGAGAGAACAGATTTGGGGATAGAGAGAAGCAAAAAAAGCAGGCTTCCTCTTCTATTTCCCTCCAGACAGATTAAACAAAGTTGAAAAGGTAACTTCTAAAGACACTTAATGATAGAAAGTCACAGTGGTTAAAAAAAATCAAGTTCTTTGTTATAACAGAGTTGTGATTGTGTGGAAATCAATCATTGTGTATTCTGGAAAATAATTCCATGTTGCTAGAGAATAAATTTAACCAAACAATTTTTAAATAGGACAGAACTAAAAAGCCAGTCAACCAAAGAGTATCTGTGTAATATGTCTAAAAATTTTTAAAGTAGCCTTCTTTCCTTTCTCTAAAAGGTGAGAAATATCAGAAAAGCTGGTTTTAGAAGTCAACAGAAGGTAACTGTTCCACTGGTCTTCCTTACTAAGGGTAGGTCTGTTCCTCCTGTGATGTTTTACATTAAATGGAATCTTTGACAACCAACTTTACTTCTTGTAGGCATTCAGCAAATATTCATTGAACCAAAGTTTTCTTAAACCTTGGAGGATCTCAAGTATATGTTTGTGTCTGTCTCTCTCCCCATTTGTCCCTGTCTCTGTGTGTGTGTCTCTCTCTCCCTGGCTTGCTCTGGCTGTGTGTGTGTGTGTGTGTGTGTGTGTGTGTGAGAGAGAGAGAGAGAGAGAGAGAGAGAGAGAGAGAGAATATTAATAATGGTAATACTCAGGGTAGTCTTAGCAGCTCTTCCATATACCTGCCTGGTTTCCCTCCTGTTCTGTCTTCCCTCCAAGTCTAATGGCTCAGCTGGTTCTGCAGGAGCTTCCAAGTGGACTTCTACTTGTCTCTCTCCTCAAGCCAATATATTCTCCTAGTAGGAGAATCGCCACTAATATGGTATCTGTGAAATATTCATGCACTCAGGCAGTATTTACTGAGTTTCTACTTCCTGCCAGCCACAATGCTAGGTTCTAAAGTACCCCCCACCCCCTCAGCAACCTTCCATCATGTATGGAATTATGTGATAATCAGTCTCATCTCCTGCCTCCCTTACCCATCCTACATGCTGGCTTTTCAGCCATAGCAGAGTCCTTTTTGTTTCCGGAGAGTGGTATGCTGATTCATCCTTTCTTGTCTTTGTTCCCTCTGCAGTGAAAACCCTTCCCCATCTTGTTGGTCTGAAGTATTTCCTTCATCTTGTAACATCCAGCTAAGGGGCTTTTCTGTAAAGGTTCCTCTGATCTCTTTTTCTAACCTAGATGGAGGGCAGTATTGCACACTTTATTTCATAGTGCTACAGTAGTACTTTCCAGCACTTGGTTGAGCGTTACATAAGTGTAATACATAGGTCACATATACAGCACTGGATTGTAATACTTTCTGTCCGTGGTAGTCTCCCTGCCTGCAGGCCAAGCATCCTGAGGCCAGGAGTTAGTTCTAGAGCCTCTTGGCATGCCCAGCACCTCATAAGGTATGTAATATACATTTGTTAAAAGAAAAGCAAAATGGGCTTAACTTATGAAACCAGTTTCCCTGTGGATCCTCCTCCTGTACTTGCCTCTAAATGTTGTTTTTTGGGGCCTTCCTCTCTTTTAACTCCACAGCCCTTTCCAATGCAATCTCAACTAATTCTCTTATTTCAATACATCCGTATGTTGATAACTCCACCAAATTTATCTCTAAAACCGCTCTCAAGTTCCTGCTCACTAGTTTGAGTAGTAGTCAAACTAGTTTGACTACATAACTAGTTATCTCTTCCTGGATGTATCCCAGACATCTTAAACATAGTATCCAACAATAAGGTAATATTTTCCTCAAATCCACTTCTCCATTTTGTTAAGTGGTACCCAAAATCCAGACACCCCCAAGCCAGAAATCAGGGTTACATCTTTGAAAGTTCCTTCCTCAGCCATTCAGTTCATTACCAAATCTAGTGCCTTCTACCTCTAATTCAGATCTCGAATCATTCTTCATCACTAGTGCTCTTCCTCTGCTCTTTCTTGCCTGGTTTACTACCAAGTGTCTTAACTGGTTTCTCTGCTACTGTCCTGCCCACACACCCCCCCCCACCTCAATCTGCTGTCCACAATGCAGGCAAGTCAACTCAAAAAAATGCAAATGGCATCCTGTCTCTCCTTGCCTAAAACTATTCAGTATCTTCCCATTCACACAAAGGTAAAGTTAAGTCTTAGCATGGCCTGTAAAACTCTATGCCAGTAGGCCCCTGCTTTCTTCTCGAGGCTTTTACTGCACTCCTCACTCTTTATGCTCCATATAGCCCAGAATTCTCCCTACTGAATGGAAACAGATATATAACAATTCATATTCAGATTATACCAGTTACCAGGAAATGCAGATACTCCTGATTAAATTATGGCTGCCAGTCATCAAACTAGAATAATTGCTATTTAAGAGACAAAGCAATGTATGTGTAACCGAGCAGTACCTAAGGGAGGAAAGGAATATATCAACTTATTTTAGTTAAAATTAGCTGTAATTATCTAGGATATAGTTTATCTTAGGGAAAAAAAAATGGAATAGATTAAGTCTTTCTCCCCTGATGCAAAGTACCAACATATCACTTTCTTCAATGTTTCTTTCAAAGAGTCTCTTAGCACTTGATTATTGAAAATATAAATACTGGAGAACTTCACATCTTTATTTTAATAAACCAAAAACCTAATTTTATTTGAAAAACTTCCCCAAGGACCTGTTGTGTGTTTCAACAAAGTATTCAACCAACTGAACGCTAAAGGACTTCATATGACCCAAATTGTCCTATTCATGAATTTCACCAAAAACAATTTTCACATTTATCCTAATCAATGAATCACATTATCAACACGCAAAACACTTTATAATACGTTGCCTTTTGTTTTCATTTCATTTTATTGTGTAAAGATTTTTCCCAATGTCAAGATGATTTTCAAAAAAATGAATTGGGAAAGATAGCAACCTTTAAAATATCATTTTTCTCTACTGTGGAGAAGTTTTATCACTATAGTGTTTTAATAATCCAGGTAGTAAGTAATTATAGGTGCTTGATTATTTCAAATCTAGTTCAGTGTCAGCAAAAACAAACCCCAGCTAGTTTTTTTTGTTTGTTTGTTTTTTTGCTGCTTTTACTTAGAGCAGCAGTATAGCATCATATAAGGGCTTTGGATTTTGGTCTCAGACAACCTAAGTTTGAATCACCTGGCAGGACAAATTTGGGAAAATAACATCTTTGTTCCTTAGGTTTCTCTGGATAAGATTACATATACTAGCAGAGTGATGAATTTAAGTGAGCTTAACTGTAGTATTTGACATGTGACAGGGGTTAAAAATTGCAGTTTTAATGAATTGTGATGATATAAAGCTTTTTAACTTCCTTTGATCTTATTCACAAAAGAAAATGCCACAAGATGCCTTTGGTATTCATATCACTGAGTAGTCGCAGTTAATATGAGGACTAATTCTATTGATTTTCTAAAGGATGTGGATTTTCTGGAAAAGATAGGTTAATTTTATCTTTGTTCACTTGTGAGTTTAGTGACTTTGACATTAGTACGATTGCCAATATAGATTAACATGCCTTAAAACTGTCCTAGAATCCTGGGATTATTGTGGACCTATGCAGCTTCCATTTATAATTCCATTTTAAAGGGAAAAAGCTTTTGGTATAGCTCTTAAATTCTTATCTCTATAATCTGTCTCATGTTCCTGCTCACATATTTACAATTTCTAACCAGTCTGGGAAGCAAACACTAGAGTTCATTCTTGTCTTTACTAATTTACTCAAATGTTCATTAAGTGTGTCCCACATACCATTCTAAGCAAGGAGCAAACAAATGATCAAAAATATAAAATCCCTGACATTTCTCCGGGAGGCAACACACATACCTATCAAGTAAATCATACAGGCTCCAAGACTGTGAGGAACATTATGGAAACTAGAAGGCAGGGAAGCTTTATACGGAGTATCAGAGGAGGGTCTTCTATTTTTAAATTATGGTGCCCTAGGAGGGTGTAATTGAGAAGGCGATACCTGCACAAAGACATGAGAGAGAGGAGTGAAAAAGCAACAAGAGCTCTGGGGGAGAAATTTCTGGGCAGAGGAAGAACAAGAACAAGGGCCGAGATGCGTGCCTGGTGACTGAGGAATAAGGAAGAGCCAGTGCAGCTAGAGAGGAGTGAGCAAGGCGAAGAAGGGGGCAGCATTAGAGAAGCAGGGCCTGAAGCCATTAGGATCTCTGGCTTTTAACTCAAGGGAGAGGGTAAGTCACTAGAAGGTTTTAAATGAAGTGGTGTGATCTGAGTGGAGTAAAGGAATTTGTTCATGAAGCAGGAAGCCTCTTGCTCATATAGTTTCTGCAGCCCACCTTGAGGGCTGGTCTCCTCAAAACTTAAGCATCCAATAGGTTCTTTGGGTACCATGCAAACTTTGTTCTATTACAATCCCAGTAAGTCTGGGGTAAAATCAAGAAGAGCAAGTTACATAGAACATGGAATATACTCTAGAAGTTTCTAAGAAATGGAATATTAGAAACAGCAAGCAGGGGTCCAGAGAATAAATATCAGCTATGCATATCCCACCCCCTCACCTCCCTTGACAACTATGATTTTGTTTTCTATGAATCTGACTACTTTAAGCATTTAAATGGGACCATTTTTCTTATGTTAGGTTTATTTTGCTTAGTTTTATTTTGCTTATTCAAATTTTATCTAGTTTGTAGCATTTGTCAGAAATTCATTTTTTAAGGTTGAGTAATAAAGTATATTGCATGGATACACTTTTAACTTTCAAAATCTACTCATTCAGCCCAACATGAACACCTTGGACATTCCTTCTTCCATTCAGGTCACCACAACCTCCACAGACAATTCTGGGGGGGGGGTCTTGCAGGAGGCCAGTAGCTCAAAATACAAAAGAGTTTCACTGAGTAAAGGAGTCCAGGATGACTGCAACTGTATGTAAGTTTAGAGTCAGAGTGGCATGGGAGATTGTTAGCCCTTCTTGGCTTAATTGCTTTCTGGAGTACATCTGGATAGTCAGTCTACAAAGAATGCATGAGGTGACCAGAAGCTGACAACTTCATGGGGCAGTCCATTCCAATTCTATCTCCACTTCAGGTACCAGCACTCATCTTTGAGTTTTGTGGAGTAAGTTAATAACTTGTGATACAGCTCTAAAAGCAATGAGATCCCAGACTACATAGCTATTTCTAAGGGAGGGAACATTACTCCTGCACCTAATGATTCATTGCTTGTCTTTATGATAAAATTCTTTGTTGTGTTATTTTAATATACATGTTAAGGGGACAAAATGCTATGCAGTAGGCACATTGGAAAGTTATTTGAGGTTAGTAATACAGAGGTACATCTCTCCTCTCCCCTACCAACCCTCAGAGAAAAGTTTCTTGACCATCTCAACTAGAGTGGGGTTACACTGAGGCGAGAGGAAGAAGAAGAATGATGGGAGGGAAAATGAAGACCTGGTATGTTTGGAAGGATCTCCTCTGAAAAATGGGTTTGTGTGGCTGATGGCTACTGTTGGTGACAGAGACTATTTCCTAACACCTCTCCAGAAGAAGTTGCATCTTCCTACTACCTGTCCTTTCTATGAAAAATTCTTTATTCAGAACATGGGGGGGAAAAAAGAACGTAAATGTATACACTGCACTGCCTCAGAAGAAAAGAAAAGCTCTGAACTTCAAGGAAAATATAAAACAAAGATGAGGTAATAATTGAAAACTAGTTAAGACCATTTTTCAGTTACAACATAGGCATAGATTTGGTTACACATATATAACTCTTTTAGCCTGTTATTAGCCAGTTATAAGAGTCTTACAATGAGACTCTTTGAACTGCCTGATACAGCAGGTACAATTTTTATGAATGACTTTGAAAGTCTCCATCAATGACCCAGCAATTGCACTACTAGGCATGTATCCAAAGGATACAAAAAATACTGATTTGAAAGGGTATGTGCACCCCAATGTTTATAGCAGCATTATCAACAGCTAAATTTTAGGAAGAGCCCAAATGTCCATTGACTGATGAATAAAGATGATGTGATATGTGTGTATGTAGGAGTAATATAGAATTTACTTGGCCATCAAAAAGGATGAAATCTTGCCATTTACAATGATGTGGATAGAACTAGAGTGTACTATGTTGAGTGAAATAAGTCAGAAGGACAAATATGATTTTACTCACATGTGTAATATAAGAAAAAATAGATGCACACAGGGCAAGGGAAGGAAAAAGATAAAAACAGAGGAAGGCACACCATAAGAGACACTTAACTAGAGAGACTATACTGAGGGTTGCTGGAGGGAAGGTGGGCAGGGAGGATGGGCTAAATGGGAGATGGGCATTAAATAGGACACTCGTTAGGATGAGCACTGGGTGTTATATGTAAATGATCAATCACTGAATTCTAATCCTGAAACCAATACTACACTGTATGTTAACTAACTTGAATTTAAGTAATATCTTGGAAGAAAAAAAAAGTCCAACAAAATATTTTAGGCTATTAAGCAATGGATTTGTTAATCCTCACTGTCTAGGGGGAAATGTAGCTTATACAAAGCAAGTAACGAACACCCTTCTCAAAATAAAGTAAGCATGAAAGGGCTTTTATGGGAAGGATGCTGGGGTATCTTAGAAAATTTAGAACAGGAATCAGGGTACCTTTAAAGTTCTTATTTCAAACATTCATAGACTATAATGGACTGTCCTACAATTGTTGGAACTCAGCTTCTAAGTTCAGATGTTCTCCGTTCCAGTGACTAGCAGAAACCAACACCAATTCCACATTCCAAGGTGAGAGAATCTGATTTAATGGTTTTGGGGGAGATGTCAATCCAAAACTCTAACATTTGTGGGAACTGAGTGAAACTGTAAATGGAACCTCTCCAAGAAACAGACTCTTAGTTAGAGAGAACAAATTGATGGTTATTAGAGGGGAGGTGGGTAGAGGGATAGGTAAAATAAGTGATGGGGATTAAGGAGTGCATTTGCTGTGACAAGCACTAGACATTGTATGAAAAGGTTGAATTACTATATTGTATACCTGAAACAAACACTATACTATATATTGACTAACTGAAATTTAAGAACTTTAAAAATGTGTAAATGTCAGAAGTTACAAATCAAGGTAATAAAGGTAAAATGTTCTATCCTCTTGACAGGCATACCTTCCTAACAAGCCTGGAAGTCCAGGTTCAAATTTAGAATTCTTGGATTCCATAGGGGTACTACACCCAAATGTAGCAGCAGAGAAGGTTGGCTACTAGACTGCTGCCCATCAGCACATTCTACCCTTGGATTTTGGATACCCTACTCTGTATACCTGAGCTCCAAATACAGCCCACACAAATACCTGCCCCTAAATACCAAATAGGCCTATAGCAGCAAGGCTCCTGAAGGCCCTACAAGTACCTTGAGCTATTTGTGCATGGATCCCAGGGCCCTGGATTCCCAAAGGAATGGGCACACTGAGTAGGGTGGGAGGGGGGTAGAGCAGGAGGAGGAACAGAGGATGACACCCAGGGCATGGGCCCCTGTCACCCAAGTATAGGGGGTGTAACACTAGCTGTAATACCAGAGAAAAATTATCATCCTGGTTGTATTTGTGTTACAAATGGCTCATCCAATTACAAGGCTAGTTAAGGGCATTAAAGAACAAAAAAGAAACTTCATACTCAAACACTTAGTTTCCTGCACGCTTAATCAAAAGAAAAAATTTCTAGGTACTACCTAGCAAATGGGAAAACAAAACAGTAACACAATAAATCATAAGCAATTTATCTTCTTGCGAAGTTAAAACTGCTTATTCTTCACCACACCCCCCCCCAACCAAATATTAGCAAAGGTTTCACCTCCACAGGTGAAATGGATTATTGGTAACAGCCTTATGGCTTTGTTCTATAAAATTTCTATTTCTTAGGGAAATGAAATGAACCGCACCTGAAAATAGTTCAGATTAAAACTGTGCTAAGCTTTTATTTCATTACTTTCCTTTCCTGGGTCCTTAATAGGCACATCTGTGTGCGACTAAGATCTTCAGAACCTTGCATGAGTGAAGTTGTAATTTCCTATTTTCTGACCTCAATTTCCACTGCTGAAATTGAATAGTAGGACACCAACAGAAAAAATGACACAAGAACATATCTCTTAAGAAATAGGGTGAATATCTCCAACAATAAAGACTGAAAACAGAAGATGGAAAGTACAGTTTGTACACTATTTTGAAAGTCATTTTAAAAATATAGATGGATCTATTCAGATTAATCACACCTGTAGTTTCTCATTGCCTAAACAACCACGTCCAAATTCATTGAAATTTTTCTCCTTCTGGTCTGCTTTTTTAGCCTCTTGTAAACATAATACTCTTTCTGTGACTCTGGTTTTATTACACCATTCCTCTTGTTTTGGAGCTTCCAGTGGGCCCCTGATTTTGAGGTCAATGATTCTCAAGGTTGTAGGAAAGTTTGAATGTGAGCTTCAGAATCAAAAAACGGTAGTCCGAGTTCCAGTTCTGCTACTGACAAGCTGTGGGATTCTAGACAAGTTAACCCTTCCAGTCTCTAATTTCCTCATCTGTCAAATGGGGATAGCAATAGTGCCTATCTCATTGGGTTGTGATATAGATTAATTAATACAAATGAACTCATATGGCAGTGCCTGGCAAGTGTTAAACCTTCCATAGGTGATGCTTAACATCACCCATCATCGGGGAAATGTAAATCAAAACCACAGTGAGATATCACCTTATACCTGTCAAGGTGGCTAAAATCAAAAGACAAGAAATAACAAGTGTTAGTGAGGATGTGGAGAAAAAACTGTTGGTGAGAATTTAAATTGGTACAGCCACTGTGGGGGGAAAAAAAGTGTGGAGTTTCCTTAAAAAGTTAAAAAAAAATAGCAATACCATACAATCCAATAATTCTACTATTGGGTATCTATCCAAAGAAAACATGAACACTCATCTGAAAAGATATATGCATACCCATGTTTACTGATTAATTACAATAGCCAAGATATGGAAGCAACCTAAGCATTCATCAATAGACCCACGGATAAGATGTGTGATGTTTGTGAACTGAATAACTAAAAGCATAATCAGACCCATAGAGAACTGGGGATTGGCAGAAGGGAGGGAGGTTAGGGGATGGGCAAAATGAGTGAAAGGGAGTGGGAGATACAGGCTGCCAGCTATAGAATAAGTCATGGGAATAAATGACACAGCATGAGAAATATAGTCATTGATTCTGTAATAGCACTGGTAAATGGTAACTGCATCTCTGGGGAGCACAGCCTAAGGTATAGTTACTGAATCACTATGTTGTACACTCAAAACTAATGGGACACTATCAAGTTTACTCAAATTTTTAAAAAGTTCAAAAAAAAATTAAACCTAGGTAGTTAGAAATATACTCATCCTCTTAGGGCTTGTGCCCATCCCCATTGGCTCATCTCTTGCTATTCTCAGTCTTATACCTTGCATTTCAGAGCTACTGAACTACTTGAGTTCTGTGAACATGCTACACTATTCTGTGTAGGATGGCAGACTCCTACTTCCAAGGTTTTTTTTTTTTGTATTTAAGTTTATGAGAGAGACAGCATGAGTGGAGGGAGGGGCAGAGAGAGAGGGAGACACAGAATCTGAAGGAGGCTCCAGGCTCCGAGCTGTCAGCACAGAGCCTGACGTGGGGCTCAAACTCACAAACCATGAGATCATGACCTGAGCCGAAGTTGGACACTTGACTGAGCCACCCAAGCACCCCTTTTTAAATTTTTTTCAAGCATACTTTCCTTTAAAGACCCAAACGACATGACCACTTCAAGAGTTCTCCCCCTTTCCCAGACACAAGTGACATGCACTGCTACTTCTAGCCATAATTCACTGCTATACTTGCCCCGTGTAGAGAATGCAAGATTTGCTCGGCGAGGAGAATCACAGAAGTGGGAAGATTTTCAGCAAGTTCTCTAGAGTGTTATTTATTCCCTCAGGAAAACCAAGGACACCTCAGGTATTGGTGAGAGGCAGCTAAAAGGAGTCACTCTTTCCGGTGGTATCAGTATCTTTCCTGGTATCAGTCAGTGAAGCTGGGCAGACAACCATTTACCATTAGATAATCATGATGTATCATGAGCTAACCAGTTGTCACACTGGCCAAAAGAAGAATTTCAAACTTTAGTTTGTATGGTTTCCGTTTAGGCGTTTTATTATTTTTAATACAGTTTATTGTCAAATTGGTTTCCATACAACACCTAGTGCTCATCCCAACAAGTGCCCTCATTGTAAAAACATTGCCTCTTGGTGAATTTCCATTGCTGCTTTGAGGACTGCTGAAAAACCACTGGTTCAGTGTGCCAAGAAAAGTTTGATGGTGCCCAATATTTCAGATCAAGAATGAGGGCTTCATGTTCAATGATGTCACAGGTGGCTTGGTGACTGGGTTTTTGAGTCTTAGATTTGGAAAGGACCACAGAGCCCACCCTTCAGCCCCCAAGTCCCCCCTCCTCCATACAGATCACACAGGCCAGTGTCACAAAACCAATTATCAGAGCTAGAACCAGGACCCAGGTGTCCTAACTCCAACCCTGTGGGAATGAGACCGATGCCAACATCACCCAAATCTCTTCCAATTTCCCCACGAAAAGGTATAAAGGAATTTTAAAGTTGTGTAAGGCCTTAGAAGACTTTGGATCCACTTTCAAATTTCCTCTTCCTTTACACACTTAAAAAGCAATGCTCAGCAAGTTTAGGTGACTCATCTGAGGGTTAATCTCAGAGTTAGAACGAATCTGGGAGGGGTGTCTGGGTGGCTCATTTGGTTAAGCCATCCAACTTCTGCTCAGGTCATGATCTCACAGTTCGTGGGTTTGAGCCCTGCATCATGTTCTGGGCTGACAGCTTAGAGCCTGCTTCAGATTCTGTGCTTCCCTCTCTAACCCTCCCCCACATGCTGTCTCTCTCTCAAAAATAAACATAAAAAAAGTGAACCTGGGTTTAGATTTCTGAGTCTCCACCCAATTTCTTTGGCCATGGGAATCTGAAATTGGTTTAATCCCAACTGAAGACAAGATATACGTCAGCTTTCAGTGATGTGACACAAATGATGCATGCCTAGCCCTGCATGGCTAAGCAGGCTGCTTACTCTTAGGAGAGCTCAGTGGATGTTAGGCACTTACTAGTAACAGATGGACTAGGATCGTGGTCCCGCCTTTCAGGCTGCTGGGAGGACAGGGGCTTCTCAAGTAACATGTGCAGCCAGCCATTGCTGTGACCACAAATCAAAAGGTTGTTCAATGGTATTGACATGGTTCTATTTTGCACCCACATAGAAGGCTCTCCAATATTTGGGTTAAGCTGGCACTGGTCATGCACACAGGGTTTTTTTCCACATGTTTATATATTAAAATCATCCTTTTTGAGGATTACAGAAGATTGTGGATATGCAATATCTGTAACCCCATTAAAAAGGTTTTGCTTAACATGCTTTCCCCCTATAAAGTTTATTCACTTTATGGCTGAGGTTTTGTGTTTTTTGCAATATACTGATCAAATATATTTTGTCACAGTAATCTCAATCGCTTTGAATGAATTCATCTGTATTTTCTGTATTCACTTCATCAAAGCTATAAAAATAAATTCACACTTCAAAATTAATATAGGTTTTATATAGAAAGTATATTCTAGGAAAAATGGACATCTGTTGGAAGGTGTAATATCAGTTTGTTTCAGATGTTCATCTGGAGATTTATAACAAAATCCCCTGATATTCACTCAAAAATATTTTTAAGTGTCTACTATGCACCCAGCATTAGATCAGGGATTAAGTATGTAACAATGAAGTAAATAACTAGGAGAGGAAAGTAACATGTAAATTTACAACTAAAACATGTTTGCTAAAATGGAGGTGTTATGGAGTACCACAGGAACAAAGGAGAAAAGGGCACTCCTGTCTTTCCGGGAGGAATGTTTCCGAAGGCAGCAGTGTTTGAGCTAGAATAATGAAGGCTGCTTGTCTGTAGACCGCTAAAGGAGGGGGCAGATGTAGGTCAGGGTGGTCATGAAGGATTATTCCAGTGTTGGTGAAAAGGTGTATTGGAGACAGGTCCTTAAGAACCGGTACAGTTACCCATCAGCTTTCTTTCCCTGCTAACCAAAGATCTATTGCCCAAATCATCTAGCAAATCACTTAGAAAAGATCCTCTGAGTATCTGATTCACTTCAGTGGTAATTGCAAATTAGCTATTCACATTATCACCGTTTTTAAAGTTTTATTTAAATTCTATTTAACATACAGTGCAATATTGGTTTTGAGAGAATTCAGTGATACACTTACATACAATACACAATGTTTATTCTAACAAGTGTCCTCAATACCCATCACCCATTTAGCCCATTCCCTGCCCCGCACATCAGCCCTCAGTTTGGTGTCTATCATTAAGCATCTCATGGTTTGGTTTCCTTCTTTCCCCCACCCTTCCCCTATGTTCATCTGTTTTGTTTCTTAAATCCCACATCAGAGTGAAATCATACGGTATTTGTCTTTCTCTGACTTATTTTGCTTAGCATAATACAGTTTAGCTCTATCCAGGTCAGTAAAGAGTGTCAGTTCCTCTAAAAGTTAAAAATAGAACTAGTCTAAGATCCAGTAATTGCACTACTACCAGAAGATACTAAAATACAGATTTGAAGAGTTATATGCACCCCAATGTTTATAGCAGCATGATCAACAATAGCCAAAGTGTGGAAAGAGCCCAAATGTCCATTGACTGATGAATAAACGTGTGGTATGTGTGTATCCATTGTGTGTGTCATAATTTTGGCTCAGGTCATAATGCCAGGATCATGGGACAGAGCCTTACATCAGGCTCTGTGCTGAGCATGGAGTCTAATATTCTCTCTCCTTCTGCCCCTGTTTCCAGTTCACATCCTAAAAAAAAAAAAAAAAAAGGAATGAAATCTTGCCATTTTCATATTATTAAGTTCTTAAGTGTGGTCAATATTGTTTAACAGTATGTAGACATCCAATTATTGTTTGAGATTTCTTTGTATGTGGACTAAAGAGCCGAGTGAATTTTAAATAAGGGTTAGATGGTTAATTTGATGAAGTTATATATGTACACCTACAGAGGTACAGAATCTTTCTACAATCCACCCCAAGAATAAGATGCAAAAATCATTTCCAACCTACCAAGAGCAAGATCAGACTCTATATTGAGGTAATCGAGTTCAACAGGAATTTCTTTGAATTTAGAAATACTAATTAGTGGAGAAACTAGATTACTAAACTAATAACTTCCTTCCCTTCCTCCTTTCCCTGTTGAACATCTATCATTTCCTATCACTATGCTAGAATCACAAGAGGGCAAGAACTCAAAAGGGATTAAAGAGTTTAACAGATATTTTGTGCTTCTTGCTTGTATTGGTGTCATGAAGAGCAGAAACTGTTCAAAAACAGACATAAGGAAAAAAAAAAAACAGTATGGAACATGGAAGCCAAGAGACCTAGGCTTTTAGGCGTCTCTAACAACTAATGATGATTATAATCACTCTTGGTCATAAAAGGTTAAATACTAGCCTTGTGTTCAGTTAGGACATGTTACATTTTAGGATGATTTCCTACTGAAATAGTTAAAACCAAAACATCAATGTTTATATTGTTTTCAGCTCCTAGAAAACTAGTCTATACAGAATAAAATTCTTTGAGGGGGTCTAAGAAAACTCTTCAATTACTCATCTAAGACACAAAATACACACTTATTAGCAAAGTTCCATGTAGTGCTCTTAAAATGAAGGTTGTTTAAAGATTAGATAACTGACAAGCCATTTATTGCTGGTGTAGGCAAACCTCATCCTCCCAATATACAGTGCATACTGGATGAGAAACATTATACCAATCTTTGTATGTTGTCTACATCTCAGTCATGATTCTGAATGTTCTCAGAAAGAAAACACTTGTATGTTAATTCATCTATTTATGAAAACACGAACTAGCATGTTTTACCACTTTTGTCCTTTTTGTAATTCAAAATGATGGCTTGGAAGGTATCTTCAGTTTTATTTGGGGAGTAAAAGTAGGATTTTTCCTGTATGTTGACTTGAGTTCTTATTCGGAGCAGTGATTGCAGTTGCTGTGGAGCCCAGGGTTCATTTAAAACATTTTTGTGTGGTCAGCCTTGAAAGCAATCATCTTAATCTTGCTTTCAAACTCACAGTGGTATCCAGCTCATGACAGGTGTTCATTAACTTTTTGTGGAATCAAAGTTTGCCTACACATTTGTCTTTCAGTTGTCTAACTCTATACCCCCCTCCTCCATCCTGGGTTTTGGGTCCCCCAGCCTCCTTTTATCTTCCTTCATCATGTTCCCTATCTCTCCCCACTGCAGCTTTCTTGGCAGGAGCTGCTTTTCATGAGGGTACTCCTCAGTGGTATCACATTGCAGTACCCACCTGTCTAAAACTAGCAGAGAGATGATGTTTTGGCTCCTTAATGTCAGCAAGCATTCTATAGGATTCATTGGTGAGGCTAATGGAAATGATTAAGGATCAGGCTGTGATACGAAGTAGATTACATGAAACAAGATAAAAATCCTGCTGCCTCCTCATGTGCCTTCATTCTGGCCTCATGTTTTATGTATTTGTGGCACCAGGTCTGCCAGTTGACTACAAGACTTGATGCCCTTGAATCTAAACTCACCGGTGTGTAGTCTGCTGCAGAAGCAGGAAGCTCTAGGAAGAGCTTTTACGTTTCTATTGCTAAGAAAAACACTAGACATTAGGGCTTCTTGTGCAGTCTAGAAGATTACCACCCAGGTTCCCTTCTGTAGTGGCCTTCAATGATTTTTTCTTACATATACCCTAAAAGAATTTTGAAGAACTATTTCTTCACGCATTTTAAAGTTGGCATCTAGTATTTTTCATACAGTTAGCTACAGTGGATATAGTTTTTCAGTGTATTGTAAATATTGGTATTTAAAAAATGTATCATACTTTTAAATGTATCAAAAGGAATATAAACACCGTTTAACAGTGGGAAATTTTACATTTTTTCCTCTGAATTTATTTTCATTCCATTTCTTGTGCAAAATTTTCTCCTACCTGCAAATCTCCTATAACACCCTTTTATACTTCTATGCACATTGGGGCAGCTGGGTGGCTCAGGTGGTTAAGCATCCAACTTTGGCTCAGGTCATGATCCTGCGGTCTGCACCAGGCTCTGTGCTGACAGCTCAGAGCCTGGTGCCTGCTTCAGATTCTGTGTCTCCCTCTCTTTCTACCCCTCCCCTGCTCATGCTCTCTCTCAAAAATAAACATTAAAAAATTTATATTTCTATCCACCTCAAGGCTGTTCATTTTACATTTTGGCCCAATCTCAATAAATGGTATCACTTCTATTCACAATCTCAAGCCAGTAATCTAGAAGTCATTCTTTTATCTTCCTTACTCATCCTGTCCATCAAGTCCTTTTTAACCCTACCTCCAGTATCAAACCAAATCCATCCAGATCTCTCCAGAATCCTGGGGTTCTACCAGCATTCTTGAGAGGTTTGTCAGAGAGCTGTGGTCTAACATCAGCGTGCAGGAGCAAAGACCAGAAGAACTTATCTTTCACTTATAAAGCATCATTGTTAAAAATGCCATTAACACAGGCACCAAACCTGTCTGAAGTCCTGCTCAGAACACAACCGAGATACTTTATTCCACATTCCATAAAATGAGGTTTTTCCTTTTAAAATTGATGAAATGCCCAGTCTTCTTTAAACCAATACGCACTAATTGCTTCATTTGCTTCAAGCTTAAGGGATGCCTTAAGCACTATAGAGCAAGGGATTATTTCACCAAGCTTCAAAAAAAAAAAAAAAAATCTATTTTTTTTAAATGTCATAAACTTTGTTTCAAAGGTTGTAGGTGATAGCAACTTGGAAGCTATAGCAGATTTGGCAATAAGGAACAATGTGACCAGGTGTGATTTGAAGGTATAGGCAGGTACACTAGATAGCTAATCAAATGCAACCCAATGAGAACTATAAAAAAAGATGAATTTTGAAAAGAAAAAATGAGACACAAAACTTCTGTTCAATGAAAGAAGCAAGGATAGCACACTAGGTCTCAATTCTTTGGTCTTGTTTTTCTTATATCTATTTCTCTTACCTTATTTGGCAGGATGAAAACAAGATCCTCAACAGGCAAAATAAAGGATATTTGAGTTTTCTGATACTAGCATGTAAAACAATTTTGAATTTCATTTTCAATACAAAATGTCTTTCTTTTTTTATCCTGTGAAAACATTCAGCACTTACATGAAATGAAAAAGATTGAATTCATCAAAATTCATGTAACAAAGACATATTAAGTACATTTTATGCACCAGGCACTATTCAAGACTTTGGGAGTCTGGTGTTGACCAAAGACACTAAAATGGAGGCAAAAGACACAAATGGCTTTGTCCTGGAGAAGGTTTTAACAAAATTGTTGTATATAAAGCCTTCTAGCAAGGGTGGCTTTATGAGGTAGTGGTAAGTAAAGGGAGGATATTCAATTAGATAGTAACCATCTATTGGAGTTACTATATGCTATATTCTGTGATATATGTAGTATTTTACTTAGTTCTTAGGACAATCTTATGTGAGACTATGAACTCTACCCTATACTTATGAAATCTGACACTCAGAGGGGTTAAGCTTTATGTCATATAGCTAGCAGTAGAGCTAGGATTCGAATGGAGATTCATCTGATTTCATAGCTCAGGCTTAGAAGGCAGGCATATTACAAAGGCTCACTGAGCATTTTCCAGAAACACTGTGGAGAAGATGCCGACTTCAAATGGAAGATTATGCTAGAACTCCAAGGTTGCTTTAATGCTAAAGTCCCACAGGTGTAATTAAGATAAGTCAATTATTTGCTCAAGGATCTCAATTGAAAGACTACTCTTGCCCATTATCATATCTATAACAAGAATCTGACTCTAGTTAAAAGTCCACTGAAAAACGCAGATGGAGACCATACGACTGTTACTCTTTGCAGATTTACTGAAAGCTTAAAGCTTCTAGACTAAGTCACCACCATAGTGGTACTGGCTTTGGGTAGTTTTCCCACCACACTCCACTCATAGCTGAGTTGGTTGCTCTTCCTGCTCCTGCTGGGACTTCCCCTTGCCCCACAACCTAGGGGATGCCTGCCTATAGTTCTGGCAGCCGTGCTGGAGGTAGCTTTGCCTCTTTCTACTCATTCCATCAGGTCCCACAGCTTATATGCTATGTAAGTTCATCTAATTCAGTTCTTACTACCCTGTTCCCTGGTCTTTTTACCCCTCCTCCACTCCAAAACTAATTGGCCCACTAATTCTCTGGGATCTGATTGCCTAATTAAATGTTTCCATGGGACCCTTTTCTTGGCCATTTGTCTTAAAGCAATTCTTCGCCCACTAGGATTTTTTTTTTTCCAGTGACCATCTAATTTGATATAAGAGATATTTGTAGAACTGGGGAGGGGCTTTGTGCAAGCTCTCAAATCACATGACTGATACATTGTCTACCTATAACTGATATTGCAGGGTATCCTTGCTCTGAAACACATTTACTCCTTTGGCAGAGATCGAGGTCTTACTCATGTTAAGATCAGCAAAATCTTATTTTTCTGCGAAGAGCCACATTCCTAAATTATAGTGCTTTCAGAAATGGGCGTGACATAGGGTTAGAAGAGTTAGCAGAGGGTATGGAATAATTATTTAGTCTGCACAGATATTTCTTTTGGACAGTTCATAGACAGGCAGCTAGGCTTTCACTTCCCACTGAGAGACATCCAGAGTCGGCATTTATAAAGTTTGACCCTCATTCAAATAATGTTTGAAAGAAATCAGAGCTCATTTACTAAAATATCAAGCTCAGGCAAGTCTACATCTTCTTTTAAACTCTTAGTCTTAATTATTTTCTGTGGTTGTTTGGACACGTCGGATATTTTATTTAAGCCGATAGTAACTCTGCAGTAACTTCAAAAGGTTTGCCTTGTGTCAGACCACTTTGGGAAAAGGGTTACTGTATTGCCATTCACCTTTCAACTTGGACACTCAGGTATGTCATAAAAGTTTTATAGATTAATTGCACAGAAATAACCAGCACTGGTTACAACAGGTTAATTTTAATTCCTTTCCCTGGATAGGCTTTTACATGCCTAGTGGATATTCCTTTACAGCACTGAACTTTAGCACCAGAAATAAAAGAAGTCTGTGTTAACTTGAAAAGTTCTAGTACAGTATATTCTTTCATTAAAATACATTGCTGTTTAAAATGCATCTAGTATAAAAGCCTTAGAATGTACAAGTTCTTACTCCTGACTATGAATAAGGATAACTTATTCCTGACTGAATAAGCCCAGCAAATTTTGACATTCCAATATTCTAGCAACAATTCCTCCCTGATACGTGGGGAAATGGATGAATAATATGTCCTACACATCTCCATCCCAGCAGGGCTACTGTACTGAACTGTACTGCACAACACTGAGAACATTCATATTGAGGGGTATTAATGGTGACCCCTTCCCAGGAGTTGTGTAGAATACAATCTTTATAGTTTTTACTGAGAGCCTGGAATCTGACAAAATTCTTGCCTTGCCATGGGAGGTATTTACTAGTTCTGAATTCAGAACATCTGGGAAGAGATGAAGACTTTGTTATCCATGAGTTATTGATGACAATTACTATTGTTCAATAGCAGCTACTTCACTCCTTCATACCATTCCTGTTGGAGCCCATCTCTTTATTCACTCTCAAAGCACCATTTTATCTTGTTGCAAATGAAGAGGAGGATGTCCTGGGGTTGCAGAAATGGAATATGATTGCATTTTCCACTATACTGTATAGTAGGTGCCAAGGAACATTTTGTAAGCTGTCCTGGAAATCTATCAATAGCACTGGATTTATGTAGAAGCATAAAGAAGCCAACTCATGAATGTTTGGAATACAGTCTGCACCTTGATACATGTATGTATATGTATCATGTGCACATATATATGTACATGTGTTATTCTTTGGAAGTTCCTGTCATTGTTCTAGAGAGAAATAATCAAATGAACAGGGTGGTAAATATCTAGGAAAAAGGATAGCTATATAGAAAAAAAAAATCTTGACTATTTCACACAATATACAAAAATTCCATGTGAACTGTAACTCAGAACAAGTTTTTTGAAAAAAAATAGTATCTTCAAATCCTTAGAGTAAGCAAAAGATTTCTTTAAAAAAAAAAAAAAAAACAGAAAAGTGCTAGACAAAAAAACTTCATGAATTAGACATTAAAATGAAAAAATTCATTTTAATTCATAAGAAACTCATCAAAAGGCACCACACAATAGGAAAGGATATTTTTACGTTTTTACTAATTATGACTACTATGTATTTCCAATAGGAGTTTAGATCCAAAATAAAGGACTTCTATAACTCAAGAATAATCCAATAGAAATATGAGCAAAGGACTTGAATAGGCACTTTATGAAAAAAAGACATTCAAAATGGCCACAAACCACACCAAATAGCTCATCCGTAATCAGAGTAATGCAAATTGAAACTCAGTGCAGTGCCACCACAAATTCACCAGGATGGCTCAGATGAAAGGCAAATAATATCAAGTACAGCTCACCGTTGAACAACACAGGGATTACAGGGCACTGGCAACTGCACATTTGAAAATCCATGTATAAATTTTAACTCTCCCAAATCTTAACTAGCTATTGTTGTCTGGAAGCCTTACTGATTGATAACACACAGTCAATGAACACGTTTTGTATGTTATGTGGATTATATGTTGTATTCTTACAATAAAGCTAAACAAAGTGTTTAAAAACTTAAGTGAAAATACATTTACAGTACTCTTTTAAAGAAGTCTGTATAAGTGGACGTGAGCAGTTCAAACCTATGTTGTTTAAGGGCCAACTGTATTAGCTAAATTGTGCAACTACAATGCTTGATGATCAAAGTGTACACATAAACCTTTGGGAAAACTTTATGGCATCTACATCCTCAAGGTACCCAATGACTCAGTAAGTTTCAGCATATACCCAACAGGACTAATCCATACATTCATCAGAAGACATGCAGGAATAGTTATACTAGTAATATTTGTCATAGCCCAAAACTAAAAACAACCCAAGGTCTATCAATAGAATGGATACATTGAGGTAGAATTAATGAACTACAATTACATGCACAAACATGGACACCTCTCCTGAACATAATGTTGAGTGAAAGAAATCCAGACATAAAGAGCAGGATTCTATTTACATAAAGTTCAGACTCAGGTAAAACTAATCAAGAATGTTCAAAGTTAGGATGCTGCTTATCCTTGGGGAGGATTGAGAGGAGCTCAAGGGAGCTTCTAGGTGCTGGTAATATGCTGTATCTTGGTCTATCAATTACATGGGTGTTTCATTTCTGAAGTCATTCAATTGAATAGGCATGGTTTGTGCACTTTGTGTATACAAGGCCAATAAAAAAGTTCACATTAAAAAAATAGCCCCAAACATTCCAAAAACACCAATACCATTTTAATAGGTATTCTATCCATCAGAGTTTATTAAAGCAATCCTTGGTGTTATCCTCTTTACAGAAAGGACATTTTTGTTCAAACATATGTCTGTTAAAAAAAACCTTACTTGATATTTGGAAAAGAAAACATGGAGACAAAATGTTTTTAGACATCTGTTTTGGATGGATTTCAATGCCTCCAAAAGTCTTTAGTGATAACGTGCTAAATTAAACATTTTCAATTTCAGATCATTAAGTTTACTACTGTTTCTTACTAATAAAAGATCAAATGCTTATGCTAATCAGTTTGATATTTGGGAGTTTACTTAATCTTACCTACCTTCTTGTACATATGGAATACTGTTATGACTGTTATAATGTCCTTATCTGCTTATTCTATCATTGGTGGCATCTGTGGGTCTTTCTATGGATTAATTTTTCTCCTCATCAGGACTCATTTTCCTACTGTTTTGCATACCTGATATATTTGATTTGATAGCAGACATGGGGAATTTTGCTTTATTGGGTTCTGGATACTTTTTGGGAGTTACAGTTGACATGAAATATTAGTTTCAGGCATACAATATGAAACAATGCTTATATATGCTATGAAATGATTGCCACAATAAGTTTGTCTAGTCACCATCAATTACCATAAAAAGGTACAGAAAATTTTTTTTCTTGTAGTGCAAACATAGTATCCATGCTCCTGGAAACCTTCAAATATGCTCCACCATACCATGGAGACTGTAGTCACCATGCTCATATCCATTCCAAGGGCCTATTTATCTCCCGACTGGAAACCTGTACCTCCCTCTCACCCATTTTGCCTACCCACCAAACCCTCTCCCCACTGGCAACCACCAGTCTGTTCTTTGTATTCATGAGGGTTTTTTTAAATTTTTTTAACATGCCAGTGATAGCACGGTATTGGTCTTCCTCTGCCTTATTTTACTTAGAATACCACCCCCTTCAGGTCATCCAGGTTGTCAAATGGTGAGATTTCAATCCTTTTATGGCTGAAGTGTGTGCGTGCGTGTGCGTGTGCGTGTGCGTGTGTGTGTGTGTGGGAGAGAGAGAGAGAGAGAGAGAGAGAGAGAGAGAGAGAGAGACAGACAGACACTGACCTCTTTACTCATTCATCAACTGACTTAGGTTGTTCCCATTTTGGCTATTCAGTCTTTGTATTCTTAGACATATTTTTGAAGTTTTTTTTTTTTTTTCCAGAAGCTGTGAAATTACTTGGAAACAATTAGATTCTTCTATAACTTTCTTTAAAGCTTTGTTAGTCAGGATTAGAGTAGTCTCTATTCCATAGCTAGTTTAGTTCTACTCAACGCAGACCCTTCTGAGTAGTCTTCTGATGTTATATGAATTACTGGGTTTTTCTACCCTGTCCTTTAAGAGAAGCTATTCTTGCCCTGAGATAGAAGAATTATTCTTTGATACCTTGCTGGTGGTTCTTTCCCCAGGCCTTGGTAGTTCACACACATGTATTAGTATTCTCTCTCCTCACTACCTTTCATACTCCTCCCTGTAAGCTTTTGCTGCCTTGAACTCCCAAGTTATCTCAACTCAGGGAGAGACTGCTAGACTCCACCTGGGTTCCCCTCTCTATGCTGCTTCCTGGAAACTCTAGTCAGGAAGCTGGAGCAGTCCTAGTGCTGACTTCGTTTCCAACCTCTGATCACTGTCTTATCACCTGATATTACCTGCAAACCTTGTTTCAAAGGTTTTGTTTTACTTAGTTGTTTTTGGAAGGTTAGATCCAATCCCTGCTACTCCTTCTTCGCCAAAGGTAAAAGTTGCTATGCATTTTTAAACCTCATATCAATCTTTGTACAACTCATCTATTAGGTCACATCATTTGACACCTGAACTATTGATTATTGTAATTTTTTGAATTACTTTCCCTGTTCTCCATCTCCGCTACAGGCAATTCACTCACTCTAACTCAGCCCCAGTAAATTGAATATATCATGGTTTTCTTCAAAAAAAAAAAAAAAAAAAAAAAAGTGAAGACTGCCTTTGGCTTCAGGATGCAATTAAAATTTCGAGTCTGGCATGTAAGATCCTCCACAATCTGACCTCCATTTAGCTTTTCAAACTTACATTTTACCATTCCAACCAGGTTGAACTAAACCGGGATTCCCAGCACAGCTTGTGAATATCACATCTCTTTGCCTTGTTAGGATATTCTCCCCATAAGGAACACTCTTCTTTATGCCTATTCAAATTCTACCATTTTTCAATAAAGAGTTTAAGTCTTACTTCCTTTATGGATCCTCTAAGATTCTACTCCATGACTCCATGGTCATTCTCTGTCCTGTTTATGTTTTCTTGCTAAAAATGCCAATATAAGTTTTCTTACTCCTGATAACCTGTCAGCTCTGCAATGCTTCAAGGAGTAGGCTGTAGGAACTCTTCAAGTTCTTCCCTCACTTACCATTTTCTCTTCAGGAACAAATTAGCAGCTTCGTATGTGGAGTGATTTTGCAACAAGGTGAGTAATGCCAAAAAATGCCTGAATGCTAATGAAACCACATAAACACCTCAGTCTCTCCACAGCTCAAGACTCTCCTGATGCCTGGGAAATCTGAGCTCTAGTCAAGTCCCAATCATCTCTAACCTTAGAGAAGTAGTTGTTCTTGTTCATGGTCTCAGGAGCTATGGGCATCCAAAAAGCAGGTCCTTTTCAGTTGGGTTTCCAGATATGTCCAACAGTTCCCAGTAACCTAAAGAGAATCTATTCCCTATCTTCTGTGACTCCCAGCCATCCTCATGGTATAGCTAGCCCAGTGGCTTACTTTTTTGGTACTGTGTTTCAACATTTAAAGAATAGAATTGTTAACTACTATGATATAATATTTATGGTGCTTGTAAAAGGATTCACAGTGGTCACTCCCATTGCTACCACCTAGCCTTTTTTCCTTTTTTGCAGTGTTATGCCACCATTCCCTTGAGTTATGAGGTGGTCAAAGGGTACTGATCTCTCCCTTGACCATTTTTTCAGTCTGGAATGTTCTTCCTCCAGACACAGGCATGGCTCACTTGCAGTTTATTCATAGCTCTAATTAGTCACCATTATATTGGAGGCACCTTCCCCAACCTCCTTTTCTATCTCCTTATCCTGATGGGTTTCTGTAAAGCACTTACAGCCACTTGATACATTTATTAACTTGTGGGTCTCTTCAACATAAGTGGAGCCTATGTGCCTAGAATAATGCCTGGCACACAGTAGATGCTCAAAAAAGCACTTGTTGAATCAATGAATGGCTAGAACCCCTTTTTCTTTGGTCATGCTCTCATTCATACCAATAAGGCAAAATTCTGTCATGTTCTAGTCAACACATAATCATTTTGGTGCCAGCAGAGCTTTACATGATCCCCTTCTAGTCTCCCTTCTCTCATCAGGCAGCATTCACATGAGTAGACAATATGAGTAGCTCAGTTCAACTATCTGAGGTATCACTATGACAGAAAATGAAGCCATTAGGATTTTTTTTTTGGTCACATTTTCCCATTACCCTGCTACTACCACCCATTGTCATTTAATTCCTCAACTCTCATAAAATCTGGTCCAGCAAACAATGATGTGAAAAAAATCATATATATATATTAATGTATATTAATGTATATATATATATACACAATATATATACTATATATATAGTATATATAGTGTGTGTGTATATATATATACATATATATACATACATATATATATATATATATATATATATATATATATATATATATATAGCGCCAAAATGGAACAAATGTGTACATATGGCCAAGAAGGAGGCTAGTGGTGGTAACAGGAATTATGAGCTTCTGGGCCTAGGGACTCTTCCCTAGCTGACCACAAACCCACTTTATATTGCAAAAGAACGCTGTTGGAGCCTTGCCTTTATTATGTAAGCTCTCAAGCAAAACTGTAATAAAACAAAACAGAACTTTATTCAATTTTGTGTTTACATGTTTAGTGATTGGGTTCCAAATAGGGATTTCACCATTTAAAACTGTATAAAGGAACAGTTTACATGTTGATGTTGTTTCTTAGGGAACATGTTAGTTAAGGAATAAATTTATAGACACAAGTTAAATATAGAAGGGGAGAGGTTGGGAGAATCTTCTCAGAAGGAAATCTTAAAATTTAAGAGGTCAGGGAAGGGAAAATACATAGAACTGACTTTTCTATAAGTGTGGGAGAGTTCAGAAAAAAATTGAAAAACAATTCAATTAAACTAAAACGTGGTACATAATGGATACCCACATGTAGTCTTACTTTGGGTCTTCAGAGGCCAAAGAATCTGATGGTTTACTCAAAGTTACCTATACCTGTCAGGGCTCAAATTCCTCCTTTCCTGCCTCTTAAAGGTGACGTCCTCACTCTAGTAATAAAGTAGCTCTTCTAGGAAACACGATAGCAAATTGGGATACAAAATAAGAATTTTCCACAAGATGCGCTAATGCATATGAGAGTGCAGATTACAGTGACCAAGTCATCCTGGTTTGTCTGCTCCTTTCAAGTTTTAAGACTAAAATTCCCACAATCAGGGAAACCCTGCAGTTCTGGGCAAACCGGAATGGTTGTCACTCTTATAGATAACTACTTGTAGGATAAGCCCCGAGTTATCAGAGAAGACCCCACAACTGTTTGCTTGGTTTTGTGAAGTCATTGCCTGATGTACCAAGAACAAAACAATGGACTTAGAAGATCTATGCTGGACTGGGGAGTTTTGGGGTCTGGTAGAGATCTTGCAAAGGTCCTACTTTTTGCTGTTTATGAGCCCTATGAGCTTCTGCAAATCACTGAACTGTTTTGACCTAATAGGGCTGCTGGTTCTAAGAACTATAGAAATGTAGGAGTACTTAGGACAGTGGTTGGTATTTAGTATCTACATAATTAATAAGCCGCAGTAGAGGATAGCTTTTTTTTTTTATCATGATCTTTATTGGCAAAGGCTCAGACTCTTTCATTCTCTATTACTGTGACCCAGGCTTGGCCAAGGTCAACTGATACCTGATCAAACAACTTCTGTACAACCAAGTATAAAAGAATGGCAAGAGAGGCAGAGACAATAATGAAGGGAACCCCCAACACTGATGCTGGGAACTGCCATGGGAAGGGGTGGTAATAAGGGTCCCAGGAGCAGACACATCTGCAGATTTGTTCTTAGTACTGCCGTTTGAAGTTCTAGTTGCCCTTTGAAAGCAACTGGCCCTGATGCCCTGCCAAATGGCAGGGGAGTTGCTAGAATGCTTTGTGGGTCCAAAGGGCCAGCAAGCAACATACTTTATGCTACCCCTCCACCCTGAGAGTACACAGATGGAAATAGGATCTGGGCACCATAGCTGCTCTACTTCAGGGAGAACTGGGCTCCTACCCCACACCAGCTCCAGTAGTCCCACCAAGGCAGGCCCAACATACTGGGAACACCTCTTTTCAGTGCTCATTATAGCTCCAACTGTTTCACTAAAAGACACAGGCACAAATCATATCACTTCAGCTCCTGAATTTTGGGGCACTCCCAGTGCAAAGAACCTCAGGACCTCTCAGCCCACACCTGCTTTGGATTAAGAGAACTCACCAGAATACCCCTGAGGAGAGCACGCAGTGACGCTCTACAGCCTGGGTCCTAGTTCAGCCCCAGTTGGCTCACAAAGCCCCCCCCCCCCCCGCCCCGTGTAGAAAGCTCTGGGAAACTACAGCCCACATTTTCTCAGCTCCAGCCAACCTGCCAGTGCACCCTCTCTGTGGAGTGCCCCAGGGCACTGGCAAATAGTGTCCTCTACATAGAGAGTCCTGGGACTTCCCAGTTTGTACCCACATCAGCTTCAGCAACCCTGCCTGCCAGGGTGCTCTCCTCAGGACCACACCAGTCTGCCCACTTCAGCTCCAGGCATCCCACCAGGGTGAACCCTGCGAGGAGTACCCCAGGACATCTAGCCCACACCAGCCACAGCTCCAGCCAGTTATCCAAAGTCACCAAGCACACAAGTGTACACAGAGGACGATGATACACAAGACCATTCTTTCAGGTTTAAGACAAGTAGCTTTTCCACCTAATTCATAGAAACATACCCAGAAAGTCAAGCAAAATGAGGAGACAGATGTATCTTCCAAAAGAAACAAGACAAAAATCTCAGAAAAAGAAAACATAAGCAATCTACATGATAAACAGTTCAAAATAATCATAGGGGTGCCTAGGTGGGTCGATTAAGGGTCAAACTTTGGCTCAGGTCATTATCTCACAGGTTTTGAGTTCAAGCCCCACATCAATGGTCTGTGCTGGAGCCTGGAGCCTGCTTCAGATTCTGTGTCTCCTTCTCTCGGCCCCTTCCCCACTCACACTCTTTCAAAAATAAACATAAAAAAAAACCCAAAATAATAATAAAGATGCTCACTAGACTGAAGAGTCAATCAACTCAGTGAGAACTTCAACAAAGATCTAGAGACTATAAAAAATAACCAGAGTTGAAGAAAAACTGAAGTGAAGAATACACTAGAGGGAAACAAATTAGAAGATGCAAAAGAATAGACCAGTGACTTGGAAAACTGAGTAATAGAAAGCACCCAAACTCAAAAACAAATAGAAAAAACAATCTTTAAATGAGGTTAAGGGAACCCTTGGATAACATCAAGCAAACAAACATTTGCATTATAGTGATCCTAGAGAGAGAAAGGGCAGAAAACTTACTCAAATAGCAGAAAGCTTCTCTAACCCAGGGATGGAATAGACATCCCACTTCAGGTAGCACAGAAAGTAACAAGAACCCCAGGAAGTCCACACTGAGACACATAATAATTAAAATGGTAAAGATAAAAGATAAAGAGAATTTTTAAAGTAGCAAGGAAAATATTACCTACAAGGAAACCCCATAAGGTGATCAGCTGATTTTTCAGCAGAAATTTTAATAGATCATGCCAGTCCATTTTGGCCTACGAAAATTATATATATAACTCCCCATAGCTTTCTCTAAATATGTATCACAAATGTGTATACACAAATATTTTGGAAAAAAGCAAAGGCCATAATTGTAACAAAAGTATGAAAAGAAAAATTTCACCACTAATGCAAACATACACTAAAGGTAATAAAGCAATCACTTATAAAGCTTGTATGAAGAGACAAAAGTAGTAAAATCAGTTACAAAATAAGATAAAATATGACAACATACATAAAATGTGGAGGTGGGGAGGAAAAATAAACTTTATTTACCATGTATTTGAACTTAATACAGATGGCTATATACTTAGGATGTTATAATAGATGAACAAAAAATTGACATCAATGAAACCAAGCAGAACACTAAAATTCAATGACCAGAGCAAGAGAAGAATTACAAAAATAATCAGAAAGCAAAAATGGGTAATACATATTTTAAATGTAAATGGCCTAAATCTTCCAAAAGACATAAGGTGACTGAATTGTTAACAACACACCCAATACCCATCTCTATGTTGCATACAAGACACCCCAAACGTAAAGATACATACGGATGGAAAATGAAGGGGTAAAACAAAATATTCCATGTAAATTGAAGTGGAAAAAAAAGGCATTGCATAATGACGAAGGGATCAATCCAACCAAAAGAATGTAACACTTGTAAATATTGATGCGCCCAACATTGGAGTACCTAAACACAAAGCCAATATTGACGTAAAGGACGAAATGGACAGTAATATAGTAATAGTAGGGGACTTTGATACCCCACTTACATCAATGGATTCATCATTCAGGAAAAGAAATCAGTAAGAAAACAGTATCTTTGAACAACACGTTAGACAAGACAGACTTCTATATACAGAACATACCATCCAAAAATAGAATATACATTCTTTTCAAGTGCACATGAATATACTCCTGGATATATCACATGGTAGACCTCCAAACAAGTCTCAACACATTTAAAATAGAAACCAGATCAAGCATTTTTTTTTCTTGCCACACTACAATGGTATGAAGGAATCAATTCCCAGAAGAAAAAACTGGAAAAACAAACATGTACAGGGTAAACAACAGGCTGCTAAACCACCCATGAGTCAGCCAAGATCTAAAAAAAAAAAAAAACAAAAAAACAAAAAACAAAAAACAAAAGAACAACCTGGGGACAAATGAAAATGAAAACACAGTAGTCCAAAATGTTTCAGATATAGTAAAAGTAGTTTTAAGGTAAACAGTGAGAAAAATTTATCTCAAGAAATGAGAAAAATCTAAAAGCAATTTAGTCTTACACCTAAAGGATCTAGATAAAGTAACAAAACCCGAAAATAGTACAAGAAAGAATAAAGATCAGAGCAGAAACAAATGTAGACACTAAAAAGATACCAAAATAGGAAAGACCACTGAAATAAGTAGGTGTTTCCTTGAAAATAAAAGTGATTAAACATAGCAAGACTTGAAGAAAAAAAAGTACTCAAATGAAATCAGGAATGAAAGGAGAAATAACCAACACCACAGAAATACAAAGGATTATTAGACACGATGAAAAATTATATGCCAACAAATTGGACAACTTAGAAATGGATAAGTTCATAGCATTTATATCATCTTCCAAAAGTGAGTCAGGAAAAAATAGAAAATATCAACAGACTAATTTACTAGTAACAAAATTCAACTGGTCATCAAGAAACTCCCAAGAAACAAAAATCCAGGACCAGATGGATTCACACCTAAGTCCTATTATATTTAAAAGGGGGATTATCTATTTTTCACTAACTTTTTCAGAAAATAGAAGAGGAAAGAATGCTTCTAAATTCATTCTATGAGGCTAGCATTACCCTGATACCAAAACCAGACAAACACACCACAAAGAGAAGGAGAGGAGGAAAAGATTACAGGCCAATATCAGTGATGAATACAGATGTAAAAATTCTCAAAAAACATTAGCAAAGCATACATAACACATTAAAACAATCACTCACCACCATCAAGTGAGATTTACTCAGGGAGTGGGGGCGGGAGGGAACGGGTACAAGAATGGCTTAATGTTTACAAAAATCAATGTACTATACATGAACAAAATGAAGGATAAAAATTGTATCTCAATAGATGCATAAAAGGTATATGACGAAACTCAACCACTGTTAATCATAAAAACTCAAAGGTGGGTTTACAGGGAACATATACCTTAACATAATAAAGGCCACATGCAGGAAAACCCACAGCTAACATCACACTTAATGGCCAAAAACAGCTTCTCCTCTAAGACAAAGAACAAGCCCAGGATTCTACTCTAACCACTTTTATGCAGCATAGTCTGGAAGCTCTAGCCACAGCAATCGTAAGAAATAAAAGCCACCCAAATTGGTAAGGAAGAAGTAAAACTGTCACTATTTGCAAATGACATGATACTATACAGAGAAAACCTTGAAGAATCCACCAAAAAGCATTAGAATGAATTCAGTAAAGTTGCAGAATATGGAGTTAGTACACAGAAATCTGTTGCATTTCTCAAGTAGCAAACAAAAATTCCCTAATTCCATTTACAATTCCACCAAAAAGAATAAAATACTTAAAAATAAACTTAAAAAGACCTACTCTGAAAACTGTAGAACATTGAAAGAATTGAAGATGACATGAACAAATGGAAAGATATACCATGCTAATCGTTTGAAAGATCCTTGGTAAAGTGTCCACAGTATCTAAATCAGCTGCAGACTCAATGCAATCCCTGTCAAAATACTAACACAGCACTTCTCAAGGAACTAGAACAGTCCTAAGATTTGTATGGAACCACACACACACACACACACACACACCCTGAATACCTAAAGCAATCCCGAGAAAGATCAAAGCTAGAGGTATCGTAGTCCCAGGCATTTTCAGATATATTACAAAGGTGTAGTAATAAAATTATGGTAGTGGCACAAAAAAACAAACACATAGATCAATGGCACAGAATAGGAGAGCCTGGAAATAAACTCACACTTATATGGTCAGTTAATCTATGACCAAGGAGGCAAGAATATTCAATAGAACAAAGATGGTCTCTTCAATAAATGGTGCTTGGAAAACTGGACAGCTACATGCACAAGAATGAAACTAGACCACTTTATTATACCATAAACTCAAAATGGATTAGTGAATCTAAATGTGAGACCTGAATCCATAAAACTCCTAGAAGAAATATAAGCAATAATGTCTTTGACGTTGGCCACAGCATTTTTTCTGGAGGCAAGGCAAACGAAAGGAAAAATAAGGTACTGGGATTACAAAATAAAAACCTTTGGCACAGCAAAAGAAAACAATCAAAATGAAAAGGCAACATACTGAATGGGAGAACATATTTTCAAGTGCTATATTTGATTAGGGGTTAGTACCCAAAATACACTATTCAACACCAAACAATCTGATTAAATGGGAAGAGAACCTGAATACACATTTTCCCCAAAGATGACCTACAGGTGGCCAACAGACACGAAAAAATGCTCAACATCAATCAGGGAAATGTACATCAAAACCATGAGATCAGTTTTTAACTGTCTGAATGGCTATTATCAACAACAGATAAATGCTGGTGAGGATGTGGAGAAAAAGGAACCCTCATGCACAGCTGGTGGGAATTTACACTGGTGCAACCATTATGGAAAACAAGATGGAGGTTCCTCAAAAAGTTAAAAATAGCGGGGTGCCTGGGTGGCTCGGTTGGTTAAGTGTCCAATTTAGTTTTGGCTCAGGTCATGATCTCATGGTTCGGGAGTTCAAGCCATGCATTGGGCTCTGGCTGACAGCAGGGAGCATGCTTGGGATTCTCTCTCCCTCTTTGTCCCTCCCATGCTCACACGGTCTCAAAAAAAAAAAAAATGTTAAAAAAGGTTGGAATTAGAGATACCATTGATCCAGTAATTCCACTGTCCAGTATTTACCCCCAAAACTGAGATCATTAATTTGAAAAGGTATTTGTATCCCAATGTTCAGTGCAGCAATTCAAGAGTCCATTGATATATGAAGAGGTGAAATATCTATAGAAGATGTATACACACAAAATATTACTCAGCTATAAATAAGGAGATCGTGCCATTTTTAACAATATGGATGGACCTACAGGGTATTAAACTCAGTGGAATAAATCAGACAGTGAAAGACAAATATTGTGATTTCACCTGTATGTGATATCTAAAGAACAGAAGTCAGAAGCAGACCCATAAATACAGAGAAGAAACTTGTGGTTGCTACAGGGCAGTGGGTTGTAGAATATGTACAATGGGTGAAGGATAAAAGAAGTAAGATAATGTGGAGTAAGTCCTATGGGTAAGAGGTATGATAAAAAGAATATACTCAATAATATTGTAATATCGTGTGGGGACACATGGTAGCTACACTCGTGAGCACAGCATGTAGAGCTGAATCACTGTTTTACTCATGAAACTAATGTAACGATGTGGCCAACTCTACTTCAATAAAACAATTTGGACTTTAAAGTCTACCAAAATGACAAACAAAACACCACCAAAAGACAAAACACTTCTGAAGAGTTTCTCGAGAAGGGCAGCCCAACAGCCAAGGAAACAGAAAAGATGTAGGAGGACTTGACAAGTACTCAATTCCAGGAAATAATGAATCATTTGAGAAAGTTAACTCTAGAATCGTTTGCCAATTCTCCACAAGAAAGATAACATCCTTTAACTCTTGAGAGAGACCAAGTTTAGGGCAAATAGAAGGTGGTACTCCTTAGGAGCAATCAGCTCACCAGGGCTCATTAACTGAAGATTTAAAGCCTAGAAACATGAACCACCTCACAAAGTTCTAGCTATCTTACTGTGAAATTTTCAGGCATGAATTACAGGCTATACCCTTGAATCTGAGGTCTGTGTGGAAGAACACACATTTGTGATATGAACTTGAGAGTATGACCCAATCTTGAAATTCTTTCCTATCCCATCTTCTAGGATATTTTAAAAGTCTTGTCCTAGTTTGGGTTTTCCATTTGGATAAATGAATAAAAATCTTAACATTCATTTGTTTGACCATCCTTTGATCTATCCACCCATCCATTCATCCATTTCTAGAATAAACTCTTGCGACTCTGGTACTATGCTGAACATTAGAGATACAGAAAATGTAGTGTCTAAGGAAGCCCCCATAAGCTAGTACAGTTTCCTCAGATTCAAATACACCACCCCATCCTTTGTTGCAATCCTACTCATTTTTTAAAGATCTTATAACTTAAGATCTACTCTGAAGCAGTCCATAAATTCTGTACACTAAAAAATCAATGACTCCATGGGACTCCCCTATTCTTCCATTTTTGGAAGTTACCCTCATGTCTAGGTCTGTTATAAACATTCATGTATTCACGTATTAGCTTTCGTACCCACCCACAACTTGAATGCAAGCTTAAGTATAGCAATTATTGTTGTTCATGTTTATATTTCCTAGGTACTCAATGTTGATCGAATTTCCTAAAATTTCATTTTGTCAAGACTAGACTGGTCTTGTTAGAATATGCTCATATTCTTTTTAGTTACTAATATACTGGAGATTAATAATATTGAAAGTTTTCAATGGTGACTGATTTAAGTAACATGAGTATTAACTACTACCAAAAATTCAAAGTTTAAAATAGCCATCGATAATTATCACATCAGATAAACTTATGTCAAGAAATTTGGTTCTAGCAATCTTCTAGAGAGGTTGAGGCTTTTGGTCACATCTTCAAATGAGCAGATAAGTGCTTAAAGGTAGGTTATTTTAAACCACAAGTGCATGTGAAGCACTGTTAGTGTTGAAGAGTCTGAAGTTATGAAATCAAGAGTCCTGTTATATTCTTAAAAGCAACGTAAGCAGCCATATCAACTTAAGCTCTCAATAGAGAACACTGTAGAAAGGTTAAGAAATTCCTTCTTTAGTTAGGAGTTAAAAATACAATTTATAAAATACCATAGTAGAGCAACAGCCTTTTTAAAAAACTTACTTCAGTATATATTTCACTTTTGGATACATTGCAGGGAATATGTCAATTACGTATTCAAACATGGGATATATTTCAAGAGACAATATAATGCCTATGAATACAAATGAGATGGAAAATCTATATTGCATGGTTGATATGGTACAAGTTTATCTACAGTATTTTAAAAATATTTGTACAGTAAACCTACAGTACTTAACGATGAGTGACTAATGTCTAACTACATGGTATTCCCTGAATAAAGCTCTGTATATTAACTAAACATATATTCTGATAACTCCATGTTAATACAGAAAGGAAACTTATGAAAGCAAAACAGAAAATGTACATAATAACCAAGTATTTTTTAGAAATAAGCCTTGTTGGCTTCATACATCTATTCAGAGTCCATGTTATAGATACGTGTAAGTACCCAGCTCTATACTGTGATCAAGATTAGTGGTGCTCATCAAGATCTTTATTTTCATTTCCTCCCTTTGCATACGAAATATTTTCAGCTCCTTCACATCTAGGTGGCCCGGGATCATCAGTCTGGTCAATCACATGTGGGTAGAAGTGATGTGTGCGTCTTTCAGACCCAGCCCTGAAACTTCACTCCAAATCCCCTTTGCCTTCACTTTCCTCATTTCCTGAGGGGTACACAGAGGATTCTTTACAAGACTGAGAAGATAGGAGAAAGATGGAAAAGTCTTGGATCCCTAAATGACTGTGGAATGGAGAATTCTTAGCCTATCAATTGTGTTATGAGGAACAAGCAAACCTTTAATACTTCCTAAAGCATTTCTGCACCTACAATTATAATATTTAAATTCAAGATATAGGGACACTTGGGTGGCTCAGTTAAGCGTCTGACTTTGGCTCAGGTCATGATCTCACTTGCTTCGGGCCCTGCACTGACAGCTCAGAGCCTGCTTCGGGTTCTCTGCCTTCCTTCCTTTCTGCCCTTCCCCCACTTGTGCTCTGTCTCTCTCAAAAATAAACATAAAAAAATAATATTTAAGAGTGTTAAATTTGAGATATAAATATCTTGGTTAAATACTTTACCAAGTTATTTCACACACTTATGTTTTTCTAATTTATTCTCATGTTTTATCTGTACAGAACTTTGAAACACTGAATAGATTTCAGGAGATTGACTTCTTGTGAAAATAGCCAAGTTTTATGAATACAGGTTCATTTTAGAAGGAGAGTATTACCTGCAGGGACCAAAATCTGAACTAATTAAAACAAAATCCCAAACCTTTGGCACCAATTCCAACACTTTTTTGGTTGATAGAGAATAATTCCCTTATGAACTATGCTGAGTTATTTAATTAACACATCTTTCTGTACTAGCAGTTGTCTGTGCAAGGATGAAAAAGATTTAAAGAACAAGAGAACAGTGAAAATTCAGTGTGATGAAGGCGTTTCCCTTCTTGAAGTGTGAACTGTGTGCTGGCACCTGCTTGAAAATCTATTTTCCTAAGCCTAACAATAAACTTCATCACTGTACTATTTTTCGTGAAACTTTCCTGTAAAACATTTTTAATGACCAATAGAAAAAAAACCTTAATAGGTAAATGTTTAACAGTGACCCTTATCTTTCTTACCATAATTTACTATGTGTAAATCATATTTCTTAGCCATATTACTTCAAAAGTGGGCATGCTAGGCTACTTTCACTAAACCTGGTATCACGCAGAAATGCTGACCCTTACCCTAATGGGTTTATTAAGTGGCAACAGAATGCATGGTCCTATTAGTGAGAAGTTGGTGTACTTTACCATTAAACCATATATCTCTAATAAAAATGTTAGCCTTTTTCCATCAAATCAGGGCACAGATAATCGGTACAAAGTAATACCCAAGGTAGTTTAAATGTAATCTTTATTAGCTTATATGCTAGAGTTGTAAAAGTAGATATACATTCACTAAGTTATACCAATCAGCATAAAGTCAGAAGTCTAGGACACAAAGGACTTTAGTGAGAACCAATTCACACAAACAGGAATAGAAACCCGAAAAATCCAACAATGACTTAGACCACCACCATTAAGGTCCATCTCTAGTTAGTAAGGCTGATGGCTGCAACAGTATCAGTGTATTGGTGACTGCAAAGACTAGCCCCAAGCAGGAAAATAACAAATGAAATTCCTTCTGTTTTCCATGTAGCATTTGTTAACTGTGTAACTCAGGATCACCATTACCTTATTCTGCAGCACTATCTTAGGAAACAAATGATAGGATACTTAGAACCATTACTAGAGCCACCCCGTCTTGCATGCATGCACACACACAGATGTCTTTGGCAAAGCCAGCAGATCTAATTAGGGCCACTTTCAATCTCCTAGGGTAATGTAGAGCATACCCTGGGTGACATTAAAATCAAGACCCCCCAGATTATTCCTGGAATTAAGAGAAGGTGGAGTGGGACACCTGGGTGACTTGGTTAAACCTTTCACTCTTGATTTTAGCTCAGGTAATCTCAGTTTGTGGGTTTGAGCCCCACATTGGGCTCTGCACAGATTGTGAGTCTTCTCTGCCTCTCTCTGGCTTGCTCTCCCTCTCTCTCAAAGTAAATAAACTTAAGAAGTGGAAGAAGGGGTCTGGCACATTTCAAATCCTCAAATTACTTGTTGAATGGTTAGTCTTGTACATGAGGGAGCTCCTGTTTTAGAGAACTTTGAATAAGTTCCTTTAAAAGACTTGTTCCCAAGAACCTGTTTGAAAGCAGATCTAGAAGACCCATAGGGATTTCTGCTGGGCTGTCCTCTAAAGGTAAGGTTTCCTAAGCCTTTCCATATCATGAAACAGATAGAAAATTATAGGATTTGCAGGAAACACTGGGTAAATGGATAAGTTTGGAATCCTGGGTAAGGTGGAGGTAACGGGAAACCTGAGGGTTGAGGAGATTGATTCTCCAGCATATAGTTTGAAAGCTATAGTCCAGAAAAGTTGAATATGGAGAATCCCATTGAGGGATCTAGAATCTGTTAAGTAACAACAGAAATAGCTGAATACTTACTGAGTACTTATCATATGCCAGCAACTAACTATATCTTATGTTTTATGTACACCATTTCTTAATCCTTAAAATAGTCCTATGGACTCCACTCCTGGTAATGACACCATGAGAAGGTCAGAGGACTCTGCTCCATAGAAAGTGACTATACACTGGACAAAATTATTTAGGACAATCATTTCAAGGCACTGGAAAATACCCAAAGATAGGCAAAAACTTGAGAATTATTAACTTATGAAAAACTGCTAGTACATTGAGTAATAACTAAGATATTGAGGGGGGGGGGAGTCTGGAAGCATTCCCATACTCTACCAACTGCTTAACATGGGCAGTGAAAATCCAACTTTATCAATTGGAGGTGACAGAGTCAGGAGCAGGCAGCAAAGCAGCGAGAAATTTGAGAGGGAGATTTTAGATGTGAGAGAGCTATAGAGAAGCTGATTCAATTATCTTTCCATACACACCTGGCTGACTGCTAAACTATGCATGCTTATTGGGTACTCCAGGGAACCTAACAAAAATTAAAAGGAGCAAAGAGTGGAATTTGCCACACATCTGAATGCAGACTGAAATCTATACACAACAGAAAATGATGAAAGCCTTACTAGCTCAAAGTCTCTGAATATAATCCTCTGCCCTAGTTATCATTTGGTCTCTGAACTATGCAGGTGCAGGGAGGGACCCCCTACAGAGCCAGGCAAAAGAAAAATCTCTGGCTGGAGATTTCAGTTTGACTCCAGGCATGTTAATAGCAAAGCCAAAATCCCTCCAGAAATCAAAACAGATTTCAGAATCACTACATCTTTAAATGTTTTTCTAATTTTTGGCCAAAAATTAGATGTGAAAAGGAGTAGGAATGACCCATATCTAGGAAAAAAGGCAGCCATTGCAAACGGACATTGAGTGGGCTCAGATGTTGATTTAAGACTTCAGCTATTATAAATACATTCAAAAAATTAAATCAAGTTCAAGAAATTACATATTTGAATAATGAATAGTAAATACTAAGGAAACCATAAAAAAGAACCAAATGGAGAGTGTAGAGCTAAAAGGCATATTAACTGAAATGAGAATATATTGGATAGACTCAGAGTTGAGATGATTAAGAAAAATGAATGAAAAAAATCAGTAGATACCACTCAATCTGAAGGAGCAAAAAATAAAGAAATGAACAGAATCTTGAAGATCTGTGGGTCTAGAGCAAGTATTGCAAAATATAGCACAGCCTGGGCTCAGGGAAAATTATGTTAAAGCTGCACATACACCCTGCCCAGCCATTGCTGCAACCATCTCTACTTTATGCCTCTGGCTGCTCTAGCACACAGCCCCCAGCCACTGTAGCTCTTCAGGGGATCCAGCATAGGACTAGTGACTCAACACCAATTTTGCTAACACCACTGCCCTACTCCCAAGTAGGTGGGAATGCTCCCTCAGAGCTGGTGTGCCTGGGTCCCATTGACACCAGAGAGAAAGTACAGCCCACAACAGGCAGGCAACACACATGGCTGCACCGAAAACAAGAGTGACTCAGACACTCTTACAGCAGGTGTAAGCAACACACACAGGGTATGCTTATGAAGTGCCAGGTTCTGATCAACAGTACACTGCACTGCAGGACATTTTAGGACCTCTTCTTCATAAAGTCACTACTTTTTTTTTTTCTAAATTTTTTTTTTAATGTTTATTTTTGAGATAGAGAGAGACAGAGCATGAGCAGGGGAGGGGCAGAGAGAAAGGGAGACACAGAATCTTAAACAGGCTCCAGGCTCCGAGCCGTCAGCACAGAGCCCGATGCGGGGCTCGAACTCACGAACTGTGAGATCATGACCTGGGGCTGAAGTCGGACGCTTAACCGACTGAGCCACCCAGGCGCCCCGATAAAGTCACTACTTTCAAGAGCAGAAGACGTAGCTGACTTTAACACACAGAAACAGACACAGAGAGGCAGAAAAGATAAGGAGATAGAGAAATGTATTCCAAATGAATGAATAGGACAAGGCCATGGCCAGAGACCTAAGCAAGAAAGATGTAACACACCTGATAGAGAATGTAAAGCAGTGGTCATAAGGATACTCACTGGACTTGAGACAAGAGTGGAAGACAAGAGTGAGACCATTAACACAGAGATAAGGAACAACAACAGAGAAAAGGGCTCAATAAATGAAATGAGAAACATGCTTGATGGAATGAACAGCAGGATAGAAGCAGTAGAAAAGCCAATTAGTGGCCTAGAAGACCGAATGGTAGATAGTCAAGATAAACAAAAGAAAAAAAAATTACACAAAACAAGAAGAGACATAGGGAATTCAGTGACTTCAAATGTAATAACATGTATTTGGGACACCTGAGTCACACAGTCAGTTAAGCTTCCAACTTCAGCTCAGGTCATGATCTCGTGATTTGTGGGTTCAAGCCCCACTTTGGGCTCTGTGCTGACAGCTTAGAGCCTGGAGCCTGTTTCAGATTCCGTCTCTCTCTCTCTGCCCCTCTCTCGCTCATACTACGTATCTCTCCATCTCAAAAATAAGCGTTAAGAAAAATTAAGGGCATCCCACAAGAGAAAACGAAGCAGAAAGTTCATCTGAAGAAATAGATGAAAACTTCCCTAATCTGGGGAAGGAAACAAATATACAGATATAGGAGGCACAGAGAACTCCCATCAAATGAAAGGCAGAGCTATTCCAGGATATACTGTAATTCAACTGGCAAAATATAGTGATCAAGAAAATATTTTAAAAACAAGACAAAAAAGTCATTAACTTAAAGCAGAAAACCCATACAGCTAGCAGATTTTTCAACAGAAACTTTGAAAGCCAGAGGGACTGGTAGGATACATTCAAAATACTGAATATGGAAAAATCTGCAGCCAAGAATACTCTATTCAGAATAATGGAGGTAAAGAGTTTCCCCAAAGAAAAAAGGTTCATGACCACTAAACCAGCCCTGCAAGAAATATTAAAGGGGACTCGTTGAGTGGAAAGGAGAGACCAAAAGTGACAGTATAGAGGTAGGAAACACAAAAGCAGTTTTGTGAAATACGAGTATCTCTCAAAGAAAAGCAGTTTTGTGAAATACACAAGTATTTCTCTCAAAAAAAAAATCAACTCATAAGAATATCTAAAATATAAACATACCTAAAATGTGAAGAGAACAGTAAGAATGGGCTCAAAGTTAAGAGACCATCAACTTAATATAGAAAGCTATATACAGAAGAGAATATATATCAAACCTAATGGTAACCATATATGAAAAACTACTAATACACAAAGATAAAGAAAGCCAAATATATCACTCAAGAAAAGCAGCAAACCACACAAGGGAAAAAGAAGGATCAGAGAAAAACTTCAGAAACAACCACATAACAGAATGGCAGTAAATATGTGTCAATAAGTACTTGAATGTAAATGGCCTAAATTCTCCAATCAGAAGAGACAGGTGACAGAATGGATTAAAACAAAAAACCAAAACCCATCTATATGCTGCCTACAAGGGACCCATTTAAGACCTAAAGACACCTGCAGATGGAAAGTGACGGGATGGAGAAACATTTATCATGCAAATGGATGTCAAAAGAAAGCTGGAGTAGTAATACTTATTTCAGACAAAATAGACTATTTTTAAAAAATTTTTTGTTTAATGTTTGAGATACAGAGAGACAGAGCATGAATGGGGGAGGGGCAGAGAGAGAGGGAGACAGAATCGGAAGCAGGCTCTGAGCTGTCAGCACAGAGCCCGATGTGGGACTCCAACTCACAAACCGTGACATGACCTGAGCCAAAGTCGGTTGCTCAACCGACTGAGCCACCCAGGAGCCCCAAGAGAAAATAGACTTTAAAGCAAAGACTGTAATAAGAGAAAGACATAATAATGAAGGGGGCAATCCAACAAGATGTAACAATTGTAAATATTTATGTACCCAGCAAGAAAGCATCCAGATATATAAAACAGTTATTAAGAAATTAATCAATAATTATGCAGTAATAGTAGGGGATTTTAACACTGCATTTACATCAATAATCATATCATATAAACAGAAAATCAACAAGGAAACCATGGTTTTGACACACTGGAATATATTTAACGTATTCAGGACATTCCATCCTTTAACAGAATACACTGTTCAAGTGCACGTGGAACTTTCTCCAGAGTAGATCACATGTTAGTCCACAAAACAAGCTTCAACAAATTCAGTATTGAAGTCCTACCATGCATCTTTTCTCACCACAATGCTATAAAACTTGAAGTAAACCCCAAGAAAAAATCTGGAAAGAAAAATACATAGAATTTAAATAACACACTACTGAACAATAAATGGGTCAACCAGGGAATAAGAGCAGAAAAAGTACATGGAAACAAATGAAAATTCATTTCAATTCATCTTTTGGGGTGCAGCAAAAGTAGTTCTAAGAGGGAAGTAAACAGCAATATAGGCCTACGTCAGGAAGAACAATCTCAAACCACCTAACCTTATACCTAAGGTAGCTGTAAGAATAACAAAACTTAAAAGCAGCAGAAGCGAGGAAACATAGAACAGAAATAAGTGAAATAAAAACTAAAAAAAAAAAAAAAAAAAAAAATAGAACAGATTAATCAAACCAGGAGCTAGTTCTTTGAAAAAATGAAATTGTAAACCTTTAGCCAGACTTACCAAGAAAAAAAAAAAAAAAAAAAAAAAACACAACTCAAAATCACAAATGAGGAGAAACCACACCACCATCACAGAAATATAAGAGAGTATTATGAAAAACTATACGCCAACAAATTGGACAACCTGGAAGAAATGGATGAATTCCTAGAAACTTAACTACCACCAAAACTTAAACAGGAAGAAATAGAAAATTAGAACAGACTTATAACCAGCAAAGAAATTGAATCAGTAATCAAAAACCCCAACAAAAAGGTCTAGGACAAGATAGTTTCACAGGCGAGTTCTATCAAAACATGTAAACAAGAATATCTCTTCTCAAACTATTCCAAAAAAAATAGAAAAGCTTCCAAGTTCTATTAGGTTAACCCTGATACCAAAACCATAGAGATCAACAAAAAAGTTCTACAGGTTAATATCCTTGATGAACACAGGTGCAAAAATCCTCAATACTAGCAAACCAAATTCAACAATACATCGAAAAACTTAGTCACCACGATCAAGTGGGATTTATTCCTGGGCTGCAAGGGTGGTTCAGTATTTGCAAATCGATCAACATGATTACATCACATCAATAAGACAAAGGATAGGAATCCTTTGATTAAATAGATGCAGAAAAAGCATTTGACAAAGTACACCAATTTATGACAGAAACTATCAACAAAGTAGGTTTAGAAGGAACATACCTCAACAAAATAAAAGCCTTATCTGAAAAACTCACAGCTAACATCATACTCAATGGGGAAAAACAGAACTTTTCCCCCAAGATCAGGAACAAAACAAGGATGTCCACTGTCATCACTTTTACTTGATATAGTACTAGTTCTAGCCACAATCAGACAGAAAGAAATAAAAGGCATATAAACATCAGTAAGGAAGTAGTATAACTCTCACTATTTGCAGATGACTTAATACTATCCCAAAAGACTCCACCAAAAAATTGCTAGAACTCATTTTCAAATTCAGTAAAATTGCAAGATACAAAAATCCATGTACAGAGATCTGTTGCATGTCTATACACATGTCTATAATTAAGCAGTGGAAAGAGAAATTATGAAATAAATCCCACTTACAAGACCCTGAATAGCCAGAGCTATCATGGAAAAAAAGCAAAGCTGGAGACATCACAATTCTGAACTTCAAGTTATATTACAAAGCTGTAGTAATCAGAACAGTATAGTACTGGCACAAAAAATAGACACCGATTAATAGAACAGAATAGAAAAATCAAGAAATAAACCCACAATTATGTGGTCAGTTAATCTTCTACAAAGCATGAATGAATATCCAGTGGTAAGAACACAGTCTCCAACAAATGGTGCTAGGAAAACTGGACAACATGCAAAAGAATGAAAGTAGACCATTTTCTTACACCATACACCAAAGACATTCAAAATAGAGAACCGAAACCATAAAAATCCTAGAGGAGAACACAGGCATTAATTTCTCTGACATCTGCCGTAACCACATCTTTCTAGATAGGTCTCCTGAGGAAACCAAACAAAAGCAAAAATAAACTATTAGGGCTACATCAAAATAAAAAGCTTCTACATAGTGAGGGAACAACAAAGCTAAGAGGCAACCTATGGAACAGAAGATATTTGCAAAATGACCTATCTGATAGTATATGAAATATATAAAGAACTTATAAAAAACTCAAAACTCCATAAATAATCCAATTAAAAATGGGCAGAAAACATGAACAGACATTTCTCCAAAGACCACCTCCAGATGGCCAACAGACATGAAAAGACAATCATCACCATCAGGGAAATGCAAATCAAAACCACAAAAGAGATCATCTTTCATTTGTCAGAATGGCTAAAATCTACAATGCAAGAAACCCAACTGTTGATGAGGATGTGGAGAAAAAGGAACCTTCTTGCACTGTTGGTGGGAATGCAAACTGGTACAGCCACTGTAGAAGACAGTATGGAAGTTCCTCAAAAAGTTAATAGACCTACCATATCATCCACAATCACACTACTGGGTATTTACCCAAGGAATGCAAAAACACTAATTTGAAGTGATATATACACCCCCTTATGGTTTTAGCAGCATTATTTACCATAGCCAAGATATGGAAGTAGCCCATGTCTATTAATTGATGAATGGATAAAGAAAATGTGGTATATACACACAATGGAACATTACTCAGCCATAAAAAAGGAAATCTAGCCACTCCTACCAACATGGATGAAGCTAGAGAGTATAGTGCTAAGTGAAATAAGTGAGACAAAGACAAATACCATATGATTTCACTCATATACGGAATTTAAGAAAAATGAGCAAAGGGAAAAAATAGAAATCAAGAAACAGACTTAATTTTAAAGAACTGGTGGTTACCTGATGGGAGCTGGGTGGAGGGATAGGTTAAATGGGTGATGGGGATTAGAGAATACACTTGTCATGATGAGCATTGAATGATGTACGGAATTGTTGAATCACGGTGTTTTATGTCTGAAACTAATATAACACTATGTTAACTGGAGTTAAAATAAAAACTAAAAGAAAAAATCATTGCAAAATATATGTAATAGAATCCTAGGAGAGAAAAGATCAGAAAAGAATTCGAGGAAAACATGGCTCAAATCTATCCTAATACAGTGAAAAACATTAATCTACAAATCCAAGAAATTAATAAGCCAAAGGAAACACATCCAAATATATGAAGTCAAATTTTTAAAAACTGAAAGTCTTGAGAACATTTAGGAGGATATGAGTAATGGCTAGCTTCTCACTAGAAACCATGGAAAATAGATATTGGAATGGTATATTCAATCTATATGTGTGGGTGTATGTATATACACATGTATATGCATGTATATAGCATAAAAATAGGAAAGGAAATAAAACTTCCTCCCTCCCAGAGGTAACATGATTGTTCATGCAGAAATCCTAAAGAATATACATAAAACCTACTAGAGGTAATAAGTGAATTTAGTAAGTTGATAAGGTGGGCTAAATGATGGCCCCCAAAGATATCCAGGTTCTAATGTCTGGAACCTACGAATTTTATCTTCTATAGTAGAAGAAACTTTCCAAGTGTGATTAAATTAAGGATCTTAAGATGGACTATTCTGGAATATCTGGATGGGTCTTAAATCATCCATGTCCTTAAAGAGGAAAGCATAAAGAGATTTGACTACAGGAGAACAGAAGGTGATAGGAGGATAAAAACAGGATTTGATGATGGAGGGAGGGGCCATAAGCCAAGGAAGACAGGTGGCTACCAGAAGCTGGAAGAAAAAAGCTTCCCCTTCAAAGCTTCTAAAAGGAGCCAACCCTACTAACACCTTGACTTTATCTCAGTGAAACTGGTTTCTGGTCTCCAGAACTGAAGATTCTATCTGTGTTACACCACTAAGCTTATAAGCAATTTGTTACAATTGACTAGGAAACAGACACAAAGATCGACATGGAAATTTTATTTCTATATATGGATGGGGAAAATTACAAAAATGAAACCATTCCATTCATAGTAACAGCAAAGACAGACTCAGGAATAAATGTAACAAATTATGTATAAAACCTCACAATGCTAAAATATCACATAAAAATTAAATAGGACAAATGGAAATATATACTGGGTTCATGGAAACCTATTAACTCTCCCCACGTTGAAGTGTAGGTTTCAACCAATGCAATTTCAAACAAAATCCTCGTGTTTTTATGAGAAATTGACAAGAATGTCTAGAATACCAAATAATTTTGAAGAGCAGCAAAGTTAGACGACTTACACTATCTGCTTTCAAAACAATATAGAATCATAATCATGTAGTATATATTTCTATTCCTGTGCCAAGAGTAGAGACATGAAAAAGAATGGAGAATCTAGAAAGGCATTTATGTGGTTGATTTGTGGGGTTTTTTTTAACGTTTATTTTTGAGACAGAGAGCATGAATGGGGGAGGGTCAGAGAGAGAGAGAGA